>NC_138786.1:37501336-38101336 GCF_965178545.1 Coloeus monedula | reverse complement strand
ACGACAGGGCTGTCTAGAAGTGATGCAAATGAGGGAAACTTTCACCACGGTTTGTTTGATCCACTCCGGGCCACAGCACACTGAGCCAGCGAGAAAGGCACAATGGAGCAGCAGCACACCCAGAGGAGGAAATTAACTGCACCTTCCGAGCAGGGATAGAGCTTCCAGCAGGGAAACAAAAACTGCTGGGAGATTTTTTTTCCCCTCAACTTTTTTTGAAATGTATCCTTAGTTTTTGATGTGTATTTTTGTGTTATTTAATACAGTGGACCACTTCCCCTTGATGAAAGAGTTCAGCAGTTAACCTGTTCAAAAGCTGAGCCAACTAAATGCTTTCAAAATCTTTGCAGTACTACATATGGATCTTTTTCCATCTATCATAATCATTGCTGAAGAATTACTAGGAAAAGACTTACGGCTGATGCAGTTTGTATTAAAACCACCATACACTGCTTGTAATCAGAAAAAAAAATTATTTTATTTGGTATTTTCAAATGCTTGGTTAATTTTGTTCTGAACATACTTACAATTTTAACACTCATACGATACTTATTTAAATAGGGTTTTAATCTAACACAATTAAGTTTTGCAATTAATCTTCAGAGGAAAATGGAAAGAATTATCATCAACTTTTATGCTACTATAGTCATTTCTAATCTCAGCAGTTCCAGAAAATACTGATTTGCTTCATTTTTGAACAGTCAAGGTACAGAATTACTCAAGTTCCTACTAAAGGGCTAACTAGTAGAGTTTAAATTCTTTGGGTTTGATCGTCCAGTAATGGCATATGAATACAGCTGAAGTCAATGCAAGTTCTGTGTACTTAAATCTTACGAGATCAGGCTCACATGCAGTAGATTAAAATGAAATAAACATGATACATTTGGCATTAAACTGAGCTATTATAGAAGTACAAAGAAGCAAGAATCCAAAAACATGGAAATGCTCCTTTTAGATTTTCTTAATAGATAAAGCATTAGAGGATAAATAAACTGTCATCAATTCATTCTGTGACTGCCATTTTATCAAACACTAGCTGATTTTCAAAATCATTAGCTAGTTTAGGGCTATAAAGCAGAAATCATTTAGGGCTGTGTTCTCTTTTTTTTTTAATCTATGAACTGAAATCTAGGAAGTCTAGAGAAAGTAGTACATTCATATTAGGTGTTACGAAAAATATGGCTGTGCAGTTCCTATTACAAGGCAAAATAAAAGTTAAAGAGATATAATAAGGATCCTAGTAAAAAATTATGAAGTTCCCGGAATATTAGAAAACAAAATTAAGCTGAGAATTGACTTAAGTGTACATTGACTCTGGAAATAGAGTACTGTGAAAATACTCTAACCATGAAAATATAGTCATTTTCCTATATACAATTTTAGCATTTATATATTGTGTTATGCTGCTTTAATGTATGCTTGTCCCTTCCGAATTACTTGTTTCATCATTGCTCCTTCCCATTCATAGACTCCTTAGGGGCAATGATTACTGTTGGTAATAGTGATACCACAGCAGGTTCCCTGGCAGAGCCGGCTTGCTGAGCTGGCTCTGAGCTGCAATTACTTGTCAGCTCAGCAACTGAGAAGAGGGATCTGTGGTTTTAGGAGAATCCACGAAAATGCAGAGAGTGCAATTAGCAGGTTCACTTTGAAGCTGTAATTGATAGAGAGAAACTAAGGCAAGACCTGTGTTTTCATAACAGCCCACATCATTGAGGAATTCTGACAATAATAGCTGCCTGGATTTCTCTCCCTGCGGACCACAACGCCTGTGCTCTCTGGGAAGTGCAGGCAGTGCTCACGCGCACTCGACCATCCACGACTCTGTAAAAAAGCCTCTGAATAAAACGGGTGTCACCACTGATTAGAAGAGAGGTTTACTAGGCTAGTTTTATAAAACTATTAATACTCTTTTTGAGGACATGATTCATTGTCACACAAATCTCTGAAATTAAGGGTGGTAAAGACCTAGTGATTTATCTGATCTTTCCTTTGCTAGTGCAGAACTGTTCCCTCAATTACACTTGCTAATGTTGTCCTTTGTCTACTTCTAAATGTCTGAAATTATCGGGCTTTCAACACTTCTTTGAGAGGTTGTTCATTGTGGTGTTTGGGGCTTTTGGTGTTGTTTTTGTTTTGTGTTTTGGCAAAAATGATCGTTCTAAATGCAACGCACTAAATCCTCCTCCCCATTTGTGGACACTCCTTAGTCATCTCTTATTCAAACTCCACATTTCTAGAGAAAGCTTTTGTTCAGCCCTTAAAAATTTGTCTGCTGCTCTTACTAGAAAGGTAAATGCAGTGAATATTCACTGCAAGAAGGCAAGGAGTCTCTTTCTACCCTTCTTCAAGTGGTTTTGAAGTGTCCAGCTACTAGATAGGCAGTTTTGAGATAGGGGATCAAATCTAGTACAGCAGTCGGTGACCTCCTGGCAGAAATTGCGGGACAAACAAGGTGCCTGTTGTTTGGAATCAGTGCTGATTTGTCTGTGCTGCACAGGCTGCAGACTCAGCTACTCTCTATCATAAAAACTCTGCTTTCAGAAGGGTCATGCCTACCATAATTAAGAATTAAGATAGACTATTAAGAAACTATTCGCATTTTGCATATGTAATATTACCCATTTTGCCACCATATTATACTGCACATATTAATAAATTGTTGCCTTTTTTTACTTTTCACATCATGCACTATTATCCCTGCCTTATCATCTATAATTATTCTTAGGGGTTACATTTGGAAACCAGAAAGGGAACTATACTAAATAGGATCCAAAATGCTTGGGCTGCCTGCTTAATCTTTGTTCTTTTTCATATTGATCGATGGATTACCTTAAAATTTATGTTTATCTATTTATGTTTTTTTAGTATAGTACTAAAACTAGTGGTTAAATTAGTCATGGTACAAGCTGGCCTTATGTGGACAGACACTAACTACCAAAACACCTTATGTTAGACTCACAAGAAATTCTTTACTCGTTTCTGACTTTGTTTACTTCTGAGCCTGGCCAAGGCCAGGTCTGTTAAAGTGTGATTAAGTCTGATGAAGTATTTAAAAACTTCAAAAAAAGACATTAGCAAAGATAAAAAATAATTGTCAAAGCAAGAAATGGAGGCCAGTGAAAGAAACTCACTTGCAGCCTAAAATAGTTTGGATCTGAACTATATTTACATTTATAAACATATTTTAAATCACATGACAACACCTTCTTACTGGGTATTTTAAATAAAATAACTAAAACAAGAAAGAATAAAATTCAAGAAGACTGTCAAGAAAATAGCATGCCAAAACAAGACAAAAATGTTATATTTAAGAAATTATCAAATCATGCAATCATAGAAGAACAAGAACAACTTCTATTTGACCTTGAATGTACCATTTATTTGATAAGAAATTAAAAAAAAAGCTAGAGGGTAGTTGTTTCTTATCATTATAGTGTTGCTGATTCTGTGGTTAGTTATTAATTTTATTTTTTATGATTCACAATCTGCTCTTTGAAATATGCCATATGCTCAAAGCAATTCAAGGATGACAACTGTCAGAATTACTCCAATAAAAATTGCCTAAATGAGGAAGATTTACTGCAGCCTGATATTTCTGTCGAAAGCCCCTCCTTTCTTCCCCCCACCACCCCTCAGACCCATAGCTCCTCAGTCACACAGTGAAGCCTGAATCAATTTCAGAATCAAATCACACATTTTGAGGAAGTTCTTACAATCTAAAAGAAATGATAAAACTTCTGGGCTAAGGCAGCTATGGCAAATAAAAGAAACCATGTGTGTCTGGATGCATGTGTGTGTATACACACACACACACACACACACACACATATATATATATATATATATATATGCTAGAATTAGCCCCTATAGCTTCACCCTACAAGTTCAAAATCATGTTGCTCAAATCACAACCAAGTGTGAAGACTTAACATGACAATGTCTACTTTATGTATAACTAATAAAAATTAAATTGAAAGAGTCCTGTATCCTGGCAGCGGCAAACCAAAATCAAGGCAAATGTCTTTCTTTCCAGATGAGGTCTGAAAGGTGGATAAAAATCCAGCTGAAAGCTCCAATCAAAACACATTTTGTTAAATGTTCCCATTTCATTTTTTTCCTTCATTTTGTTTCAGTCTATTTATTAATGCAGTTTCATTTATTTCTATTCATCTTGAAGACAAATCTTTGTCCTTCTATAGAATTACACCAAATAGAATGTGATAAAGGGAACTTTCTTGCAATTATGATGTCGGTGCAGCCTGTCAGTGCACTGGGGATGGAAATGAGGTTGGGGACAGGGAAGGGAATTCTAATAGACACCATGATACATACAATGAACGCAGCGATATCCTGTGAGAGAAAGACTTGTCAAGCTAATCAGATCTTCTATAGCTAGGTAAAGGCAGTAACAGTAGTGCTAACCTTGTAAAGATGCTGCTGCTGCTCCTCTGACATCATCAGGTCATGGCTGTCCATCACGATGGATTCCATGTCAATCAGCCAATCCCAGAGCTCCTGGTATTCTGAATCAAAGTCCAAAAGGCTGTAGATAAGGAACAAAATGTATTATGCATAAATACTGTGTAGTTGTTAAAATCTTGTATTAGAATAATATATTCTTGAAAACTCATGATGTTCCAAGTTATATTTCTAAAGAGACATTCTGTATTTATACAGTGTGGATGAAAATGAAAACTGAAATTCAATTTAATCCAGTGCCATGACCTAAATTCAGTGGCTGATGCCAAATCCTGACAATAGTGGGCATCCTGCATTTGTTTAAAAATATTGAAATACAAATCCCCTATAGATGTTGTTTAATGTTTTTTACAGTTCTGGCTTTATATTGAGCAAATTTCACAACAATCTTCTTGATATAATTCATATGAAAATATTATTTACATCAAAAAATTAGTCAGTCCATTCAGCCATCCTTCTGCTGTCTATCTGCCTATCTTTGTAAATATCCTACATTTATTTTCATGGATGAGTGGCTAGCATTTCAACTTAACGCCTTAAGATAGGCTTGAGTGAATATGGTAAGCCAGTGAGAACTAAGGCCAGATACAGTATTAGACAGGTGTTCCCTACAGACATGTAAGAAACAAAGGTAAGGACAGGAAGTCAAAACAATGAATCCTTGAATAGCCAGCAATCATTAAAATTCAAAGGAGGATCACTACGGTTTTCAACAAAATAAATCATTAGAATAAGGAGCTTAAAAGGATTAATGTGATTCTCTATTGAAAGCCTGGTGAATAAGTAAAGCATAGATTCTTCTAAAACACTGTGATACAAGACAGAAAGTACACGCTGAAAAACTGCATTGGTCAAATAGATACCTCTTGAAAAGGGATCTTCAAATTTGCAAAATTGGAACTAACAAAAGCCTTGCCAGTAGTATCAAAAAACTCCCATATTGATCAAAGAATAGTGCATGTTCTACTAAAGCTAATTTCTCCAATTATAAAGAACTTTTTAGCAGCCCCATTAAAAAAATTAGCAGTGTTTCAACAGAGAAACAATAAACTAAATACGCTTTTAATGTCGTTAGTACTATTGCAGTTTTATTTGTTATTAACTAGAGTACCATGCGCGTGGTAATTTTTAAAACTTATAGATAAAGTTGTGACAAGTAGAACTGTCTCTTCTCAAGAAAGCAGGCAAGGCAGAAGAAAGCATTTGCCATCTGTGGTATTATTTTCAATGAATTGACAACAAAGAAAGTATTGTATAATGTACAAGTACTGACTCCTGCTTCTGAAGTAACCCTCTAGTTTAATCCACTGTACTTAGTATACTTTTACTCAATAATTTATGAGGTGCACTTACTTAAAACTGCCTGCTGCCCTAAGAAGGTAAGCAGTGTTACTATAAAGAAAGAAGAGCAAGCACAAAAGGTCAAGTTATTATTATTGAAATATAATAGTTTCGCTTGGAGTTCAGGGCTTTTCTCCTATTTCAGGAGGTATTTGACTCAGACATCATTTGGCAAATAAAAGAAAACTAAACTCCATTTTGAATGGTATATTTGGCAGTTTTACCTTCATCAGAAAGCAGTAAAACCATTGTGCATCTTCAGTACCTACTGCTCCTTTTCTTCCTTTCATTTTATCCAAATATTTTTCAAAGCCATTAAACTGACAGGCAGTTATTTAAACATATGTTTTGTGACATAAGATGTTAGATTTCATAACATATAAATCAGTACAGTCTCAGTTGAACTTGGATGGTTTGTACCAGTGAAAATCCTAAATTAAGATATGAAGATGAGGTAAAACAAAGCCTACATACAGAATGGGATGGGATGCCTTTGGAAAATGCACTAGGAAGTGGGCTTGGATTTTTCTATACTAGGCAGAAGATGTATCCAAAGCTGTATCCAAACATCTGCTTTGTGCCTAAAGATCCGCATCTTACTTACAGTCCAAACTGGTCCATTTATTTGTGTATTGAAATGAAGCAATCCTTTAAAGAAACAGAAAAGCACTTTTCTTTGACCTTTATAAAACACAGATAAGCACTAGAAAACAGCTGAACATTTTGATTTGAAACTCATGTTCTAAACAGGAACTCAACACAAAACCAAGAGTGAGAGAAACAGTGAGAATTCACTGGCAAAAGCCCAGGAAGAGATACAAGATGTAATGCAAGATTTATTTTTTTTCTCCATAGTTTACATACTGTACACTCATTCTCTCTTTTGTCTTGTTTTGTTTTGGTTTGGTTTTGGTTTTGTGGGGTTTTTTTGTTTTGTTTTGTTTTCTGAAGTAAAGTCACCTGGGAGCACTTTTAAGCAACTGTCTGTGGCAGTTATTTGCCTGAGCCTGAAGATAGTGAAGTCAGCCTACAAAGCATCACCAATATTTTTTTAATATGATTGCAATACTCTTAATGGTTTTAGAATATCTCTGATACATATACTTTTAAAAGTTTTATTTTTGAAATTAATGCCTTGGATCTAAATCGATGAATTTAGTGATCACTATTAAATTACTGTTTGGAAGAGGATGCAAGTTACTAAGCCACTAAAAAGATATTCAGAAAAATCAAGAAATTGTAGGACCAGAGAGAGATTAAAATGTGCCTGTCAGTACTTCTGTGATATATTTAATATTTCTTTTTTATTCAGAATCTACTCTTCCTGAGCTTAGCAGATCTTTCTTTTATATTGCCACAGGCAGAACCAGGGAAAGCATGACTTCTGAAATACTGATGCGTGTTAAAGATGCAAGATTCATAGAAAATATCTAAGGTTGATTATATGAATCCACCAATCACTAAAAAAAGGAATAAATTAGGTCATCTGTTTACTGAAAAAGAAAAAAACTTCCATTAAAAGTACCCAAACATTGCCAACAAAAATGCTATAATATGAGTTAAAGAGCAGGTAAAAACAGCTTCCTTGATGTAGGTTTGTTGGTTAACAAGCTAAAACCTTAGCTATATAATAATTAAAATTACATTTAGAAGTATATTTTGTCTTGGTAAACCGGGAATCAGATATGCAGAGTTGCATGTCTAATCCCTTGAACCCTAAACATATTTCTTAAAATGTGGACACCAATTTATTATTTTGAATGAAAATTCATGAGCACCTTTCTCATGAGAAAACCAGTTCGTCTGTGGCATTAATAAATAAAAAGGAATGTGAAGCTATTTCCATCAGCCCTTTTCCCCATGTTTAACACGCACTTCCAGTTTGTAGTATTTCTTTGATGGCATAACTCACATGGCATTTAGAAGTACTGTAAACACACTGGTACACCTACCAAAAAATTCAGCCAGACAAAAAGTTCCTTCAAGTTTCTGTGTCATAATTTTATGGAACTCTTTTCACATGCTTTTATTAGGAAGATATAGGAGAATTCAGAGTTATCACCTTAATAGTTTTAAAACTGCAGTATGTTGTGCACGTACTTGAAGCCCCCTCTAATGCATTTCTCTCAAAGTCTCATCCATGAAGGCCCAACACCCACTGATGACAAGATTTTAGGATCTGGCTTTCATGTTGTGCAATGGTGCTGTCTGTATCTCCCAATAGGACCTGTACCCACTCCTCCCCAGTTTTGAGGGGATCCAATATTTCCAGACAGATCTGCTATAACTTTTTGTACCTGCCGTCAACTACTCTTGGGTACTTCTTACCTCCTGGCTAGCTGGTGTTCTCCTGCAGCGGATACTCATTCTTTTTTTTTCCTTTGTCACTTCGGCTATTTTCATGCTAATACACATAAACCCTCTGTATTGCAGTTTCAACAAGATTACTGTTTTGCAGGAAATCTCCTGTTCTTTATACACCCACTAGAATCGCACTGTTCTGCAAATACTGCCCTACCTATCTCAGTTTAGCTATTTCCTGCACAAAGTCATCTCCCAAATCTCCTACACACACACACACAGACACACACACACACGTCATATAAAATATTCTTCATTTACAATAGCTCTTGTTCTCCCTGTGGACATTCTTCTTTTTCCTAGGTCAAACTTCCACAACAGCTAATGGATAGATACCCTAATTTATGCAAATGGCCCCTTCTCTGTAGAGATCTCAGTCTCTAGCTAGGTCATGCTACTGTGGAGTTTCTGTCCGCACTTTTCATGCAGTAAGGAAAGGTTGCATCAACTGTATTTTTAAATAGCTGAAAGGCATTTCCATTTTTTTCAACATAGCACCTCAGACTGGTTCAACTGAAGTTTTCCAGCTGAATTTAGTCCCCATTAGCTTCTAAAATGGCTGAATATGTGGTACTGTACTGGTACGATTTCAGCCCTTTGGCCCCTGAAGTCACTGTTGAGCCTCTAAGGGCTGAGATGGCCTTATGGGCCCAAAAAGGTGGCCACAGCACAAAAAAGGTAGGAAATACTAGCAGGTGACCATTTCCAGTTCTAAACATAAAATTACAAGTGAAAACAAGTGCATTTAAGAAACCATTTGCTTATCATATATGGTATGTAGAGTTACAAACTGGATTCCTCTAAGAAGCTTAAAGCTTTACATCCCCTACCCTCAGGAAAATCAAAAGTCTGTTGATGCGTCTTACATCCCCCTCAATATTCCAACCTTAAGCCTTGCTCACATTCAGTGGTGGCTGAAAAATTAGAGGCTGGTTTTGAATATGTAGCCCTCATTTATGTAGCGTACATTTATGTACGTATACACACCAATTCTGAACAAATTATTTTTATGGTTGGCACTAGCTGCACTGGCATGTTTGAGAATCTGATAGATTTCTGCATATGTAATCAAGATCTTAGTAATCCTACAAAATTAGCCCACACCAACTTTTCTAAAACAGTCATCTTTCCATGTAATAAGAGGGGATGTTTACAAGGCTCATCTACCTTTACAGTTGGTAATTTAATAAAACTGTGTTTCCAAGACCTGAACATTGAGTTAACAGTTGGAAAGGGGAGTTCTGGAGATAGAGAACTCATGAACACCTCTGTCAATGGCTTTCCTTACATAGGAAACTGCAGGCAAAAGTTCTACTCTATTTGCCAGTTATAAAGAAACTATCAGGAAAAGAGCTTACCCAAACAATGAGCACTAGTTGGCTCCTTTGAATTGCTTTTGGCCAACACTATTACGATCCCACAGACTTGTTTCTTATGTTCATTTTGGGGTGCTAGTAGTTGGAATGTATGGTTTTCAAAAGACCTTAAAGAAAAAGTCTTAATCCACAACTACAAGTTTCCTTGATTGTTAAAAAGAGAGGGCAGCAAGAACTCATTTCAGCATAGTCCTGTGATTAATTTGTTTAAAATATTAAGAATGCTTTTGCTTGTACACTTACATATATACCATAAATGAGTGGGTATGTGTGTTAATATTAATTAAAAAAACAAGTAAAGGAAAAATAGTTTAAAAAGGGGGAAAACAGTTAAAATTAATGCTTTCTTGAGGTTCAAAACTAGGATGTTTGAACTATAGGTGAAAGGCTTCATATTCATATTTGCTAGTCACTAGGAGAACAATGACTATAGAGCTCTTGCAGAGGTACTATTACACTAGCAAGATTCTTCCTTGGAAGACATTAAGAAATCAAATTATATGAAGCTGGAGGAAGGAGAAAATTATATGACTGGAGGAGAAAAGCCTAAAGAAAAAGGACACATTATATTTTTTTAAATCTAGATAACAGATTACTATTAGATAATATTAGGTAGTCCTATGAACAAACCATCATTTGGATAAATTATCCAGAACACATTATTTTTGCATCCATATATTAAAAAAAAAAAAAAAGAGAGAAACAGCTGTCCCCATCTCTCAGCCTAGGAAGAAAAATCCTGGTTAACTAGGAAGAAAAATCCTGGTTTTTAAGAAAAAGTATATTGTGTAAAAAAAAATACAGATCAGTGAGAATAAAACAACAAAAAGAATAGTTCCCTACCCATTACTTCCCACTGTGTGAACTTTTGACATATCAGCAAACTCTTCCTTTCGCTTGCTACTACTGTTGTACTGCTCACTGTACAGTTTTAAGGACATCTGTTCAACAGCATCTCTTTGTGCTTCCAGATAGCATAGCTGAACCTCAGCCTAGAAAAAGAAAACAAAGAGGTGAAAAAAACAAAACAGAACATTAAAAAAAAAATTCAGAAAGAATACATTCAAAACAAATACTTTTGGACTGTAACAGTTTTAACCAAATTATTCACACTATTAATTTTCTCCTAGTATATGATAGTGAAAAAGGCTGAACCATTACGTCGGAGAAAAAGTACAGTGTAATCCCAAATGCTAAAAATGAACTATTGAGGTTTCTATCAGAGAATGTGTTATATATTCCATGAGATGTATATCCAATCAAATGCTGCATAAAAATGTCTGGACATGAATAAAAAAGATATTAGAAACCAAGCACTGTGATAGAACAGGTAGATACATAAAATTACATTTCTTACAGGCTTCAAGATTGATATTGTTAACACACTGTGCTTCATAATTAATGAAAGCCATATTGCTATAGGTATTTTTCCTTTAAATAGTAAGCATAAACAAACCCAAGCAGATTGGCATTGTTCACATTCTCCTTTCTCATATCTGGCACAGACTGATTACTCAGCAACTTTAATTGCAAGGAAAAAGGTAATAAGTGAGAAGTGCTGTTTTCCATCAGACTATGCCTGTCCAGAAGAATGTTGAATAATATTTGGCATCATAACTTATTGAACAGACACTTTATTTATTGCAGCTGTGGTGATCAGTATGCTTCTGAGGCTCAGAGAACCAGATGACACAAGGATAAAATCTGCTGTTTGCCACACTTGCCCCTAGGAACAGTGGAAAGAACAGAGTGTAGACTAAGTTCAAAAGCACTTTGGGGCCGATATGCCATTGTTTTCTTTTAATATGCTTCATTGAAAGAAAAACACATTACAAATTCTGATAATGCTTCAAAAACCTCTACTTCTGTGTAACTACATACTTTTATTTCCATTAGGAGTGGAATGCCTGCTTAACTATTTGGTACTATGGCAAGTGAATGCAAATGGCATGGAGGAAATTTTGTATAAGGACTGTCCTCTACTTTTTGCAGGGAACTGAAGAGTTTGTTTGCTGACAGCACAGCAGAGTTACCAATCTATGGAACAATGGCAGTCATAAAGAGAAAGTAGTGAAAGGGCTAGAGAGAAGGGTAGTCAGTAAAATGTAGGAAAAAATGCAAGTAAGTGAAGGGAAACAGGCACTGAAGAATGTCAGTAGGGAAAGTCTGAAAGGCTGGAATGTCTTCATAAGCTAGTGGTAATAACAGTTTCTATATTTGCTTAGGCTTTGCCTTGGTTCAATTTTTACTGAAAAACAATGTAAGTGACTTGGAAATTTCATTTATTTTTAAAATTTCTCACTCGTACCTTTATAGCTTTCTCTTTCAGCTGCTTCTTACAGTGAAATTAGTTATGTTTTCCAATAAATCCCAATATGTTTTTGAGAAATTAAAAAAAAAAACCTAACAAGCAAAGCAAAAACCCAGAAAATACAGAAAATGCTAGCAATTTTCCAAGGAGAAAAAAGACAAGAATTCCAACTAATCCATGCAGGTCTTCCACTGTGTATTTAATCATAATTCAAGGCTTTCATAGCTACTTTTAAATAGTGGAAAATGAAACCACAAAAGATTACCAGTGAAGAAACACTATCTCAATAGATGACTAAGTAGCTGGGACTGTCCAGTTAGAGTAAAATGTTAAGGTTTGAGAGAGCTTCAAAACTATTCTGCTTTCTCAGAAAGTATAATTAAAATGGCCATTTATATAACTCACAAATAACTAAGGCAGCGAATAAACAAACTGTATCTCCTTCCTGTTATGTTTCCACTCCCAAACACATTTTCCTCTGAACTGATAAACAGTCCTCTTCCACAGTATACTGAGGTTCCTGAACAAATTCCTTTTTTGGAAGGATTCTTTACTAGTAAGGATAGTCTTCCAGCAGAGTATTTTATATTGTCCATATAAGGCTATGAATGTGCTCTTTTAATTTATTCTTACCACAAAGCAGTAATCCACTTATCATTTTTATTTTCATTATAGTTGACATGACATATTCAGTCTAAATCCCTGTTGTCAGTGACCAGTAAATTTCTAAAACAATTAAATCTATCAATTAAAATCTGTGACTGTTTTAAGCCTAGAAGGGAAACCTTGCAGAAGCAAAAAATTTCCCTGATTTTCAGGACAAGTTTGTAAATCAGGATTCCTGCTTTTTCAGCTATGGGTTTTGGGTGGAGTTTAGGTAGAGGTTTTGGGGTTTTCTCAGCTGTTATTGAAATTGTGTACACAACCTTCCTTCTCCCCTCCCACCCCAAGACTCCAAACAGAGGGAGTTCACTTATAGCCTAAACTCCAGAACATCACACATAATAATTAAAACTGAGCCCTGAACTGTATGAACACAGGCTACTTCTCAAACAGCACAACTATCCCAATAATTTAGATACTTTTTTCCCCTTGCATTTTCTAATTCCCCATCCTATGATTTCCTCTATATCTCAAAATAAAAAATGTTAAAACTCAAGCCAGCAGCTTTTCACAGGTTGGTCATGCTCTGTTCACTAGCAAAAATATTTGTAGGCAAAACAATAATGAATACAGAAAATTGGAGAAGAAAAAGAAGGGTTAAATAGAATAGTAGGGGAAAGGAAAAGCAGGATGTAAAGGGTAGGTAAATATATGAAGAGAGATAAATAAGAATCCACTATTTCTTCCTTGCAGCTATAAGGCCCTCTTGTACTGAGGATTATGAACTCCATCAACATCATATTCTACGAAGCCTGAATACAACCTGTTTCTTGCACTTCAGAAATATGATCCCTCTATAAATCAACTATTTTTATTTTTAAACCCAATTTCTATCTTCAACGTTTGTGAACAATTACAGCAACTCAAACTCAGACAGCACAGAGTTTCAGATGGATCTCTCTGATTTCTTTTCTGTATGTATTCATCTATCTCACTGTTGTACTTAAGCATTTTTTTTTTGTCTCTGTTATACTGATATCAACTGCAAATCCAAAGAGGTTTTGAAGACCTTGAGTAGGTATTGATCAGTTTAAGTATCAAAAAACTACATTCTACAGAATCTGAGCTAACAGGTACAAGGTATAATATGGAAAAAAGTACACAGCACAGATATGCAATAAACCTACTGCAGTTTATTTTCAACTTAAAACCTTTAGTGGTAATGAAGGACTAGTTTTGCAGTATTCTGGGAGAACAAAGTAGCAACTTTATAAATTCCTAATCAAATATAGAAAAGCTACTTGACATTTAATTGTGCATTGTGTGCATTTTCAGATTGCCCTACACACAATTTTTTTATTATATAACACAAATTTTAAGAACAGTCTCTATAACAAACACACCTGTGTGGACATGGATATCTAGCAAATCCCCGAAAAGTCTACTGGGATATGCATCATCCAAAATATAGCTGATAGAAATTGGGTGGGAGGTAATCATTCATTTACTCCTAGTGCCCCATCTTAGAATTGAAATTCAGTTCCTTCTTTTTTTTTTTTTGAGGATGTAGTACATCAGAATATGTGAAAAATTGAACATGGTGGAAAAAATGCCAAGGAATTATACTCAGCAGTAGTTTTCCACTTCATGGTCCTCTGCTAAGTGACCATTTTTGCAGTAAAAAGACAATAAAGATGCTGATGATGGTCTTGTTACACACTTGTAGAGATTCTCCACCTACTGGATGGAATGAGTTTAAAATATTCTGTTGTAAATTAAACAGAGATATTGCCAATAATCAAATGACAAAATCCTCTCATTTTCCTGAGCCTGCAGGAACCAATCTCTGAACAAGACTATGAAAAAACTGTAATCTGGGGAAAAACAGTGAAAAAAATCTAGACTAGTGCCAAATACTCAGTTGTAGTGATTGATTAATAGTGGTAAATAATTTCAAGACTATTTTCTAAAGCTCATTTTCTAAAAACCAAGAACTTATAAATAAATCGGGGGAGCCTGAGGTGCAAATCTGTTCCTTAAGACTGGCTTTGCATGACAACGTAAAATGTCCTTTACTATACAGATCACTATATAACATGAAGGAGTAATCAGTGACAATACAAATCAATGAAAATACATTGTATTTCTTGTTAGACCTACATGTTAGAATGACCTTATTCTGAAGTGGAGAAAGACAAGGGATAATGACTCTTACTGTGGGAGGAAGGAGATTGAAAGGTTATATTGTATACAGAGTATCAAACAAGAGACTCAAAATTTACACCAATGTGAATTGGAGCTATGAACTCAGAGCTAGTGTTTTTCTGCTGCAATTTTTTTTTTTTTTTTTTTTTTTTTTTTTTGAATGTACTAGAATAAATATCATTGATTTGGTGTTGAAAGGAAAGTGTTTTCAGACAGTGTCTCCCAAGGAGCAAAAGTCATTTGCTATGAACTTAAATTATGAAAGTATCCAATCTTGCGTTACCCCTTCTCTACAGTTCTGTAGAGAAACTGCGCTTCGGCCATACTACACTGTACTTAGTGAGAATTATGTGAGTACAGACAATTCAGTTCCTCTGCTATTATTTGAACTTAAGTTGGATGAAAACAGTCTCTGCAATTAAAGCACAAAATTCAGTTTCCACCAACAAGGAGGTAGTCAGATGGCCCCATGCAGCACGTAGACTTAGAATACTCACCCATATGTATATTTTAAAGAAGTGCAAACTCAGATATCCCATTTTAAAACTATGTACATTCCAGCTTGTCACTCTGCATATCTCCAATTGGTGAAATTTCTTGAGATTTAAAATTGAGAATAATTTCTTTCCGGAATTAAGTTGATAAGAGTAGCATTTGCACTTAAACAGTCAAGCATTTTTTTGTTGTTTTCTGTCACAATATTCTGACTACTTGTCCACATTATAAAGTTGTGGAGAAGGCTTCATTACAGAACACAAAAAAGACCCTGGCTCTGTCACAGTACAGCTACTGAATAAAATTATGTTGAGAAGTATATGGCTCAAAATATCTTCCATGAAGATGTAGATGACAGAAAGCATTCTTTGGCAGGCAAGAGTTTGTCCAAAATCTCTGTACAGACAGACTTGATCATCCATCACACCATCCCTACACCCAGCCAACAGGTCTTCTATTGATGAAAACACCTAAGGTAGAAGGAATGCTTTCAAGAAGTCACACCAGCATTTTAAAAGGCGTTGTATAACAGAATAATGGGATCATTATGGTTGGAAATGCCTTTAAGATCATTGGACCATCATTTGGCAGCATTAGGCTTCTTGGACTTCAAGTGACTGCTTCTACCCTGAGTGTAGGCATTTGTTTTTCCCCCCATACTCTGCATAATTGAAACAGAGACCATGCTGCTATTGAATACTTTCTTAGTCTGTTACCCCTCCTGCCTTTGGCTTCCTTGACTCTTCATCTTACACACTCTCTTCAGGACTGAATCAAATAAAAAAATTAAAAATCCTATATCATGAAATATGTTTACGTTGAGCTGAATATTTGAGAGTACTATTACAAAGGACACACTGTGTTTTGATCATGCAGGAAATTAATTCTGTTAATCAGGGCATGCTTATTACCAGTCAAAATCTTAGCTAAGTGTTTCTATTGTCATAAATGTTTTTATATCAAGAATAATGCTATCACTTTGTTTTTCAGTGTGCTAAAACCATCAGAAAAATGTGAAACATCCACACGGAATGAGTAAAATTACAAGGCAACAACATTCTTACATATCAAGGTACTTAAAATCATTGTAGAGTTTATGTAACAGCACAGTGAATTTTAGGTCCATTCACAGGAGCCATAAAATGAAATTTTAGATAGGTAGGGATGGGTTATAGCAAGCAGAACTTCAGGCACTTCTCAGAGCCATCAGATATAATGGGGGGAGGGTGAGGGGGAAGCCTATAAAATAAGAGTAATACCTTTTTTCAGTGTTTCCCTTGGCTTTCAGAAATCCATGACCTGTGACTTCAGGACTGTGAGCAAATGCAGTCACTAGTGTGTCCTCACCAGCATTCTGAACAAATCCATGAAGATGCCAAAACCATGCTGCTAATTTAAAATCTGCAACTCTTGTGTCTTTATTCCTGACTATTCACCTGCCTTTCATTATATTCAGTGTAACATCAACACAACACAAGAGCATGGCATGCCCTGTGCATCATACAGATCTCAGTTATGTACCCAGAGAAGTTCCCTACATGACAAATATCAAAAAGCATTGAAGAAAAGTATGAAAGAATTAACCTCTCCAGAGGTTAATTAAGACTGAGTAGTTTCTGACAATAGCATCCCAAAATTGCCAGGTGAAAAAAAGTTCTTGTAAGAATGGAAATTGAACAAAGGCCAGGATGCTTTTCTACTTTTCTTGCCTTGCAGGTCTGCATCTCCGTCCTGCAGAAAGAGTGACAGACAGGATGCAAAAGAGTCTGTAATAATCAGGGGCCAGGTGGAGAACAGGCTTGCTCTGACAGTGGAAAGGGCTGGGATGACAGAACAGCACTTGCTAAAACCATGTGGAAGACACAAATTAACAAGGACACAGATCCAACCAAACCCATCAACATAATAGAGAGCACTTCTTTGTAACTGCCACATTCCTTCCATCTCCTTCAGTGACACCTCTTCATATGCCACAATAACTGTAAACCCAAACATTCCCATTCTTACAAACCCAGAATTTGTCCTATTAAATTAGCATTTCATTAACACAACCTTGGTTTCTTCCCTGCCAGGAAGAGAAAAAGATTGTTATAGGAGGCCAGAACACAAATATGTTGTACATAAAGTAGGTTGAAAGCCTTTCTGGGTCAGCCTCAAGACCCTCACACAGTCAAGAAGAGGAAAGACAAGTCATGCACAGAAAATCTTTCTTCAATGTGCTAAAATCATAAACTTAATCTTACTGAATTAAAATCTCCATTATTTGCATTGTTCTGCTTGTTCCTACCATTTTCTGTGTTTGCAGAGAAGAGAGCATTGTCTAGAGAGCAATGAAGTGGCCTAAAAAGAGATTGTTAAAGAGTCTATCATCCAACATGCGGATACTTCTAAAAGTCATGCTTCTCTATAAGGCTTCTGTACCAGATCACACAGACTAGCAATGCACCTAGCTCAGTTTGTAGGGCTGGGCATTCAAAATGGCCACGCTCTTAAGGCTAAAGATAGCCAGGTTCAGAAATTAGGACAACACACTTGTGCAAGAGAAATTCCAGAGTGCTGGTGCACATTCCACCTCCCCCTGTTCCCGCAGCAGATTGACATGTACCTTTCTACTTAAAAATAGCGAGGAAAGGTAATTCTCTCAGAACCAATACTTCCTATGGAAAACTATCCAAAACATCCCAGAAAGGCATGGCAGACCTAACATAAAAATGTTACAGCCTTCTCCTTGGAAATTTTGCTCAGAGATCTACTTTGTGCATATTTTGGAGAAATCTCTGTTCTCCCTGTTGGGAGCTGTACTGACCTACAGTGAAGTAAAACCTGACGATTTATTTGTAGAAAATTGTTTCCAAGCTGTCTGAATTTAATACATTGAAAAATCTCACTTGGAAGCAAATAGAAGGTAATTGTTAACTTCTTTAATTGTAAGATTCATTGGTTGAATCTGAAGTTACTTTGGTAATACACATTGAGTTTTAATTATTTTACCGTACTATACTAGTAGTACATAAACAGCTCGAATTTTTCCCTAGTAGCTCCATTTTAAATTTCTGAATGCTTGAGAAATGTTACATATTTATTAACCTAATCATTACAAATATGTGTGTGCTTAACAACTAGTTCCAAAATTTCCTAGCCATATCAACTCACAAAATTGCAAAAGTTTTGACCTAAAATCTTCTTTTGATTCAATGTTTTGAGTCAACTATTTTGAGAGGTTCAATAGTGTCAAACATTTTGAAGTCAAAACTCCTACACTGAGTGTGCCTCAAAGACACTCATTGAATGCTTATTTAACTTGTTCTGAAATTGAAGGAGATTCTCTCCATGACTTGATAGTCTATTTGATGTTATGTTACCCCTAGAGATGTGAATGTTTTCTTACTACACACTTTTTTTCCTCCTACAGGGAGAAATTACAGGGTATTTTTATCAGCTTTTTAGATATTGAACTATTAATAACATAAAATTGTGCAATATGAACACATGACTCTGTCTCCACTGCACAATTAAGTAAGAATCGTCAGACTCTGAAGGAGGAGATGCCAATTAATGTCAATTAATTTATTTGATAAGAGCAGGGAAATGTGGGCTAAGTATTTTTCCCTGTACACTACTTTTCCTATCCTAAATATATATATATATAGCTATATACACAGCTATATATATATATATGGATTTTAGCAAATATATCAGTAATTATTCTAGCGAGAGCAAAACGTATAGCTTAATATGTTGATTTATACAACTGCCTGGCTGTGTATAAAAAGCAGGCACAAGCTGCTTCTCCTTTGAGTTTATTTATGCTCCTCTGATGAGGAGCCTCTTGAAGCACCTGACACTTACTGAGGTAGAGGGAACTGTAAAAAGATAACTGTTTTAAACATAAAATATTTGTATTGCTAAGAGGTCAGCTTTGCTGCTGCTGACTTCATTGTAATTTGCATACTATTAAAGCATTACCCATAATGTTTGTAAAATTTAATTTTAAAGCTATGCTGTTAAAGATGTTTACTGAATTGTAAGCACCTAGGACATTTGGGAAATTTGTTAACACTGTGATAGTTATAGTATTTCTGCCTTACTTTGCTTATTATTTAATCCCCTCACAAACTCACTTAAATATTTTCTTTCATTTTATGACAATGAATCTCATTTTAGTGCAAGCTGAGAAACAAAAAAAAGTATACTGTAACAGTAAAGTAATCAAAATAACTTCCCCTTTTATTCTCAATATATTTAAGTTTGTTAAAAATGTCACTAACTTATTTATTTACTTTTTCTGGGGGCTGAGATCCAATTATACTCCTATAGACTAGAGGTGATGGTTATGATTTTCTACTTCACTCTAATACAGGCTTTCTCATTAAATCTCACAGCTCGGTAATCACAGTCATCACATTTATGTTTCAGCACTGCATTCACACTCACATTCTCCTTCCCTGGATTTCCATCCTCCTTCCCTCACCCCCTCCCCCAGATCTTTATTTACTCCCTGGCAGAAACTGCAAAATTAAAGATGTATAATGTGCAGATACAATCTTTGCTTCCTTTCCTCTGCCAGGCTAGCACTCTAAAATGTGCTTCTTTTGGGAAGTACTGATATTAACTCAGTTACTATAGTACATGAAGTACTGTTTCCCTTTGAAGTACTATAAAAAAGTTGTCCTTAGATGGTAATGGAAAGGATGGAGTAAAGCAGGAACAACAAGAATCACTTTACATACTAATAACAACAATTTAGTTATCAAAACAGTACAGAACAAGCATGCCTTTATACTATTCTTTAAAAAAATTTAGCTTCCTAGGGTTCTAATAGTCTTTTCCTATGGTTCAGGAATGCACGGTAGCACTCAGCCCAGTGTCTGTATCCTTATTTCAAAGAGAATCATTCAAACCGACATCCACCCTGTCAAGAATCTTGACTTTGAGCTGCTAATGCAGAATAAAAATCAATATAAATTTTTATCATTTGATGAATATTTACTTCTTTCTTTCGAGCCTGGGGATTTAGAATTGAAAACTGCTGAATCAAGCCATTTTATTTTTTTGTGTTTGTGCCAACACCAATTTACTACCCTCCTGAAAGTTCCTGAACAAGATGTCTCATGTGGCACACATGTTGGTTTTTCCTGTCAATCATAACTGTGTGCCAGTAGGGAACCATAAACATTTTCCTTTCATACTCTTAGTTCTCCAAAAAGGAATATTTTGATTACTTCCCTGGAAAAAGGTAAACTTGTCTTATTTAGACATACTGTAAAATGTCTATGTCTATTTTTCTAGGACAGCTGCTGTGCCTAAATTGATAATATCTATTAAATATTTTCTTTTCAGTATGAGTTGCTTCCTACAATGAAACAGTTTACAATCACTGCAAACAAAGCTTAGTAGCACAGAACAGATAAAGATCTGTATTGACATTATCACTTCCCCTATATGTTTTCTTAAAAACTGCATGAAAAGTCTGACCAGTATAATGTACATCAAATGTTTGTGAAAATGAGGAGATAAATAGATCCCACAAGCAGGCAATTAACATGTGACTCTAGTTCACATTTCATCTTTAAAAGAAATGTACCTTCAGTCTCAAAAAAAAAAAGGCATATAATAAAAAGTATATGTAAAGATCCTATGTTTCCATAGTGACTGGAGTGGGGGTGAGAAAACAGGGAAAAGGAAAAATTATGTTTCTAAATTTGAAAAAGACCTAGATTAGTTTAGCAAGAACTGTAAATGCAAGCAATTTTCATCCTGCAAAATTTTTTTATATATGACTCAGTGGCAGACCGGCTTTATCTTGAGCAATTTTGTTGGTCTCTTACAAATTAAATAAAAGTGGCAGCAGCTGTCTTTCAGAAGGCTGATATAGGTTTGTATAGTCATATGATATTATGTAGACAGATGTTTTAAATAAAATAAAATATTTAGATTGCTAGATACCTTGCTAGATACAAAGGCAATTATAGGATGTCTTTGTTAAATTAAATTTCTCATTCTTTTGAGAAGAAAAAAAAAGGAATTGTCCTGGAAACTGTACCAACAGGAAATGATTCTATATCTAAAACAGCTGGAGACTGTAACTAATATAAATTTCCTTGAAAATAAAAATTCTGTATGCCTCTAGAGACATGCATCAACATGCAGTAAAACCAGATGTGATAAAATTATTTTTAAAAGTGTGTTTATATACACATATAAAATATTAAGATAACATCCACTCATGTAGAGAGACTGTTCAAGGCTAAAACAAAGTAGCAGAACAATTAAAGCCCAAAAATGTAAGAAAAGAGCCATGTTTTTCTAACAGTAGAAGATGTAATTTTTTTGATGAATACTGCCTTCTCAGAAACATGTCAGACACCGTAGTTTGACAATAATTCTAATGCGATAACGCTTTATTGCTTTACCAAGACAAATGCAGTGGGAACCTTTTACCTCAGCACTTTAAGGTAGACTTTGATTCACATCTATGTTATACGTATCAAAGTTCCACAAAAAATGGTAAAAGTAAAGCCAATATCCAGTACTTAAATTGCTTAGCTGCTTTATTTAGGTAAGCTTTCCACAGTGTATAAGGGAATTTTTCCAGAGCAAAGACTGTTCAACCAGGTCTTACGTGGACCCTTCAAAAAACATACCACAGGATCTAGACCATGACTGTCTAATGTGACTCAACCAAATAATTCTTTCCATTTTTGTTGAAAATGCCACAATGTAACAAACTGCATTCTGTGTACTTGTAGCTTTACTCTTTGTCAAGGCCTCTGTTACAAGCTTGTTATGACTCCAGACCCAAACCTGTACAGCTGATTTGTCTAAAGCACCAAAGGTTTTAACTTACAAAGAAAACATTCCAGGAGGAGTATGAATGCCAAAATGTAAGAGTTTTACAGGTCTGCCTTTCAAATTACCATTGATAAAAATCCATCCAAATTTGCATAGCCACCTTCCTCCTTGTTCCCTAATAAAACTATACTGTAGCATTGCTTGTTCAGTATCATTGCTTGCTTTTAAAGCAATATTATTTTGTAATTTGAAAAATGAATTAAACTTTTTTTCCTCTCATACTTAAAAAAACCACTCCAGATGCATAAAACCAAATGAAGCATGCTCAAGATATTGGAAGTGCTGTATTATAGTCCCTATACAGGAGAAGTAAATGGTGTTAAAGATTCCTTTCAGAAATCTTCAGGTTAGATTGGTTTCATTTTTTTCCAATAGCTCTAATTGGCTAAGTGCCTTTGGGCCAGCTAATACCCAGAGAGACCTAATCTCAGTAATCTTGTAAATACAATGATTTCAACAGATTATCATCAAAGACATGACCAGTACATGAGATTCTGCCTGTTTGTTGCTGTATTATTTTTCGTTTAGAATGTAGTTTAAATTGCCATATTAATACAAGATTTATTATTACAGAGTTCTGTGTTACTAAGAGTCCAACAAACAGGAGATATTTAGCTATTTTTATTAAAGTTTAGACATGTTTAAATGGATATGAACAAACATTTTCATTTCAAAATTAAAAGGAAACAGATTGAAAAATAGAAAAATCACCCTTCTCAAGTTATAGATGTCCAAAGATGACATATGTGTGTAACAAATGTTCATGTGACTATACGTTTACAGAATTAATTTTTTTTTCCTTCAAACACTAGGACATGTAACTGACATGACAATAACATATCACAGTATAATAGTCATACCTGCTGCATCTTTTTAGTTTAACATCTGACCCATGAAAATGTGACTTTTCTGCAGCTAAAATAAGTTGTGTAGTGACTCAAGGAATCTGAAGTTCAATTACTACAAAAAATATGCCAAGGGAAAGCTTTAATGAAAAGACAAACATTCCAGTAACCACAAACAAGGCAACAATTACATTTTTACATTATATTGTTAAAGAAGTTGAGTATTACTACATGGGAATTCTGGGAACTGAGATTACAATAGACTGTAATCTGTTTTCAGAGACAAAAACAACCATGAGTTCTAAACCATTTAATGACCTTACAAAATGGTGTGGGACACGGACTCCTTAGAAGTGAAAATAGCAACAAGAATCATTACATGCTGATTAATCTAGACCCAAGAGAGGTCACAAACTCATAAGTCAAGGGTCATTAACGTATTTTAAAATAAATATTTTAAATGCAGTTCGGTAAAAAGGTTTTAATATAATCTCACAAATTTCTTAAACAGGTAGACTGATACTGTGAAGATATTTTTGCTTTTGTCATAGCATTAATTAAAATGGAGGCATTAAGCCTGAGTGTTACAATGGAACATTAGAGGTTTTATTAATAGGCATAGGCAAACTATTATACAGAGAGTCAGGATCCATGTAGTGGAAGCCTAAGGGTATTTTTAACGGGAAAATACATAGGTACAGATGAGAGATTATAGCCACACAAGTAACCTTGTGCTCCAGGTCCTCTTTGCTGAGCATGGTTGAAAACTGACTTTGTAGTAATCTGTTTCCACAGATGCCTCATAGGAATTATGCTTAGAGATACTTTTGCATTATATGTACATACAAAATTTGGATCCGACCACAAAATCCTACATTTATTCTTCAATTGTGTGTCCAAAACAGGAAAAGTTAGCATATTTTGGGGGGGATCTTGGTTTCATTGTAACTGAACCATCAATATTTCAATGGAGTAGGCTCAGATTAAAAGTTCAAGTCTTGGAGCTATCAGAAATAATTATCCTAGAAAGTTGTATGGTAGCAGGACATTATGGTCTTATTTATGGAGCTTAGGTAGAATTTCCAATCAGCATGATTGCATCTATTTCTAGTGCTTTGTTAATCGCTTCCTGAAGCTGCTCATTAAAAGCTCCTATGTCAACACGTAATGCTGTGGTGGCTGAAACCGAGATTGGGAATACAATCACATCTCATGGTTTGGCTGAGAAGTACCCTGCAACATTGTGCACTTTATCACAAATGCTGTTTTCCCATTTGATAAAATGCCTTACCATGTCATGGAATAGTGGTCATTTATTTCAAAGGAACAAGCTGAATCTTCACCATTAAATGCTGGATGTGAGAAAACATCATTCTATTTCTGTCTCCCTCAACAATGGAATTGCAGTGAGACCCAAGTACAGCAATTTAACATCTCTCTTACAACAGCCACAGAAGTGATGACAGCCCTAGACAATAATCACTTGCCAATACCATAGTACTTACCTACCAACTGTGAAAGCTCTCACAGCCGTAGTCAATAATTGAACCGACCAATTCCACTGTGCTGCATGTGATTGGTGATATTATCCCTTTAAGTGTGTTATTTAAGTTTGCAATGCAGTTAATTGAAACCCTACTAGATGCAAATCAAAAGTTTCAGTCTTAATTGAGATATTTTGAAAATTGAACCCATTGCTTCAGGCAGGTGCTACATGAGATTCCATTAATATAGGTAATTAACATTAGCCTCTGCTTTAATTAACATGCACACTTTAATTAGTAAAGCATTAACCAACATTAAAAAATCTGATCTTCATGCATCACAAAAACTGCAGAGTTATGACTATGTTATTTTTTCCAAGACTGTAAATCATACAACATATCAATTTTTTTTTCTTTAAACACATCAGGATATTTTAAAAAGAGAAATAGACATATAAAATGTACATCTGTGTTTTAACTGAACACTTAAAATGGTGGAAAATATTTCTTAAGAATATCTAAAATATGAAGGAAACTCACATGATACTTCAAAACTTTTACCTGAAATTTATAAATATGCATATTACATACGTATCATTATCTAGTTATTTATAAATTAAAATAATTCAGTTGTAATCAGATTCACTGGTCACTATTAATTCTATGGTGGAATCCAAGACAGTATTTTCCAGAGCTGGTGTTTTGAAAACAAATGTCCTGTCAACAGTACTAGCTTTGTTCCTCATCATGCTTGTTTTATCATTCTATGACTGCAAATGTATGTGAACATGAACTGAAGGTTTTCTTGAGTTTTCTCAAAGCCTAAATAACTTCAAGAACTAGCCTGTTGCTCCAAAACTGTGTCAAAAAGCCCACTGCTGAGTGGCATCCCTTTTGGGACATCAAGTAACTGGAGAGCCGAAGTGATACCACTGACCTGGCTCAAGATCAGCCTTTCTGCACAGCAGGTCCCATTTACTGCTGTACAAGTTCTGTAATCAAGGGAGCTTCACAAGGAAGGGAACAAGTTCAGTTTCACTCATGCTTTCAAACTAAATACAGGAATTTTTTTTTGATACAGAGAAGGTCTTTTGAGCCTGGATTAAAATTAAAAGTTATTTAGAAGCATAGTATTTTTCCAGAGATATATAACATAAGGAATTCCATCCAAGCCCATGACATTAAATGGCGCAGAGCTCCAGCTTAAAAACCTTTCTTTAAATAAAATTTAACATCAGTATCTTTCAAAATACATTTCCAAACAAAGCAAAGATACCTTCAACGTCCTTATCCTTTCTTTCTGCTATGTACTTATCCATTTGATCCCAACAGCTTTGCTTTAAATATGGTAAGTTCCATGTGTGCAATCTCATTGTTATCACAAAGATTTCTGTTCCAGACCACTCACTTTATTTCCTGTGTTTTCTTTCTCACTATGTACAGGTGGGACATGTATTAATTATTATTATATAACTCTCAGAATGCTGGATGTGTTGGTTCAAACAATGGTCAGTTTAAACCTAGATCTGCACATTCTGAATATCCACTGCATTTGGCAGTGAAAGGAATGGATGACGTTAAAGAACTATATATTCTATTCATATTGCATCCAAATACCTGAAGGTCTCAAAGACAGCATGTACATGTGCAGAGAAAATAGTATGTCCTTTTTGAAGTGCCTTACAACTTCCACATCAATGTCACATCGGGGCTCTGGTTTTTTTTGTTAAATGGGAAGGAACTTTAATGAAAGAAACATAAAGATTAAAAAAAAAATTCTTTAAAATTGGAAAGATTCACTTAATCAATTTTAAGTACATTTTCTCCATGGGAGTGAATCCTACATTTTGTTTCATATTCGTAGCACACATGCACACACGTCTCAAATGTAAGGCTTTCCAGATACTGAATGTAAAATGCTTCCAGCTAAAAAAAGCTAGGTCTGTTTGGTGCAATTTGCCAGATTTTGCGGGAGTCTGCAGGACATATTGTGGAATTTTGACAGTTCTCCCTGAAAGTAAAAGAACATTACAGCTAAAAGAATACTTTCCTGAGTTCTTTTCATGGCAGTCTGTAGAATTCACCCTATTTTATAACCTGCAAAACCATAGATAAACCAAAACCAACATAAATAGCCAAAAATCTGTCCTGACTTATATCTGAGTAACTCATAGTGATCAGAAAACTATTATTTCTTGTAAAGCAATGTGATGACATATTGTGGCTTTCACAATATAGAGTTCTTCTCGGTCTTTGCACGCTCAGATTTATGTGTAATGCTGGATGAATCCATAAATTTTTTTTTTATTTACTTGATTGAATTTTACTATATTTTTCTCCCCATGGTAAGTAACAGAAAAACAAGAATAAAATATGCAAAAACTGTCCTTAAAAAATTATAAGCAGCACCTTGAGAACGAAGGTAGTCCTATCCCAAGGTAAAGAACCCACAGTGTAATGACCACACAATGATAAGGATCAACAGAAGCTCCTGTTCCTCTCTAGAATATTTCAACTCTGCAAAAGGACAGCTCCTCTACAACTCCATCAGAAAATCATCCTCAGGTCATCATTACAACCTAATGAAATTGCTGGTTCTACCTATATAGCTCACTGTTCCAGAGGAATCCTCCCTATTGTTGGGCAATGGGGACAGCAGAAGGATACAATGAAAAACTTCAATCTTAACTGCAGTAATCTGCAAGTGTTGTTGGGTTTGGGTGAAAAAGAGTTTCTGTTTGCTTTTATAGCATGCTTCTACTTACATGAGCATGAAGTTTGGGTGATGGACTTTACAAACACTATACTCTTCATTCTATTACCACAAAGTTAAAATAGGCATATTTCCCCTTTAAATACAAAAATAAAAGTTAGGAATAACTGACCCAGAAATTCTATCATATAAATATCAGATCTTCATTCATCTGTGCCACCATTTCTGAGTTTTCTTAGACAAACTTAAAAAATGAACTGCTTAAAACAGTCCTAACATAGTAAAAACACACACTCATCATGCAATATTAAAAATATGCTACTTCAAAATTTCCTAAAGCTATCACTTTTAAAATATGGAAATTAGTCCTTCAGACTGGTCAGTGTAGTAGGCATGATACCCTTCTTCAGGACAGTCATTTCTTTAGTAAACAGTTGTATAAAAGAAGTTTTCAGTAACAAGAATTGTAAGTATACAGGGAATAATGCACATTGCATTCATGACATCTTGAAACATTGCTCCTTTTTTTTTTGTCTCCACAGTGAGTTCTTTAAAGAGCTAGGGGTCAAAATCTTCTAACACCTCTAACAAAATAGAGTAAACATAGAAAATGAAGAATGGGTTGCATTCTGTCAAAATCAATGGAAATTTTCTTATTTTTATTTCAAGCAAGCAGAACATGCTCCAACAAATCATGTGACAACAATTAATATATATCTAAACTCATAATTTCAAAGAAAAGGATTCTGGAAACTAATATTCTACACATTATTAAGATAGGGAATTCATATAATTGCATAACTGATGGGGTTAGTCATGATATGGGGTTGCAAGAAAAGAAAAGTTTGAAAGCCAGTTCAGCCAATTCACTTCTCTAAGAATAATGTAGCCCACATTTATTATGAGGTAAACAGGACAATATCATGTTCATTTACTAACTTGGGCTGGAAGTTGAAAAGTCAGCCTTGCTTCTCCAATACAGCTGCAGGAAGGAAAGGCTGGGGATACAAAATCTCTTTTGTTCCCTGTGGGAAGTGGATTTTGGCCTCCTGTATTAGCTGCCACTCCTTCTAACCCAAATTAGTTATTTGTACTTATAGGTTAACCATGACACAGCCAGGTGCAAACAGCAGGGTCATGTCTACCATAACCAACCACTTACCCTGGGTTGTGCTGAGAGCCATCCCTTAAGCTTTCTTGTATTTTTCTGACTCTAGCAGATGGTCTGATAAAAGATATTAAACTTTGCCTCCCCTATGTACATTTCACACTTCTCCTTACACATAAAAACTATGAGCAGTCTTGTACCCTGTAGAGTTTGACATGTTCTGAAGCACAACTTTAAACACACCTGGAACATTCCTGTAACTACCAAAAATTAAAAGTGTGTGATATGCAGCACCCAATGTCTTTCTGTTAAGAACCATTACTTTTCTTACGCCATGAAAATATATAGCTAACATCTTCTATGGAGTGATAACCATTATTTTTGTTTCTTGGAGGTTTATACCTAATTTGACAAACGTGACTTACACTTCCAAAAGTGACAATGAATAAGAGAATTCACCTTGGAAGTTAGCTTACTAAATCAAATTTTAAATCCTACATTTTATTTTTCTATGTTTAAAATGTCATAGTATAGATGCTGGAACACCAAAACCAGTCACTCTGATAGACACTTTTTTTTAAAGATAGCAGAGAAATATGATCTTATAATTCAAATTAATATCCCTCTGAATTGAACATAACCCTTTTTAACTACATAAACTCAACCCCGAATTTAAAATCATTCCACAAAGTAGAAGCAGTCCACTTAGATGTTGATTTTTTTTCCCCCTTGTGTTAGCAAGGCTGCAGAATCCTGGAAAGAGTATTTCTTTCTCTGCTGGTCTTGCTGCTAGCCAGTGCTGACATTCACTATTTGTGCCTCTGGCAGAACTTTTGTTCCCCACTTGATTTGCTGTCCTATTAAAACATTATCAGGAGCATGGGAAGTTTTCTGCTGTACTAAAAGAGAGCATTTTTTGTTTCCATTTTCCTTCTTAACCATCTAATGAGAACATCAGCTTTAAAAAGCCTCTTTAACAAACTTATCTATTTTCCTTCAACACATAAGGTAAAAGAAAAAAGAAGCACAATATTTCTTGTTAATAAATTATGTTTAGTTTGTTTAATTGCTAATAATTTCCTGATAATCTTTAGACACAGTATGCAAATTTAATTCAAGGGTAAGGCCTGCAAGAAATCAAAATACCCCAGGATTCATTGGCATTTTGCATCTCTTTAGACAAAAAAATGGAAAAGGAAATATAGAAACTTAGCAGAAGCTCGAGAAAAATTAAAGATAGGTAAGTTTTGATCATGTATTTCTTCTTGCCAATTGACATACATAATAGAAAATGGTAGAGAATAGGTTAAACAGTCTAAAAGGATTTTAACCTTAAGTTTGACAGAAGCTAAATGGCTGTGACATTGGGTTCTTCTACTTTATTCCAGCTAGTAATCCACCTTCAAAGTTCCTGTCAGGTAAATGACCTTGTATTTCATTAACTGATAATTAAATGGATTTATTCCACTAACGGTTTTAATTAAAATGCTAGAAATATTGATTACCCCTCTCATCCTTATTCCCCCAGATGAAAAAAAGGTTTTAGGAATGTTTATTTAGAGAAGACAGAGAATTAAATTAGATTGAATCTCTATGAGACCTGAAGACTGGTTCTTTCATTTCTGCTGCTCAAGCAGAAAAAGGTTTCAATTTTTTGATGTTTGATTAATTATTTTGAAATCCATTTATGCTTACCTTGGTGTTTAATTAAAAATGTCATTTTTAGCATAATTTAATTGGCTATCTGTGGAAGACTGACTTCAAACTTATATTTTAAAAATGTTGTGGTTTTTTTTAATTTGGGGTAAAAGAAACTTTTTACTTATTTGCTTTTGCTGTAAAGGTATCATCTCATGAATGAAGAACTAAGAAGGGCTGAAGCTTAACTGGATTTACTACATTTGAATATGAGGATACATATGCTTATGAGTAATGCAGCTTCATTTAGCTGTACACTTGAATCCATTACCAGCCATTTAGAAACCTTAATCTAACAAAGATGGAGTGAGTCCCTCCAAATATTTTGGATTTATTGTTACTAATATTAACCAAACTGTCTGCAGTGGGCCAGAAATGCTTTTAGTGTGGGCTGGAATCCTTTTGCAAATGATTTAATATACAGTATTTATTACTGGAAAAAAGGATTCCATTCAATTTATAATCAGCAAACAAATATTAGAAATTCTAATTGAAAATATTTTTTAAAAATTTATCTACCATGTGTGAATATTTCACAGTTTTCTTATCCAATAGTCTTACTGATGTAAAATTTGATTTCTGCATGAACCACAATTCCACTGAAGAACCCACTTTTTTTCTTAAGTGAGAAAGTGATTAAAATCAAACTGGTTTGTATAATTTCAATACCAAATAAGGATATGTTATGGTCTTATAAAGAGCATACTCTGTTACCACTTGCTAGTTCTAAAATATATGATCTAGAATATTCTACATGTAAAGTGACAGTATTTTCGTAATAAAAACACAAACGAAATAGCTAAAGCCCTAATTCTGTAAAACACATGCTTACCTTCAAGATTACATCTGTCCCATTGAAGGGCAATAGCATTATTTTCACAATTACCACTTCAAATCATGGACTTGCTTAAAGGTTTTGGTGACTCAAGGCCTCCACCTCTATTTATTTTTCTTTTTGTTTATTTACTTGTGAACTGAATGCTACTTAAATATGCACCCAAAATCTAAGAAAAATTTCACTGTTATGGAAAGACTAATTGCAGTAGGTTATTTTATTTCAAGTGTGAAAAAGAGGAAAGCTCTCCTCTACAGATATGACACTGGACTTTCAGTCTTGTCAAAAACACATTAATGATCTATTTCACATAGTCAATACAGTTTATATTTCTCCCCTCTATCCCGAAGTGTTTAATGAAGAAAAATTTCATAGCCTGATTCCAGGTCCAATGAATCAATTAAAATATCCTTAATCAAAATATTTGTCTCCAGAACTCCAATTCTTTACAGTTATTTTAAAATATCGTGCAAGCCTGAAATATGATTAGGTGACAGTGGCTTTTGTACAGTCATGAGTCATCTAAGAATGGGATGGCTAGAGGTCTTTTCAATTATTTACTGCCTAGAAATCATCCTCAGCTTATAACAAATAACGGTGAAATGCAAGTGACAAAACCCCCAAACCAGCTTGTGCATTTGTGAGCTGCAGAAGACCTAAATTGAGGAGCTGTAGAACTGTGTAGCATGATAGTGCCTGTCTAAAGTCACTGGATGTTCTACTCCACTAATGTGCTCATTGTTACGTTTTCAAAGCACTGCACATGGTTTTACTTGTGCAGCTTTCCATTATGTCAGCGCAAGTTCACTAGGCAGTACACCAAGTCAGACTCCACAAATGGACTAGTGTAGAAACTTCCTATAGCACTGTTTCCAAATTTATGGCAGCTACTCCTGTGATCACTTGTTTCCACACGTATATGTTTGCCAGATGAGGCTGTTACTGCTTTTTGCTCTAGCTGTGAAATGGAATGGTAAAGTTGGACCTGTCAACTCTCACAGACTGTGTCTGTTCCAGGGAAGGTAGCAAGGCCTGTCAAATCTTTTGGTCAACATTCCACTTCTTTGACATACCAAGTGCCATGACACATTCCTGTCCTCTTTCAGAGAAGGACAAAAGAACTTGATCACAGCATTTTATTTCTGAATTACTCTTTTATTGTTTCCTTCATTTTCATTACTCTGAATGCAGGGAAACAGAATATTGTGTTATTTTCATTTAACTTTCTGCTATTGATTTGCTCAATATTTAACAAGATAATTTTGCCTTTTTTGGTTAAATTTTCTATTTTATTGTGCAAATTTATTAAGTTACAGAACTTTTGACCATGTGGTGCCTATAAATTAAAATTCTGACAACAACGATCTATTGGTTGCTTTCCATGTCTACTTTTAATGACCATTTCCAAGAAAAATGCAAAATATGTCACTTAATACTAGTAACTCGGTTGTCCATGGACAAAAGAGGATTGAAAACGTGAACATGTTGAAGCTTTACAGTAAAGAGCAATCACTGTTTAAAACTACAGAAATGGCACAAAAAGTACAGAAATTACACAAAAAAAAAAAGCAAATCCATGTAAAAGTACTGCATTTACTATTGCTACCATTGGGACAAACTGAATTTGTTTGTTTTCAGAAACGTGAAATAATTTTTAAAGATGCACATGGCATAGATTTTATAGCTTTTTTTTCCAAATCTTTGAGGAAATAGCCAAGATGAATAACTTTATTTTTAACACTGATATATGACACATTTTAACCTGTCTACACACAAAAGTACTACTGTTAACAACTGCAACTTTCTTCAAGTATGCTATGAATCACTGTATTCCTTTTCCCTTTTTTCATGCACCATTGCCACTATCTTACCTTCAGCGGTTTTGCTAGATTTCAATGAAGATGGAACCAGAGGGCACACATTAGAATTTTATATCAGTTCAAGAAGGGGAGAGAAGAAAGACATATGAAGCTAGAATGACATTCATTGAAGGTTCCCTAGGGAAGATAACACATGTTTTTGTCTTTCACCTGCTAGGCATGCTAAATCAGTGCAATGATAAGCTAATTTATGAAATATATTTCATGAAACCTGGACATATTTACTGTTGCTAGTTTGGATATTAGCTTTTCAGAAATAAAAGACAACTAATTTAAAAGATGTTAAAAGACTGGTTTTCTTAGGTAATGTTTACCATATATGTTCACTGGGGCTCTGGATTGCAGTGCATAAACATTTTGAAAGCAGTTAGGATTAGGTGAAAGCCAAAATTTACACTTACATCTCCTTCAAAAAAAGGAGTAACTTGCTTTCAAAACCAAAAGAGGATTCTACCCTATTTTTTAAAAAATGTACTGGAATAGCACAATAGCTGCAAGAAAGGCGACAGTGTGTCTTACCCAAACAGTGCCTCAGCCACCTTCCACAGCAGATGTGTAGCAATTCAACACTGAGTAGTTTGTTTATTATCAAGGCAGTATGGGCTGTCTTTTGTTCCTCTCAGGGTCCAGTGCATAAAAGCCAGCTCTTCCGGAGACACCTTTAGGCTACCTGTGTTCAGGGATTGCATACTAGAAGATTTTAAGACCTTTTCATTTTAACTGTGGGAAAACGTGTTTTATGGCTATTAATGGAACAGGATGCTAAGATAACACTTTACAGTTTACTTCATCATCTAAAGGAACACTGGAAAATGCGGACACTGAAAACCCTTTTGTTGAGGGTTTTTTTGTGAACAAGAGCACCACAACACTACAGTTCTTGCTGAGCACACACTCACAAGAAATTTAGACATTCCATAATGTAGATGTAGTGACATACAATTCAAAATGCTGTACTAGTAAGGTTAAATTTTATGAAGTATCCGACCTGTCTTACAGATAATTGTGTTTAATTTTAACAGTTTCATGATCAGACACAGATGTGAGCTTAATATCAAAGAGTATTTAATGCTTACAACAGTTATACCTCATAATTTATTCTATTTATAATTTTGGTGGTGCATTAACAATTTTTTTTAATTCTTAAATAAACCAAGCCAAGATTTTAAAGAAAAAATGGATTTTGAAATACTGGACTCATCCTCTGGCTATACTACTGGGAATTGAATATTTCTTGCTCTGAAGAAAAAAGAACTTGGACAAATTGGAACATCCAGGAGATTAACTACCATTGGTAAATACAGCTACCTTCACTACACCCAGAACTGAAGCCTGCACTAAAACCCTTGTCTTTAATCAGTCCTTCAACTGCAGTGTTTGTTGGCCCCAGTAGAGAGAGGAACTTTAGACTCATGAGCAGCTTCAGCAAGGTCAATGAGGCAGGCAACATACATGCTTTAAGGTTTAGTGCATGTTTAAGCATTTCACTGAATTCTTGCCACAGTCTTTTTCTGAGCATTTATGCAAGAGATAAGGGAAAATGTGTCAGTTAAAGTTACCTGTTCATTTGGGGTGATGAATAAAATCTCTTTTGCTCAGCCAAGTTTCCCTGGGTGTTTCCATGTCTTTATTGATGTGCTCTTGACAGTGCAACATTTTCTTTCTACTGATAATTCATTTTCAATCATTTAAGATTTAGTTATCCCCACACTATCTTTTATACACCAAGAAAGAGCATAATTATCATCAATTCTTATTTATTATTCTTCCATATTGACTTAGTACCTTTAAAATGGTTCATCTAAATCAGCCCAAATTTTTACCACCTCAATTCAATTTCCTTTGTGAAAACTTTCCAGAGACTGAATGTCTCTAAATGTTATCTTCAATTCCTGCAGTCTGCTGCACATTGACAGATCAACCCTTGTGGACTCCAGTGTAGAAAGCCCCACTGGAATCAGCATGTATCTGCTCAGGTGTAAGTAGCTGCAAGATGAAGATTTTAACATTGAGAAGCTCACAGCTATGTATGCATGTGTCTGAATTCCCATTGTTTTCTGGGGGACATCATGCTCAGTTTATACAGGTACCTCTTAAAAAAGCACCTACAGCTTTGTAGACCCTTGGGATGTTTGGGCACCAAAGTACCTCAGCAAATATCTCTTTAAGTGACTGCAGCACCATAGTGTTTTTTGAAGCCTGAAAAGAACATGGTCTTTGACTATCTGAATTCCCCTTTTATGCTTGCTATCAAGCACAGTACATACCTGTAAACTCTTTTTTTAAGGAAACTGCCAAATTTTTTTTGCTACATTATATCTCATTGTTTCATTACAACCCATTTTCCCAAAAAATAATATTAAATGCACAGGAATATGACATCGCAGCATAGTTTGGGGATCATAAGATAGTAACTAGGAAAAAATATAATTTAAAAAATATATATAAACACGAGGGAAAAAATAGTGATAGTTGGATACTGAGATCTCTTGTAGCCTTTTGTAGAAATGTGGCAGGACTTAACTGCAAAAAAGAACTCATTCCAGAATGCAGGATTGTCTGCATTCAGACTGGAAGTTTGGCATTTGCACTGTTGCAAAGGGAGAAATAAACAATATTCTTGATTGTTCCGGTGATTTTCATGAAAGGTACTTTTTCAGTATTAGCATGACATGGCACCTGCTAAAAATAAGATTTAGCCACTACTGCTTTTAAAATGCGCACAGATTTATGCATAGGAATTAATAACAGCTTTTTCTGCTCTATTATTTTGGTACAGGGTGTCAGAATGGTAGTGACTTCTTTTGACCTTTAGAAAGGACGGTCTTTTGAGAAAGCAGATATTCTTTTTTTATAGGGGAACTGTGTAAACATAAGTAATGTGCTTGTGAACATTTTATGATCAAGATAATAATAAAGGATTTAGCTTCAGTATTCATCACACAAAATAAATCTTTAACAGAGCTGACTATTTTGTGACTTCTTCAGCTGAATACAGCGGTGCTTATGCTAACGATATCTTCAGTGTTGGCAGCCCTATGAGAACTCCCAGAAAACCTTTCCTGTCATTAGACATTCTCAGCTGGTCTCCAAGTGAAGGAGTATCCAGCCCCTTGTCAAAGAAAATGTCATCATAAGATTACGAGAAATAGAGGAGTGAAAGTAAAATTAAGTAAATCAGGGGAAATGGAATTCTGAGGAGGATGTGTAAAGTATATTAAAAAAGTAGTGAAGATCAGCATCTTGCTTAGTACACATTTGAATATTCCTACAGGAAAAGAGAATATAAAATTGAACCACTGGTCTCCTGAGGACCAGACCATTGCAGGGAGGATATCCTCTATTTCTAAATGGACAGCTTCTGTGCCAGAAAGTAATTCTACTTACTATCAGGAAAAGGAATGGATACGTGATGAACATTATCTTGGAAGCAGACACTGTGATTTATATGTACCAAATATTTCAACTTGGAGAGGCAACAAGAGTAAAATTTATAATTATAAGCTATAAATTAGGATATGGAAGGCTAGGTCCAGGAGTATTTTCCTATGGTAACCCCCTGGACTGTCTACAAGAAAATGGATAAACTTTGATGGCGTGTTACTTCGAATAACCGTGGGTTATTCATACAGTGAATTTATTTATTTTCTGACAGGAAAAGCCACTGCTAATAACAGTTAAGAAGATTATAAACAATATTCACATATATAGCTGATATGTAGATGTCCCTGTATATTGATTAAATCCTTATGATTCATATTCTTTAACTGCTTTTCCTCTTGAATGCATTGAAAGGAAACTTCAGAGCAACAAACAGTAAAGATATCTAGAGGACCTCAGAGGGAAAATCTTTTTTTCAGGAGACAATCTAATATCAGATAATAAGATAAAAACATTCAGACATACAATTATATAGCTAAACTGTTACCTGGATGTTATAAAAAGTATTCTGCTTGTCTGAACTGGTCCCTCTCAGCCCTAGCTCTTGCCAAAAAAGCTTAAGATACGCAGGCATTGAAGTGTTGATTTGCAGAATCATTGAAGACATTGAAGTGTGTATGCAGTCTTAAACACTTAGGTTTGAATATTTTTACTTAAGTGACCTTTCCAAGGTCAGGAAAAAATTTTATGCATAACTCTCTGTTGACTTACACCTACTCAATTCAGCACTTTAATATTAGGCTCCCTGCTGTTTAATCTTTTTTTTCAGTCCAAAGTTATAACTAAAATCCTGAATTTGCCATGACTTATATGCATGTTGAGTAGCATGTACCTAAAAGCTGTGTAAAATTAGAAAGACATATCAGACCCAGACCAAGAAACACACATGGGAGGGAATTTAGAAATAGAGTTCAAAATGAAGGCAACATGGCCAACTTCTCCTTGCAAAGCATGGAGATAGCTGGGTAGCAAAAATGGGATTTCTGACATTCAGTGTACTGAGCATATCATTAAAAATTGAATCAATAGGAAATGATGAAGAAAGGCCAAATTTCATGCTGTCACCTATAACCCTAAGATAGAGCTCACAGAGGTGTGGAATTCAGACTGTAAAATGCTTCCTGAACATACAAAATGTATATAAGATATCCCTCTAGGTTGCTCTACAGGAAAAGAAGATCACTGTTTTCTTTAAAAAAAAAAAAAAATCTGGGATTGGAGCTGCTACAATTAATCTGTTTCTTGATAGCTTGTTAATTACAGCATTCTCTTGGGAAGCTGAAAATAGAGATTTGATTTCTTATAGTAACTGCTCAGATAGTTAGACTGCATGAGAGGTATTGTCTGCTCTTTCTGCTGAAGCTGGGCAGTGAGAATCAGAAATGTGAGATTCATGATGCCAGAGAAGAAGAGATTTGTCCACCTATCATCCAGTGAAAAGGACAATCTACTGAGTAAAGAAAAAAAAAAAGAAAAGGAGAGCCTGTTTTTCTGGCCCTAATCCTGGCCCTAACCTAAAGACTGACAGTGATTTTTCAGCAAAGAATTATTGGATAACACTATATTTTAAACAGAAAGAAAAGCTTAAAATTTCTCCTTTTCAAGAGTGAAAGGGTATTTTCTGTATTATTTCTCCTTCCTTTATATATTGTTATGCATATTATATACATATTATATATACATATTATACATGTATTCTTTAACTGTATTTGCAATTCTGTATGTACACTAATTCTGTGTCAAGCTGTGGTTGTTTTAACAAAAAACAATGAAATAATGAAGACTAAAAACATAATCTGAGTTTTCTGTTGAGTTTACCATCTTCCAATGTATAGTACTACCATTATGCATTTACCCTGGGAAGTGTACTCACAGATATACTCTATTAGGATTTTCATGGCTTCATTTACACAAGCAATAGCATTTTTTTCTAAAATATAGCAGCCTCCTCTACAATAGTAAAGAAAGGAAATATTTCTGAATCAATATAAGAATATGTTCCTATGTTAATAAATTTATTGGGGCTTATTCAACATTTTTAAACAATTCATTTTTACATGCACTCAGGACACAGCTTCTCATGCAGAATAACATAAAAGTAACTTCCACAATTTTATGGATGGGCATTGTTCCAATTTTCTGCTATTGGTACCACCCATTTAAAAGGTAGATACCTAATTTCAAGGATTTTCTTTCTGCATTTTATTTGAATTAAATCTACCAATGAAGTCTATGAGAAAAATAGACAGCTATAAACAGGAAGTATCAATGAAAATAAAACCATCTTCTTTTGACTGAAAGAGGGAGGCAAGAAGTTACATTAAATTTTTAAACAGAAACAGAATTTTTCTGCCAATGACAGTTTTAGCAAAACTGTGCAAATACAATGTTTCTGACCACAAGCCTGTTATTGAATGCAAGTGCAGAATAATGGTAAGGCTCCATGCTAAAGTTACAAGATATAAACCCAACCACTCCAGTGTAATCTTTCATGTCAATTTTGTTCTCTTATCATCAATATATAGCCAAGTATAACAAGAACAAAGCAGCAATAAAGTTAGTTTGCAAACATGAATAAAACCCCAAGTAAAATAATACCGATACCTAGTTAATTAGCTGGACACGTTTTTATGCTGTGAAATAACTTCCCTCAAACAAAAAGACTCTTATTAATGATCTCCTGTTCTTCTCTACAATTGATAGTACATTTACAGAAATCTACTCTTAACCATTTCTTTTCTTAATGATAGAGCTGGATTCTTCAATGACCAAAGAGCTGGAAATACATTTTTCAGCGTAAATATCTTAACATGACTTCTCTGCCTCTTCACATAAACAGATGCAATATCTAACATCAAGACAAGATTCCTTAGAATGACACAGTAGGGTCTCTCCCTTCCATCTTAAGGTATATGCATCTGGTCTCCAACTTTAATACAAAAAAAATATAGAATTACTATGTTTTACTGCTTCATTCTTTTAGGGTCATAATACAACAGTCACACATATACAGAATTATAGTTGCCAGCAAGATAAATAAACAGTGACAAAACCCGTAATTTTTTTTCCCCCCAGAATTCCTTAAAACCTTGGGAATTCCTGAAATGTATTTTTAGCCCTTAAAATGTGACACAACAAACAGCTACTCAGACATGAATAGATGAAATACAGAAGTAACATTTTCTTGAGCCTGTCGGATAGTATTCAATCATCATTCACTATGTTCCAAATTCTACTTTAATGCTCTCCTAAATATCTAGAATCTATCCTGGGATCAACCAGTATGCTACATTTTTCTGTGGATTTTCCAGTAAGGACTCCTTGTCATTGTAGAGAGTTCTAATCTGTTTGGGACTAATTATTTCTAAAATATTTTTGATTTTTTCTTTGAATTTATTTGTTTATATTATGTCTTGCTCTGGCAAACATCTTTTAAGTGATACATGTCTCTATTTCTAATACTTACAGCATGGGCGAACGGTAATTTCATATATAGCCTATTTGAATACAGTTCAATGCATGCTTTAATTCTTTAATAAATAATAAAATATGCAAGACTGAACAGAAAAAAAAGTATAATATAAAAGTCTTACAGCTGTACGAATCTCTCATTTTAAGAGAATGCAGAATTCTATGAATAAGCAACCTTCTCTAAGGATTGATTAGAACAGATGTTTATGTTTGTGCTCATGTAGCTGTTTATAGATGGTTACAAATGAAAATGGATATATTAAGTTTTGTTCCAGACGTACAACAGGCTGGAGAAAAATGATGACGAGTATCTGGGGCAAGCCCTTTAGGTCTTAGGAGAAGGAGGGACTACTCTTTCCCAAGGCCCCATAATCATTTAAAATGATGAGGGTTTTTTTAATGATTTAATATAGTGAGTTGAGCTACATTCCATTAGATATAATTAGACTTAGACAGGAAAGGTAGATCTGAAAAGCTAATGAAATATTATTCAGATTGAATCTAAGATTGTTGATTAGGATAAAGCTAACCCTGATTAGTATAAACAAGATAGGTGTTAGAGATCTTATTTTTTTTAATTTTCATTTCATTTTTATGTTAGTCAGAGGAGACTCATAACTTGCCATTTACTTAAAGAAGGTACATCTGGAAATATTATTTTCTTTATACTTTCTAATATATTTTCCTTTCATCCTCTTATACTTTCAAAGTCTCTATCGTTTGACCTCTTCTATACCTGTACTCTCATTTCAATATATATATATATTCCATATAACTCCTAAGACTCAGCACAATCCTCTTCCATATGGTAAGTGCTCATTTTGCAATGAGTTGGCACAAGATCAGTGCTCTGCATGAGTCCCACTTAAGCTCCATCATAATTTCTTCAAACAGTTCATAGCTATATAAACCCCTACGTTGAGGGATTAACTAAGATCTAAGTGATGTATAGATTTTGTGCTGGCCTTTCCCATAGCAGTGAATTTCATCTTCTATCAAGTCCCACTCCCAGCTTTAAACTTTCTTCGTACTACTTCTTAACGCTTTCATCATCTTCCCAAATCCTATGTGTCAAGCAGTAGCTGAATCCTCATACAAATCTCCCTTTAAACCTACCTCTTTCAAAAAATCACCCTTGCTTCCAATGTCTAAATACATAATGCTTTTGGGACTTGAAAAGTGCTCAGTCTAAAATGGCCTTCTGTGGAAACAATGAAGTGTTGCTAAACTTTGCATGTGTCCCAAAGTAGACTTTGGGTTTGGTGTTCAAACAGTGAATTAATTATATAAGATGCTTTTAGCTTACTAGTTTCATTATGGTCTTTCAAAACAGACTTTGAAAGCTTGCAAATGGAATTTGAGAAGTCTAAACAACTTTAATTTGTGAAAGGTCTTTCAGAAACTTGATATGTGCAATCTGAATATTTTTATTGGTCATCTTCACATTTACAGAAATGTTGTTTCTTAATTTGGAAGTCTTTCTGGAATTAACAGTTTGAGGTTTATATTATATTGTCTTAGATTTATTATATTCCAACAAAATGTTTAAAAAATTATTATGTCATGCATTATTTTTCACATGGAAATTAATCTGGAAATTATCCTGCAGGTAACAGCCCACAGTAGTAACTTCTAAGAGGAACACCTCATCTGCTTCTAGACATATCTAAAACCTGACAAAATAGAGCACTTTTAAAAAAAATTACTTGGAATTTTCTGACCAGATAAGTAGTAATAAATAGTCACAGTAATGAATTAAATTATAACAAGCCCTTAGACACTGAAAAAACCTCCATTATAAATAGCAAATACATACATACATGCATACACATACATATAACATTAGCTTAATTTGTGCCTTGGTAGAAATACACAAGCAGAGGGCTCTGGGTGGGTGGAATCTGAAGATAGCTAATCAATAAGTGGGCATTGTTTGTGCTTTTGATTATTCTTGCTAATGAATTTTTTGTAAATGAACAGCCTAGACCACAGTTTTTCTAGTCTATGTTGCTCTAGGAGCACACAATGGCATAATGGTATTCTATTTCCAGCCAAGGATAGAAGTTACCTTGGATTTATCAGACATAATTTCTATCAATGCTATTTCAGATTACATTTTCATTCATTCCTCTAATCCATCTACAAAAGACTATTAGTCACAACTAATTTACTAATACAGCTCTATTATACAAAGTGCTTTCTGAAGTAACTCTGATTTTAATTAATCCCTATTGTGTGCTCAGTCCAGATTTTGGAGTGACAGATACATAAATAGAAAAAGACAATGAAATACACAAATACAAATCCTCTTTTTTCATGCTCATATTTTAATATGACACAACAAAGAATTCTGTTTCTTACATACTAACACCTCTGTAATTCTTTTTTCTTCATGGTTTCATACCTTTGCAAGAAGTATTTCATTTCTTCCTACCCTAAATCAGTCCTTCCCAGCAGAGATCTGTGGCAAGGGCTATAGAATTTAAGATATAGGTGTAATATAAGGACAAAATTCAGCTTTGTGCTAAAACTGTAATTGTGGTGCAGCTGAAAATCAAGGACATCATGGGCTTGGCAGTTAGTCATTAATTCCCTGGATGGCCCAGGAACACCTTGCCCAGTCTCTGAACAGAGATAATGGGCTGATTGGAGACAACAGACCAACTCAAGAGGCAACTGCCTGACTTCCTTGCCACCTTCACAAAAAAGTGCTATACTAATTGTTTCACAAGCTCTCCAGGTGGGACTCTCCATCCTGGAAATTCCTGCAGGCAGCTCCTGCTGTGCCTAGACCAACTGACAGACACTACTCGTACACTTCAAAGTGCTGATTTGCATCCTGGGTGGATAACCTGCCAGGACCAGAGGCTGCCCAGCAGTTCCTGATGCAGAACTGACCAAACTGGACATAAATAATACACATGTAAATAGTTAGTATCATCAGCGCATTGGGGAGCCTCATATGAATGAGCTGAAGCCACCATTCCAGAACCCTAGTCCACTGCCACTTGGAATAGGACTGTTCATACTGAATGATTTGATTCCTCATGGAAATGTAAGTCTGTGTGCACCTCCATGTGCATGTGTGTCCATAGGTGTGTCTCTGTGTCTGTACGTGTGTGTGTGTGTGTGTGTGTGTGTGTGTGGTGAATGACCTGCACTCAGAAAAGCTGTGAGTTATACTTAGAAGAAGACAAAAAAATTAGTCCAAAACTGAACAAATATCTTCATTCACCCCTATTTTTGCTTTAAATAATTTGAAAGTACTTAAAGTCTGCAACATGTAAAAGATTTTTTAAAATTTTTTTTTCTGTATACCAGAACACCTAACACACAGAAAAAAAGATTACTTGGTAAAAAATTCAAAGTGAATAAGAATTTAAACATAGCTGTCTTTCCTGATTTATCACAAGCTGAATAATGATACAAAGTATATAAATGGGAGCTTGCAAAACTAAGACTTCCTCTCAACACTGTCATTCGCACAGGATCTGTAGAAACCAGCTTGACTTCCTTCTTCACAAGTTTCTCTGAGTTCGTAAATTCATTAGAAGGATTCTTTTGATGAAACTTCAGGTGCAGAAGCTTACTGCAAAAGGCAGCAAAATCTGCTACTAGTGTTAAGTACAAATCTGTCAATAGCAGTTATTGCCAAACCCATTCAGACCTACTTCTTAAAATTAATTGAATGCAAATATTTTCATGCTGAGTAAAGCACGTAGATAATTCCCCAGCACTTTGATTTTTTAAATGTGTTGTTAAACAATATATTTTGGAAAACATACGGGGTCTCAAATATATTACATTCATCACTGAGATTAAATCCTAAAGGTGAAAAGATTAATTTTTTCCATATGTCACACTATGGTCACCCGCAGTAGTTGATTTATTCCTTCGCACAAAGCAATGTTAGGACTGGAAAAAAACAGTTAGGACACAAAAATATATGGAGGACCAACCTGCAAAGCAAGAAGTTAGACTGTGTATTCAGTTTCCTGACTGTTGCTTGTATTGTTTAACAATATGTTTTGTTGTTTTGTAAAGAGTAATTTAAAATAACTTTTTATAACCATTTTTTAGTATAAATTGTGACCTACAACATTTCAGTTTTCATCTTGAAAAGCCATGCTCAATTTTTTTCAGTGAGACTATTTCATGGAGAGAAAAATGGTGGGATATTTTCCAACTAGCAACAGTTATGAGATATTAAGATCCCTCCAGACTTTTTTTTCTCTTTTATGATAATGAGAATACAAAAAACCAAAAACTTAATTAACTTAAGTTTTTAATTATAGGTATACTTTAATGAACAGACAACTCTGCATGCATGATGAATAAAGAATTATCTTTTCCCCTTTCAGACTTTATCTTGGTTTTGATTTAGGCTTTGTTATGTTCATTTCTTGGGTTTTTTTCTGCTTGGTCCCCAATCTGAGCAACAAAGTATACAAGGGGATAAATTAGTATCTGCTTAACAACATAAATAGCTTTGTAAAGTAATGTTCTGGATGTATCTTGGTCTGGGATGGAAGAAAACAAGCATATCTTTTCAGGCAGTTTTATCTGAGGGCAACTTCTATCAATTACATAGTATTAGGTTAGGCAACAGGGAAAAAAACCTAGAGAATTTGGAAAGTTCCATTTTTATAGCTAGACAGCTTCTTATTCAAACAGCTGCACTCAAGATGAACATTTAAGAAAATATATAAATGAAATAAATGAAGTCAGACCAGAGTGTCATCAGACCAAATTGTCATTTTTTCATTCTTACAATGTCTCCATTTAAATTAATTTCCATTTGGCTATGTTTCAACATCCAACTTCCAAACACTTCTAGAGGAATTATTTTTATTATGGGCAATAACAATACTACCTACAAGTATTCATTCTTTATTTCCAATACCAGGTTTCTGTTCTAAATACAGGTATGCCTGGTGTAGGATCTATTGAAAAGTCTCTTTCGGGAAAAAAAAAATTTGGAAAGTAAATATTTTAGTCAAATTTGACTGCAATGCCAGGGGAAGGTATTGAATTTCCAGGATTTTTCCACATACTACTTTGCTTTTCATTGATACAGCCTAACTTGGCAAATACAATTTTAATAGTTTTTATACTTATCTGAAATCATGGTATTTTGTTGAAAATGTATATCTAACCCTGTTAATTTTTATGTGACATTTCCCCCTTTAAAGATGATTGCCATTTACTGAATTGTACTGAGTTCTACCCATTATGATGTCAACATACATCATCTATTTGAGATGGAGCTTTTGAAGTTTAAATAAGCAAAAGAATAAAACTTCACAGTTAGAAATTATGTGTTTAAATTTGAAATATTTAAGAATACTTCCCTTCAGAAAACGTTATATTAGGAGAGATGCAAAAAAAATATTAACTCACTAGTGCCTTGGGAATCAACATCTGTGGAAGCTCTCTCTGCCCTTCCTAGAACAGGGACAAGACTTGGAAGATTAATTAACTAATGCTTCAAAACCAATGTGCATAAGTTGAAGTGCGTTAACATCCATGTGGACATTCATTCAGGACTAAAGTGGCCTTAATTTGCCGTAGCTTAATCCTTCTCAAAGGAGCTAGAGCAAGCTACAGCGACTTCATAATATCCATATGGGAATTTAATGCTCTTTAACTTTTGCACAATAACTCTATAAATTTAGTAAGATTTCCTAGGTGCTCACCATACAAACAAGCTTGTAAATCCAAAAGAAATAGTATCACTGCTGACCACTCTGTGTGGGAGCTGATAATCGAAGATAAATTGCATTATGTTCTACCATGTTTAGGTAGCAACCACTGGACTAGAAATTGAAGCAGACTGTACTTGCAGAGTCATAGAGAGAAACAAAGAGTCAGGACATATATATATGGTTTTGCTTTGTTTCTGATCTGCTATGTGAACTTCTTAATCATGCTGCCATCTCTTTGCCTCTGATTCCCTCAATATAAAACAGAACCACATCTTACTTCCTATTCACTTGTTTCTGGTACATGGTGCCTTAGGTTTTAACTTTTATATTTTTCAAATTCTGTACTGCTTAGTGTGTAACTCTGAAGTTTCTTGTAGCCTGTTAATTTCTGCTCTCTCATGCTAGGTAGACAAAACAAAGCCTCTCCAGGCCTGCTCTTCAAGGACACCCAGACCGTCCTAGGCCCAAAAAGTATAAACCAAAGAGCCTCTAAGGGGGTTAAGTGGAGGGGAAATTACATCATTAAACTGAAGCTTTAATTGTAGAATTAACCCTGATATGCAAATGAACCAAACCTATAAAAGTGTGAAGAACTTGTGACCTGTCATCCATCTTGGGGTCCATCTTGGCAATAGCCTCTGGCTCCCCAGGGGGTACCTTTGAAGGCCTTTCAAATAAATACCTACTTTTATTCCCTTACTCCTGTCTAGTCTCTGCTTCTAGGAAGCATCTTAAGGCATCAACACATACTACTAATACAGGTTTCCCACACCATAATTTTCTCATAGCTTATACATGTGCCCTGAATAGGGACTAGAAAAGATGAAATCCAGGCACAGGTGCAAGTCTGCAGTGCAGCTGTGATTTTCTACATATGTCTGATCAGCAGAATTTAAAACTTTGGTTTACAAATGTAACATGTGATGGCAAGATTAGTTCACAATCTCTACAAATCAAAGTCACAAATCGGAACCAGATACCATGTGACACTAAGCTATTTCAATTACAGTTAAAAATCAGTACATGTGGTCATTTGACTTTTCTGACAATATTGCTCACATAGCATAGGTGAGCCTAACAGTTCATATGACAGTTGTCAAAAGATGACTGATTTATTCATATAGTCAATGATTTTTAAAGGTGGGGTTTTTTCCATTCTTTTGGGGATAATATTATTAGTGTTCTTATAAGGAAGGAACTCTACTCAAGCTGATCTTCCACAAAATTCTCAAAATAGACTAGACAGTATGAAAATTTACATTATTTTATTTAGCACAGCACACTTTAAACCCAGAGAAACATGAAGTACACCATACACCCTGGTACTACCAGAGGATGGGCATTATTACTCATTCCAGACTGCTTTTACAGCCCCCATCTCTACCACTCCTCTGGGAAAAGCTTCTGAGAGCAGCTTAGCTTTGCCAGGAGAGCTCTGATCTCAGCATCAGCTTGCACCAGGGGAGTAAGCTTTAGGTCTTCCTAGCCTATTCTGCCCATGCGTTTTCATAACTGTAACTTCTCCAGATACATCTTCATTATTATTCATAACTGCATCTTTTGGTGGTGTCATGCATGTTCCCCATTGCTTTACTGCCTCTGAAAACTAAGAATACCCATTCATGACAGGTAATGCAGAGAAGCTGTTTCCAGCAAGCTTAGAGCCCTCTTCCTTGTTTAGATAGGATAGTCATTAAACAGGAAAAGATAGCAACCTTATTTATTGACCCATTATTTTGCTTTATATTGCTTCAATTCCTTGTATTTTTATCATTGCTTTTTCAATTTCTCATCATATTCAGCCTGCTTCAGACATCTTCCTTCTCCACAAATTCTTTACTCCAGACTACACAGTTCCAACAGGCAAATGAGAAAGGACTGTAAATATTTCAAAAAACATGAGTTTGACCCCTAATTTTTAGCTACCACAATGCACACATGGAGTATCTACACTTTCTATTGTTGTTTTCTCCCATTTGTCCAAACTCCTACGACCAACAATTTTTGTTATCATTATTCATGGTATGTTTCTACAGACATCACAATTCTGGAAGCCTTTGAGAACTTTCTTAACTCTACTTATGTTTATCTTTAATAACATCATAACATAGATAAATGCATGTGCTAATACTTCAGTGGTGAGTACTATACAGTATTTTTGCTATTATCTGGCCAGTGCTCCACCTCCCCAACTACTCATCTATTTGTCTTCTATTAAGGTCTCCTTAAAAGGAGAACCCTGTGGATGAAATATCCCAAAGACATTAACTGCTAGTGACATTGGGGTTAGTCAAGACATAGTAAAAACTGAAAACAACTGACTTAGCCTGTATTTTTTTAAACATACATATTACTATGGGACGTAAGGTCCAGAAGAAAGTACATTACACATTGAGGAGAATTTAAAGCATCAACAAAAGGAGTAGGAGAGAAAGTGTACAGCTCCTTGAGTAAACAGTTGTTTAGTAGCAAGTTAAATACAGGAGTTCATTCCTAATACAATCAAGGAATATTTCCACATAGTCACCAAAGGAAAAGAAATTTTGTCCTAATAAAGAGGTTGGCCAGAAAGACTTGTCTACTAAAGAAAATAGTAGTTTTGAACAGCAAAGTATTAAAACACCCTAGGCCTTAGAGGATAACACTTCTTTTGTTTGTGTTTACCATGAAAGATATTTATCTTGACTTCCATTTATTATTAGTTTTATACTCTGATTACGGTTTGACAGAACAAGCCCGTACACTGTGAAATAGAATAGCAAATTGATGGTGATCTTCAAATACACCAGAGCTTGCCATGCAGGATAAAGTAATGATTCTCTGTGTCTTCTGGGGATAGAACAAGAACAACCGTGTATAAACTGCTGTAAGGTAAATTTAGTCAAGAGAGTAGGAAAAAGCTTTCAAGTTTGCTAAGCACTGGAATAAATTGTTTTGGATGTCACAGAATACCCACCACTGGCTGATTGTAAGAAAACAGAAAAACAGCAGAAACAGTTCAGATGCTTTTTAACTTTTTGTGCATTGGGCAGGGAAGAGGGCTAAATGACCTTATGGAATGTCTATTAATACTTCTTCTATGATTTTTTTGAAAATGTCATGTACCTATGAATTAGAACTACAAAGACTTGCACATCACCTTTTAGAACCTATCTTCTCCCAGTTACAAGGGTAATACATTAGACCATTCCACCAGGCAGCCCCAGAAAAATGTTCTGTAATACCGAAGTAGTTCTTTGCATGGCAATATGCACACACCACTTTACAATTTTTCTAGAGGAGTCAGCAGCTCAGCAGAACACACTGTCATTGTGCTATGATGAATGATGTTTTCATAATGATGTGACATGTCTAAATGACACACAAACCTGGCTTCCTACCAAAAACGCAAAGAATTTTTTTTTTTTTTAAGAAGAAAAAATCCATTATCAGTTCTTATGGCAAATTTCTCTGCAAGAAAATGGCAGTAGGCCAACTTAATACAAAGTATTCTCCAAGTCTGTAATTATTAGAAAACAAGTTTGAAGTATTTTAGAAGCAGAAGATGTTTTCATAGAATGGTACATAACTCCACGTGAGGAAACTACAGAAATATATAAGAAACTATGGAACTGAAAATTTAATATTGTCTTGGAAGTTTTGGAAACACCCAGAACATTTCCAAAACCCAGAAATTTTTCCTGCAGTATGGTCAATTGGGACTTTTCCTCACCACAAAAAAAAACCTTTCAGATAATAAGGCAATAAATAATGACTGTTTGACATAATTTGCTTTATTTGAAGCATTCATATAAAAGCAGCAAAAAATATTTTGGCTAGCATGTTCTCCTTGTTACAAATGCCTTACCCTGAGATTCTTTCCTCCTTGCAACTTTATAAGACTGCTAGATCTCTCTTAATGTCATTGTTTTTCATAAATACAATATAGCTTTTGGCTCTGAAGTTGTACCTTGAAAAGTTGCCATGACAGCATGGAGGATACTGTTCAGCTTGCAGTCCTCAGCAGGCTATGCTGTTCCTTTCTTACCCAAGTCTCAGCACCCACCCAGACATGCACTTGGCAATGAGATTAACTCCTATCATACATCAGCCGTTTCTTTGCTTATCATTCCTCTGTGTGAATGAAGCAGGGTTTAGTATTTTGTTCTGTTTGTATGATGGGTTTGATTTTTCATTTTACAGCATGTTACTGTATTGTCAGGTTTGACAGGCAAGGACAAAAAATTCTGTTGCAAGAGTAGAAGGTGGCATGACAAGTGATACTCCTCTGGATCCCTAAGAGTTAATTTTCCAGTCTCACATCTCTTCTCCAGTGTTTCAGCCCTTTAGACTTACTCAGTAGCTTATTCCTGAAATGTCCTAGAGAAAAAAACACAAAAAGTTGGACCAGGAGGGCTACTCGGTACTAGCTCAGTCCTTCCATATAGTAGCTCATGTTTCCAGTTCCTGGGAGCCCCTGCCATACCCTGATTCTGGTTCTTGTAGTGTCTGGAAGGACAGCAGTAGTACTGTCCCTACGTACTTTCAGCGTGAGATTCTCTATACAACAAGCACTGAACGTAGTATGGAACTACACATTCAATTCAGAATGAAATCAGCACTGCTGCCACCATGCATCAGGTTTATAAGCCAGAGCATTTTAGGAACCATAGTACTACTTTAACTTAGCAACTGTTTTGAGATTGCATGCAACTATATGTATGAAAAGAAGTTCTTTTTAATTCAGAAAATATACTGTCTGCATTTGCTATGGGTCAAGATGGGATTTTTTCCTGAATCAATCACCCAGCCCTAATTCTAATAGAATACCTCTGAATAGTTTAATACTAATAACTGCTCTGTAGAGACTCCTGAAATTATAATATATTAAAGACCTATCAGCCTATCAGAAGAACATGTAATTTTATGTTCATTACTTCTTGGTTCCTGACTACAGAATTTGGATGGTTGCACCTCAATTAAAAGTTGAATCAAAGTTAATATAATTTAAATAAAAACTTCAATAAAAAGTTAAAGTTCTGTTCTTAATAGCATTAATACCCTTTAATGACCGCTATGGTCATTACCACTAGATAACTGACCTTCTTGAACCTCTCTTCACATAGAAACCTTTCTCCCAACACAGGCAATTATTTAGCAGTAATGAGTGCTCTGTAAGAGATTATTGTTTAACCAAGAACCTTGACACACTGCTTTTCCCCTGTTATCTCTATTCTTCAACAAATGGTACATTTTTTTCTACTGTAAGCTTTTTAGTTCTGAGTAGAAAAGGCTGTGGTCTTATTCTTTCCAATGCAGAAGTTCACCATATAATTGGCAAACCTTCAGACATAATTAAAATCTTGAAAATTAGGATGCTACGAAACAATGTTTGTGAGCTGCAACTGTGGCCCTGTAAAACAGAGCAGTTCTGAAGACGGGTTTGAGGTACCTAGGGATAATGAGGAATAAAAAGAGAAATATTGTTGGGGATGAAAAGACACAATTCTTTAACAGCGTGTGGAAAACGGAGGAAAAAGAAGAATTAATTATAAAAAGACAGAAATATTCGGGAGCATAATGGAAGCCAAAGGAAAAAGTGAATGAAAGAACAAACAAAGAGCAAGGAAAACAGGCAAGACAAATTAAATTTGGGGGGACAGAATTAAATTTCATAATGAAAGAAATCTTTTTGGCAGAGTCCTGGAAGCATTAAATGTTAAAGGATGTTACTGTATAAGTGTGAGAATTACTGGGTCAGTCAGCTCAACACAAGCCTGGAAGACAAAACTTCTGAATTCTAATTCCAGCTGGCCTAACAACTCATCCTGTGGCTGTGGGGAAAGCTCTTCCCCATCTTTGCCTCATTTCCTTTCTCTGGGAAAATTACCTTTTTTTCAAAAGGCGTTATGATGTTTACATATGTTGTGCTTCAAAAATACCAATAGTTACTAATGCCTTTATGTCCTCTTCCTCAGTTTTTAATATAAGATTCATGAAACACTTCCTAATTCAAATTCTCAGGTTGAAGTATCTCAAACGTTTTGCACAAATTCACTTAGAAATACCTTATTCCTTTTTCTTAAATGAAATCTTGTCTAATAAATTTGAGTGAGCATCTTCTAATCAGTACATTTTGAATATTCTGACCACTCTTGTACCTCTTCACATGAGTAGTGTTATGGTCAGATGGTGGAATAAAGCCTGAAGAAACTGATAGGAACACCAGTGTGCTGTACTTAGAGATAAGATAAAAAATGTCAGATGTTTAAAGTCTGCATGGAACAATTTTACTTTATTTCCTCTATGAGAGGGTATTTTGGCCCAAAACACAAGAAAAAAACTAAGTCCATATAATGCCTTAATCCAGTATATGGAAAAGAATGCCCTAAGCGAGGCCTTTCCTCATTTAAAAGCAGAAAATATCTTCTAATGTCCTGGCTGAATTCCCATCTGCTTTCATTCCTTAGAGAGAAGGCCTTGAAAACTGAAAGGTGGGGGGAAGCATTTTCCTGTTGCTGCTGCTACACTTATATTTTCCTATGCACAGCTGCTATTTAGAAAAAAACAGAGGAGAAATTTCTCCAAATTATTTTTTCCCATTAATACTCCATCTCCTAAAGCCTTGGCTTTTTTCATAGTATAAATGTTACATTGATTGAGGTTCCTCTGTATTTTCTGAATAAGGGGAAAACAGAGAACAACAGGGAGAGGGCTTTCAAAGCAAACTGCCTGTGACTTGCCTTCTATCTGAAATAGCTTGAGTTAGGTTCTTTCATTAATGAGAATACTGCAGGAAAGTATAATATTCTATTCAGTTCTGGAAAATACTACAGGTAGGACTGCAGTGCATAGAGCCTTGTCAACTAGACAGTTTACTACACTGGGAGAAAATGGAGCAAGAAGGATTTTTTTATTTGTATAAAATATATTGTTCTTCCAGGCTGTAGTGAAATAGTTTCTATTTAATTGCAGAGAAATCCTAAGAAGGTTACAGCAGTGAAACATTAAAATTCTAAGGGCAACTAATAACATTAAAACTTTATAGCCCCAGATAGAATAATTTAGACAAAAACAACATGAACATATGTTTTGTGTAATAATAACAAACATTTATAGCTGTCAAGAGAGAAAAACACAGGTTTATGCACACCTTAATGGCGTGCATGGGTGAGCATGAGTATATTTAAAACATAATATATTACAAAATTGACAGCAGGCATGACTCTTCTGGGTACTATGTTAAATCAATGAATAAATTACCAAAAGTGTGTTGTGGCTGTTTGGATGTGTAATTGAGCTTAACGTATGTAGTGTTATTTCAAAAGAAACTGTTCAAGGAGTTTCTAGACCAATCCACTATGCATCTTTACTAAGCTGTTTACAAATAACAATAAATGAAACTGTCTCACAGTAGGAAGGAAGTTTAGTTATATGCATTACATAAATGGGAGAAAAGTTAATTTTAATATGTTTTTCAGGAATTAAAACCAAACTTATTATAATATTCCTAGGATTCACTGAATTGGAAATCAACATTTTTCATGTTTAATTTTAGATTTATTTTAATTAGCTGATACTTTACAAACAAGAGCCTTTGTAGCAATACATGTCAGGAATAAGAGATAAATATGGATGCTTCATGAAGTATCTATACTGAAGAGTAAGAATCAATGCCCAAATAAATGAACTAGCAGAAGAATGAACTTACATTTATTCTGTTTATTTCCTTAATACATTTCCTGTCCAATGTATAAAAACATTTTATTACATTAGAAAAATATGAACTTTTAAACCTTATTGTTCTTGACTAATTAATAACAAAAAGCCATGGATTTTCAAACTAACCCATTAATTGTCATATTCAGAAAAAGCTTATCTTACTACACACAGAATTTTTAAAAGATAGATTTACCCTATTTTTTGCATCTATCTTTATATTTTGCAGTTCTAGTAGTACTTGATTATACAGTGCTCTAACTGCTTGCATCTCACATCTAAGATAGGAAGGGCAGCCTGCAAAATGTAATACAAGTACTAAATACCCTTGTAAGTCTCCAGGAAAATTTTCCAAACCAACAGCAAGGACAGAAAAGACAAGCTGACCTGACCTCAGTCACCTTCTTGCCCCCTTCCCCCAAACAGAAATTGTGATCCTCGAATGTAAGCAGTCATAAATGCACCATTCTAAACTTCTGTTGTGCATCATAGCTTTAAGTTAAAGTATTTCAGAACACATGGTGCTGAGCTCTTAATCAGATCTGAACTTTCCCCTTTGCAATTTCCTTTCTTTCTTTTTCCTCAAAATTTTTTTTCATTTTGTAAGGGATGATGTAGACTGTCAGCATCAACCACACCTGTGATTTTCTTAGGGCTCATAAACCAAGGATTAAGGTATTCTGTGCTAAAGGCCTGTCTCCTTTCTATAACATGACTGCAAAGAGGAAAAATAGGATGAAGAAATGAAGTGTACATGCCCAGATGAGCTATTCTTTCTCTCTGGCGTGATGATGGTTCATAAAGCATGCTATGGGGCGATTATAAAAGAATATGGCATACCACCTGTCTTCTGGTCAGAAAACCCATTTTGCATTTAAAGCCATCTTAGGTTAACTGTCATTAACATTTACAGCTGCCCATGGGACATGGCAAAGTGCACTACTGCCACACATATTTTTGTTGTGGTTACTTCCAGGTGTTTAAGGAACAAGTTTAAATTGCTAAATGTGATGCAGTCCCCATTGTATCTCCCACATTAGTTACACTACCTTGGGTAAGCATAATTATCAATAAATGAGATACATCTGAGATACTTTAAGAAAGCCATAATTAAAAATCCAGGCAAAATACTAAAAAAAAAAAAAAAAAAAAAAAAAAAAAAAAAAAAAAAAAAAGTATTACCCAAAAGTTACTAGACCTAACATACAAACATACATATGCCTTTACCATAAGCATCTTTCAGGCTTTTAATGTTAGTCTGTATTTCACCAAATGGCCTACTGAAAAAGTTGTTTATTCTTTTTCACAATGTAGATACGCACAAAGAACTCAGGTCACACAACACTCAGCACCATATTCTGTTGCCTTCTAATAGATTGGCTTAAAAAACTAGCAAAATCTGTAACATCACTTTGCATTTAAAGTTTAAGTGTAGTCAAGTATACTATGCCACAAGACATTTAAGAATAAATCAGTTTGAAAATGCAGGATGTCCAAGTAGATTTTTCCTTAAAACACTGGTTTTTTACCTGGTTTCTCTTTTGTGACCACCGTAGTGAGGAACAGATGCTTAAAGTACACAGCTGAGACTAGAACTGAAAGATACTACAAGTTAAATCATTGCTAGAAATATTCTGAAAGACTAAAATAAGAAGTGAATTGGAAAAAAACAAAGGGAAATGCCACCAAACCATGCTGAATATAAAAGTAATTTAAATAATTTTAAAAGAATAAAAGCATGAAGAAGATAAAATTTGCCTTTATCTTATAGTATCTTTGTTCACATCAATGTTTCTTTTGTTCTCTATTACACATTTAATCACTCCCGGACATCAACCATAACAGCAAAAACTCAAATACCTAACTGATAATTAAGCACAGTAATATTTATAAGACGTTAGTTTATTCTGTAGATAGAAGCATTAATTTAATGCACAAATACAATGAAAGTAAAATTTCTTTTTTTAAAGATCAGAGGAGTGCCATGCCAGTCACTCTTTAATGGAATAAAGCAGTAATTTTTGTTTTCAGACCAGTAATAAAAGTTTAATAAAAAAAAGTTAGAATGTTATTAACAGAAACAACTATCTTTAGGGATGACAACTGACAACAGCATCCCTATTGAGCTGTACTATTTAAAGTACAGGATTTTTACAGGACTATATCAAAAGGGAAAAATTATATTTTCAAACATGATTTTTTTTCAGAAGCAAAACATGGTGGAACAGTCTGTCACAAAAAGAAAAGAAGAAAGCATCTCAGTACAGAAGGTAAGCTTAGTTTACTCAACTAAATCCTTCATTACCAGAGGTAATTAGGATGAGAGGCATGAGTTGATATTACATTGCTATTACCAGAGCTAGAAAAAAGATAGACTAGTGGAGACAGAAGACAATAACCTTTTAAGTCCAATGCCTAGATCTTATGCCACATCATCTGAACAAGCCAAAATATTTATCATTGTGATGACTGGTAAACAACACGTGGGTAGAAGACACATTCAAATTTTACCATTTGATTTGACCAGCACCACATTTGTCAGAAGTCAGATATGATGCCTGTGGAGCGCCAGACTTTTAGCCCCCCTGCACTGCCATCTGCGACTGACCTGGCAGTGAACCCTGGGAGAAGCCTCCCCACACACTCCTGTACTATATTTCACTTGTGATCCTGTTGAAATCCTGAACTGTCTTGAGGAGCAACAGATGGCATGGAGGGAGAGGGAGCAGGAATAAGAAATGAGAAAGGAAACTTAACTGAAAAGATCTGAATTTCAACTAATTTGCTTTGTTAGTTATCACTATCTTTAAATCCCACCACAGACTTGTTTTACCAAGGCATTTTCAGTTAGCTAGGATTCCTTCTTTTCACTTGCTTATTTATTGATTTATTTTAGTGTGTTCCATCAACTTCCGAACTCAAACAACAAATTTTAAAAAAGCTCTGTTTCTGCTGTGGTCTGAAACCTTGAATGAGCTCATGGGATTCTGAGCCCACATAGAGAAGTAGACACTTACAGAGGTGAAGTAACAACAGCCTAACATACTTTCAGAGTTTCAGGTAATAATGTTCGATTCAAATAGCATTATGATAAAATTTGCCCCTTGGGTGTAAGTCGGTTTAAATATCTGTTCTCATCAAGTTCTAAGTCTGCACTTGTTCTCAGTGGAGAGATTTAGATTTAAAACATCTTTCACACTGAACTTGATCTATGTTTTAATAGAAAGTAGCCTTTCTCATTCCTGAAGTAAAAAGTCATCATTTCTTTGCTAACTGTGTAAGCATAACTGCTCCTACTAACAGAGATGGCTGTTAAAGAGCCAATAGTTGCCAAATGCAATCAATATAAAATATTTGGAATTACCAAGGTGTAAAAATTGTAGAAGTATATTATAAATAGCACAGATACCTCAGGGTCCTTGTTCACATCTTCAATTCAAATATGACTTTTGATATTTTTGCAGTAAATGTGCTGGTTAAAAAAGCACCTATGTTTCATAACAGGATTGAATATTGTGCTCAATAGTAGATACAATTTAGAGCTGCAAAAAATATTATTTTTAAAGTGTGGCACTCTCAATTTTATACTTGGTAGTGAGATAATGGATAAGGTTGTTGTCAGATTCAATGAAAAAAATATTAGGATCTTTGCTACTTTTTAGAAATTCTTGTTAAAAATGATTGAAATTATTTTAGATACTATGAAAACAACACTGTCATATAGAATTTGCAGGACACTGATGGATATATGAGAAAACAATCTCTCTGAGCTAAAATGGGACCCAGATTTTCTTGACCAAGACTTCAGGGATGTCATTTCTTGAAAAACTAGAAAAATGTTTAGTTAACTTCTGATATAGAGAAGTTTTACCAGGGCTCATATAACCTGAAAGACGAGGTTTAGGGTGGAGCTATTATTCATTTGTCATCTCTTATTGCAGTCCAAACAGTGACTGCTAAGATTCATTCCTTTTTCCGTAAAGAGAGGTTCTGAATTAAGCACAAAACCATTCCTCCTGCCGACTAAAAAGCATACAATTAAGTACTCAAGAGAAACAGCTTCCAATAAACAACAGTGAATCTACCATGTGAAACCTGATAATACATCTAACAGCCCCTTTTTTTTTTTTTTTTGAACCTTTGATGCACTTGCTTTCAATCATTCTGGAAAAAAACTAAGACTATTTGAACAAAAGAAACATTTTCAGAATAGAGCTCTTGCAGATATGTAACACTTAAAATCATCTATCAGCTGAAAATTACTTCTAAAAGCAGTGGTCTAGTGTTGCCAATCCATTTACAAGCCCACATGCATAATCCAGCACCTTAGCCAGCAGTTATCATGCAACAAAAGTGTAGTTATTATTGCAACATTTTATCCTCAAAACATTGGGTTAGATTCATCCTAGTCGGCCTCAGTAATACAGGCTGTGAATTTCCAGCAAGTGGGGAGGAAGGCAGTAGGGGAGAACCACGTCCTCTTTCTCTATGAAGCAACCAACCACCACCACAATCCATAACTGGCTCACAGAGGCACAAGAGGAGGCTAACAAGGACATAATTTGATTTACAGCCTTTCCTGGAAGATCTCAGCTGTGTAAATCCTTAAGAACAGCCATATGAAATGCAACATTCTCCCTCTGGAAGAAGAAAATTAGTTCTGACACCTGCTTCCTTTCAGGGTGTGTTGAGGAGTAAGCCCTTGCAAAAGAGCTGACCAAGGGAAGACTTTAAGGTCCAGTTTGCTTATGCCTGTGTTTGGTAAAAAGGCCATGGTCCAATGACACAAAAGTTCATATTTTATCAGCTTGGAGACTTAAAATCACCCAAAAATTACTAGCTCAGTTAAAGTATTTTAACAAAGCACAAAAATACAAAATACAAGAGAGAAGAATCTTGGCAGCTTTATGAATATTATTCTGTATGAAACATCAACTTAAGATTGTATATGCTTAGAAGCTTAAAGGAAATATTCTGGACTTGAAAGATGGTTACTTTGGCTTTGCCTCTGTTTTTGAAAGCTTCTGCTTAGTTGAAGATAATTTTGCTTCAAAGTATGATGAGACACATTCTTGTCAAGGCACTGGTTTTTTCAATAAAACCCCTGTAGCAGAAAGGTACTAAACAGTACTAAAACTCTGTTTTCTTTCTATCTCTACTAAAATTACCACACAAAATATTTCAACTAACTCTCAGGGTCTGATATAGTACTACAGTAAACAAAGCTTTTCTGCTCAGTTGCCACAGTCACATCTTTCATACCCTTCAGTAGATCCCTTTCTTCCATATTCTTCAACAAAGACTCTCTATATGTCAGTCCCATTCAATAATCCATATCCATACTCTCTCCAGCAATGCTAGTTTCTGCTTTCAAACTTATTTTAAACCATTTTTCTCTTTCCTTTTATTCATCCACTCTAAAATGGTGTGTATAATTATGGTGTCATCTCTCAAATCCTTCCTGAAGATATTTTTGTTTACAATGATAGGTAGGTCTGTGCACAATCTAGATGATGTCTGTAATATTAAAATTAAACTTATTAAGCAAGGTATTAAAAACTAGAAAACTGAGGACCTTGAAGTGTCTAACTGTGCTAAAAGACACAAAGTTTCCTTCTTCTTGCTTCCTTTTTTGATTCTTTTCATTGTTACATCAACATAGCTTGTTTTGATTAGCTTGGAAATTCTTAATGGATGTTTTCAATCCTCTATTTGGATAACAATATCAAAAGAACTCAGTCATGTTTCACATGCTCCAGTAAAAGCACTAAAAGACAGGCCTATTCCTAGCAAAACCAAAATTATGTTTATTGATTTACAGAAGGATTTTGTAAATACCATCACCCTTTTTATCCCATTGTCCAACTCATATATGGTTCAAATCCCCACCATAGAAGCTGACAGATCAAGACTACTGTAATATCATATACTGAAATACCTAAAGCCAAGCAAAATAATAACTGCGATTAATTTTTTTCTAGTACAGCAGAATTCATGGCATCATTTGTACTTAAGACTGAGATGACAGTATCTTTAGTCTAGACTCCCAAAGTTTCCAAAGATTCAGAACTGAAATATTACATGAATGCTTTAAAACTGTTCAGCTGTTAGGCACAATAATAGTATTTATGTACAGATAGCATTTTAAATATTCAACAATATAAGACTATTATAAGACTATATAAGACTTCAACAATATAAGACTATATAAGCCTCAATCAGAGCCTTCTATTCTAATTACAGGAGAGCACTTCCCTATTATCATCTTTGAAGTAGTGAATGGTGAACCGCGGACTTGCTGTACTACTGTGCAGCACAGAAATACGTCGCAGGATATTATAAGGTATTGTTTTCACCAGTGAAAGGTAACAACTTTTTAACTGTGCCCAAGACTATCCAGTTTTTCTGAACAGAAGAGACTAACACATTCAGCTGAAACTGCAAAGAATTAAGGTGGCAGATGGTAATTACTGATACTGGAAGTAAGCCTGGGTAAAGGTGGTTAGAACTTCAGTTTAATGTCTCATCTACGAGGTGTAGCACTCATGAGATAAAACTCTCCCATATTTAGATGGGAATGTGGCTCATTATGGACACATTAGAAGAAAGAATTACTTCTTCTAAAGCACAAATACCAACTTTTCTTTTCCAAAAAAAAGACTTGATTAAGCCATGTGACAAAGATAGACCAGAATGGCATGTGTATCACCAGATGAAAAGCCCTTTCCATATGTCTGTATGACAGAGATGAAAGTCTTATTTCCATTTCATTATTTTTTCAAATTGTTACTGAATAAGTAATGGTTATTTATTTGACATTTTATTCCACAGTGTTACAAACATGAGACACAGGATTTAATCCACAAGTCTGATCCTGACTTTGTGCATGTGGAAAAATAGAGAAAGAGAGACTGTAAGTTAAATAAATTCAGTTTGAGATGTAAAGTTTTAAAATTCTGCTGCGATTTAAGTAACTCCAGCAAGCTAAGTAAAATGATCCTTCTGTTATATGTTATTCCTGCCCTTTCACTAGAAACAAGTGAAGGAGAAGAAAATGAAGGCCAGTTACATATGCCATTTGACAACTTCAAAGCACAACCCACTACAATAATATATGCAATACTCCAATTGCATACATTGGACACCAAAAAGTTTTCCAAGTGGTTATGTAAGTAAAAATACTAGATTCTCAGAATGCTAGAATTCATGGTCTCTGTTATCTGTCAGTAATATTTAAATCTGCCCAGTAATAAACCTCCCCTGTTTTTTAAATAATGAAAGAAATCAGAAAAAAGTACTGGTATGTTGCTTTTAATATTACAGCCCATGCACCATACTCATGAAATACAGAGCTGATAAAAGACTTTGAGGAAAAGAAAATTATCTACTCACAAATATAATATTTCTCCGCACTAATCACAAAGATACCAAAACACTTCATTTGTATATTCCTTTCATATCAAAGTATTAATCTAACCGTGGCAGTCATAGCAGCCTGATTGAATTGCCAGGACAAGTTACAAGACTGAAGTAAAAAAGAAAAGACTGTTACCATTCTCTAAACTTTACTCTGTTCTGTTGTCCATTTCACAAATTCATCTTCATATTAACAGACTGACCAGGCTATAATTTTTCTGGACTGTGGTGTTTGGTCCACCCACTATGTCTGAGACCAGTGTCACTATAAAACTGCCTGTGAAGCAGTATTTCCAGAATCCCAAACAGTGATTGATACTAAACAGCTTCACCAAGTTTCAATTTTTAAATGAAAATCACTTTTCTGTGTACTGAAGAGTGTTTGTTTAGAATGATTGTAAAAGCTGTAAAATTATATGCAACAGAGTGGGAAATGATCCTGGAAGTGTGCGATGTTTAATTACATATCAAGAGGAAATTACACTGGTTTTCTTTTTCGCTTCATACAAAGGCCTGTTTAACCACTTCAAATTCTGTTCCTGAGCCACCTACTATTTCTGTGACTTTCGGTTTACTTTGTTAAATGTGTTTTTACCTCTTCCTCCAATACTCTTCAAATCCTGACTGCTTCTATCATTAACCCATTGACAAGTCTATTTTAGAGTTAACACATTTTTCCCAAGACTTTTTTTTACCTGGAACAACTAAGTCAGATTTCAATGTTCTATGTATTAAGTCCAGTGTCTTAACCAGTTACATGCTTAGTTTTCTGAAGCTGGAATGGAAAATAAGAAATGTTTTTCAGTAATAAAGCAATTATTCTGGAAATAAACATGTCCAGAAGTAAAAACTATATATATATTTGCAGAGTATACCATTATTCTTTTGACCTACCAGCCTTTAAGTTCTGATGTTATACTCCTTAAGCTTTTACCAAAACTACCCACGGAACTTAATTCAAACATTTACTTGCAGAACAAACATATGCAGATCTCAAAAATTATAGTAATGAACTAACTGTACGAATGCATGCTGGGAGCAGAACTTGCAACTGACCCTAAGAATATTATTCTATACAATAATATGGTAATAATATGGTTCAGTGAAGGAGAATGTGTACTATGGGCAAATGCTATTAAGATTTGTATGCTTTTAAAGGACATCAGTTACAAGACTAATTTGCAGGCTCTTCAGAAAGCAGTGAATTTTTCCACCAAACTATGAGTTAAATAGATCAGGGTAATATTTGGGCATTTACACTCACAGCCACCAGATAAGAAAGTACATCATGGTTTTTTCAATACCACTCTTCAGTGTTTATTGAAAGCAATACTGTTCCAGTAGTCTTTTCGTGATGCAGAAGTGACACAATTTAAGAGATCACTTACAAAAAACAAGTGGTCTCAGACATCTTCAGAAGGTGAAAAAATGAAAAATACACACATATATGAAAACATTCATCCTATTTTCCAGATATTTTAGAATATTACTTACTATTTCCATCAAAAGAAAACACATACTGTAGCTAAGTGTCTCAAGATTCAGGACAGTAGTGTATTGTATGTCTCATGTACTAATCATAATGTTAGATCAGTACTTGTTGGAATGTATAATTTTTAAAAGCACTTCTGAATGGAGTAAGAAGGCAAAACTTTATATCCTTCAATTTAAACTAAATACAGTCATCAATTCTTCATTTATAAAAATGACAGAATAATAGTTTTAGTAAATACTTAGAGAACTGACTGTTTTCCTAAGATTTTACAGAGAATGCAATATATTAAAAGAGCTTAGGCATCAGCAATGTTTAAAATCAATCCTAAGTCTTCTATAGCACCACTACGAAACTTACATACCATAAAATGAAAAATTTCCTAAGCAAAATCTGAATTCTTGACTACTAATGTTGACAATATATTTCTAGAACATCCCTTTCCTGCTCCCACTCTTCACTGCTCTCATTAAAAATGCCACAGTGCTATGAAAACATGTTTTTAAAAGTCCTAAGGGAAAATTTTCCTAGGGTCTTTGAAATTCCCTCTTTTCCTATTTCTTTACAGATTTCTAACACCAACACTGTTCCTGTAGTTTCTCAAAAAAAGGCAAAAATAAAAATACCCTCTAGGTATAATCTTTAGGTTTTCTATTACACTTCTCAGGTTCCTTTTGGTTTTTGAAACAAATGTAAACTGAAACGTGCAGCTATATTATCAGCTATATTTTAGTTTTAGTTAATATTTTAGTGTGAAGTAGATGGTATTCAACCACTCTACTGCATATACTTACAAGAATCTTATAAGAATGTAATTTAATCACTGAGTTAACCTGAAAATATTTTTAGTTTCATCTTATTTTTGGTCCACTTTTTTAAAATTTAATTGTAGACACAAACAAACAAACAAACCAAACAAAAAAAACACATTGCTTCAGGTTCCTATCTCTATGATAAAAAGCACGGGGCAAGGAGCTATCACCTATGTATACGAAAAATGTACTGCAACATAAACCCTTTCTCCATTTCTCTCTTTTCGAGCAAATATTTGAATATAATAGTTCCCAGCTAGGGATTCCACAATTTTCATGGCAAAATCAGGCTGGATTTTAAAATACTTTTTTACATTATAATTTTGATTAAGCAGTTAAACTCTTGGGCATGGATTTGGCAAGACGTTCAGAGATGTGGGATCATATTACTGGCAGGATGAAAACTTGTCTTTGAGCTAGTTTGTTTAGTTTAAGAGATCTCATTATGAAATCAAGTGTTGCTCCACCACCTACTTCCTGAAAGAAGAGCCATATGGCCCAGGAGCACTTTCCATCATGCAAGTGATGAGGGATATCAGTTCAAATTCTGTCTCCTGCATATATGTGTTTTCCTGTATTTTTGTTTCATTTTTCTCCTTGGCTCTTCCTCCATCTCTAAGACCATTCTTGCTATGCAGAATTATAGTAAGAAATCACCAGAACTTTTCATGCAATCATAGCCAAGGGTCACTCTACAAACTACTCTCTAGGAAGCACTGAATACCAATGCTAAGAATTGTCTAAGATCAGAACCAGAAAACGCACTCAGCACACTGTCTCTGTTGTTTCCAGAAACAGAAACCATGAATTTTTCTAAACATTTCAGCTGGATGTGTGGCAAGATATTGAGTTATTGGATTGCTCTCTTGCATATTCTTTGCTTAGGAAACAACTCTGCTTACGACTGATGGTGATGAAAGGTCATGGACCCTAAGCCAGAAGTTTCTATAATGTGTAGTATCTCTATACTGCTTGCACCAATTTAAATAAGCATGGTCTGTATTTAAAATGCTCTTACAAATACTAAGTTTGGCAACTGGTACCTACTATAGCTCTCTTTAATAATTAATATCCACAAAATGATGGCAGGTGTCAATAACTTACCATTAAACTACTTGTATTCAACACAAGCACTATTATGGACGACTTAAACTTGGAGCAAAAAGATTTGTGGAAAGGCATATGACCTTCCTCCTACTACAATGGCCATCCCCTAATTAAGCAATGCATCTGATAGTCATTAACAGGAATGAGATAATGAATCACTTTCTCTCTTCTTTGTTAATTTGCTGTAACCAAGCGGCTAATGGATGTCAGAGCTGAGTGATTGCACTGATTATAGTGATTTATAGTTGCAACAAAACAATTTAAAAGCATTCTGATTATTCATGTTAAAGATGCTTTATGTTTTGTTTACTAAATGTTTTATGTTCCCCCTCGTGCCCCTCTACACACAATGAGACAGGTCTTGCTGGAAAACTTGAAAGTTCTAAGATTTTTTTATAGTTTCAGAGTAAGGCATTTCATTTTGTTTATAAAAAAAAAGTTTACCCAGTAGAAATGAAAAGCCTTAGGGTGGAAAGAAAACTTCAGTGGTGCCTAGTTCAAAAGAAGACGGAAATAAGAGGAAATAAGGCAAACTTCAAGCCACTTACCTTAGGGCTCCCAGTCCCTTCCTCATTCTCTGCAGACACATCAGTAGCCAGTATCTCTGCTTTGATGATATCCAGAGCCCTAAGAATCCAGCTGTGTTGCCGTTTGATTTGCCTCTGTAGTTCCTTCCATTGACTTGCAATCATCTGCAGCATGTCCTTCAGTCCTTCTCCAAAATGAAGGGGGAAAAAGGGGAAGCTGTAAACTCAACAGAATCTTTAAATATTATCCTTTATTCAAATAATTCACAGGACATTTAAAATAATAAAAGCAAGAAGAGTTTTAATGTGTTTACTCATCTATAAATCCAAGCTTTACTCTTGTTCATCCTGCAAAACAATGCTATAGTGACAAATATTTCTCTTAGCCATCACGTTAAATTTTGATTGAGTTTCAGCTGACAATTTCAAGAGAAAAATTCCACATAAGCTGTCATTTCTCTGCTGTTGGGAACACTGGTAATCTCCCGCTCTAATATCCAGTATTTTTCTTGAAACATTTTGTAATACTCCAAAGACAATTTCCTTACCTCCAACTCCTTCAAATATTTCCTGTAGTTTACACATTACTGTTTTCTACATCTAAGATGGCATGCACAACCCTCCTTTGCTATGGCCTCTCTGTCTTTTTGGAGCAATACATAGAAGTCAGTAATTTCCTATAGCTTTCAAATTACACAGATCTTTCTGATGCTGCGAAACAATAGAGGCACACATATAACATGATGAGAAAACAGTATAGCAAATAACTTCAACCTGGATGAAAAGCATGTTAAGTAGGCCAAAATTAAGATGGCATTCCATAGCAGTATAAGCTGATTAAAACCCTATTAGTAGACAAGTCACGCAAACATCTAAAGGTATAGGAGGTGTTGGGCATAAAGGGAAATCAGTATATCTCTCTCCCTCCTCTCAATTTAAGGCCTCTGAAGAAAAAGACAAGCCTAACCAAGGAAAAAGGTATTTTTAATTTTAATCTAGTCCTCATAAATATATTTAAATCAATGTAAGAATTAGTTTAAGTGGTAAAATAAAGCTTTAACAATGCAATTACTCATGCAGAGTATGTAAATACATATATATATATTTGAAATCCTAGTTCATTATCTTAATGTTATTTCCATAGCACCTACATCAAAGAATATGTCAGTGTGAAGTTTTCAGTGATGTGATTTCAATTGAAACTCAGCTGAACAGCAAGACCAAAATAAAATGAACAGACTATTTGGAGGCAGTATTTCATTTTATAAGTATCACTGCATTGTATGCAGTATATGAAACATTTATAAATCTTGAAGGTCAATCTGATAATGTAAATATTAATAATACATAAGGAAGTGAATATATGCAGTAATTTACAGCAATGCTTCTTCATTCTTTAATAGTCTGGAGACATAAAGACTTGCAATATTTCAGAAGGATTTACCTGATTTGTGAGATACAATAAGCTCAAGAAGTTGGCGTCCTTCCTCTACCACTGCTTCTTTTAAAGCACAGTGGCTGTCTACGTTCAACTTAAAACTCTGCAAAAATAAAAGAAAAGGGGGAAAAAAAGAGAGAGGGAGAAAACCTCAGCATCAGACACTGGAGAGGTAGTTATCATAAAACACATATACAAAATTACTTGCTGGTTTTTATCAAGAACCACATCCCAATTCACCCAATAGTCAAACTAATTTGTGATACTAAAAGCTATTGATATTTTGGATCTGGGCTCAAAATGTTTCCATTAGATCAGCAAAGTGCATCTGTGTTGAAACAGCTGACAAATCTAGACATTCATTAGGTTTTATGAAAAGTCACAACCCGTAGGCTATATCTGGAGTAACAGTGTTCTATAAAATACACTAAATTTATGCCACCACATATGAGCTCTGTTTTTTTCAGAGTTCTTTGAAATGTTGGTGATAGCACTATTTATGAAACCATAAAAAAATTACAGCATTGAATATATTGGCCTTATGTGCACTTATACAAATCTATTAATATTGTGTTCCTGAGTTAACTCTCATATCCATTTTCAAAGAACAAATCAGTCTTTAGATCTCTGCATTCTTAATTTGTAAAGCAAATATTTTTCAACCTTTTTTTTTCCCCTAATATTTTTAGTAGTTTGCAAAGAATCTCTGCTTTAACAGCCAATAAAATATTTTATTTCTTTTTTTATTATTACTTTATTTTTACAAATAGCATTAAGATCTAGTAATAAAGGAACTGGAAACATGATATACTATATGTTATGCCATTTAATATACCAATGATAACTCAGATTAATTTTTTAATCATTTCCCAGAGCTTCTCACAATACTTGCCTTTAAGAAAAAGGAACAAAATACAATAGAGAAAAGGATTCTTGCTGTATGTAATCATAAATTGTGTGCAGACCTAAACATATACAGGCAACACATTTTCTCTTTGAAATGCCTATTGAATAAATGGAAACAATATTTGACCACTTGGGAAAAAAGAGCTTTCCCTTCTCTTGGGAATAAGTTAACTGGCAGAGATGAAAGGAGACTTTGCAAGAGCACATTCATAGCTTCTGGTTTTTATAAAATTTTATACTTCTTCATATGGTAGTGACCATGTTAGTAGTGGAATGATAGACACAACAGAATACACAAAACCCTTCAATTCTTCGGGACGCAACCATTTTCTCTCTTTCCTTACCCTTGCAGTCAGGTTGATTGGCATAGCAAAAAATAATATTGCCAGAACAGTAATAAAATGAGGTACTTCTACTGTATCTCTACTGTATTTCTCCTGTATTTGGCATGGTTGAAAGAGGCATGTTGCTCAGACAGAATCTTAATGGTCTTTCAGGCAGCATTGTACCTTACAGTGACAGAATGTTTTCGAGAATTTTCCATTAGAATAAAGAGCAATAAACAGAAATTTTGCTACCTTCAGTATTTTGACTAGCCCAAGTCTCCTTGTAGGGACATCAGAATACACTGTTTTGTACCAGCTCTTGAACAACTGGGCCAGTAAAGCGAAGTTAAAAAGGAAAAAAGATACCTAGTTTATGTCTGTCCCTTTCTTAAATCTAGAGTTTTATGAAACCAAATCTAGAAGTTCTTTTCCTTTCATAAGAGCATATCTGAACAAGCACTGACAATATTTAATTTACTGTTTACTTAAAACAGGCTTGTACTGAATAGTTTGTAATCATGCACTTCACAGGAAATGCACTATGCGTGTGCCTCACACAGCAAAAGAGAACCTAAAGGACCTGAGAGTAGGTTGTGTAATTTCATATAATTGAAGTTGAGTATAGATGCAGCTGGATGTGGCAGTGTCTCGAGATGATGTGGATGTGTTTGATAGGAAAATTGGAAAAGATGAGGTATTCTCTTTCATTAGGAAAAAAAAGAGACTTGCTGCCCTAGAAAAGATTCATTTAACATAACACACCAGATACTACAATGCAGCTTGATTTTCAGGTGCACCTATTAACCAGTAATAATGTTAAACTGAAGAAGCAAAATATGATGAATAAAGATGGGGCCAAACTTTTGGTTTCTGACTAGCAATATTCTCCTTGTGCAAAATTCTTATTTTACGGATAAATTATGAGTGGCACAAATGCCACGAACATACATGAAATTTAGCAGAAATAAACTTTCCCCAGCAAAGAGGCAGCATGTCATGGTTTAACCCCAGCCAGAAACTAAGCACCACACACAGCCTCTCACTTAGTCCCCACCCAGTGGGATAGGGAAAAGAATCAGAAGGGTAGAAGCAAGAAAACTTGTGGGTTAAGATAAAGACAGTTTCACAGGAAAAGCAAGAGTCATGTACACACGCAAAGCAAACTGAGAATTTCATTCACCACTTCTCATGAGCAGGCAGATATTCAGCCATCCCCAGGAAAGCAGGACTTCATCACATGTAATGGTGACTTGGGAAGACAAATGCTGTAACTCCAAACGTCCCTCCCTTCCTCCTTCTTCCCCCAAATTTAGGTACTGTGATGTCATATGGTATGGAATACCCCTTTGGTTACTCAGGGTCAGTTGTCCCAGCTGTGCCTGTATCCAGCTTCTTGTGCACCCCCACCCCACTCACTGGCGGGGTGGTACAAGGAGCAGAAAAAACCTTGGCTCTGTGCAAGCACTGCTCAGCAGTAACTGAAACATCTCTGTATTATCAACACTATTTTCAGCACAAATCTATAACATGGCCCCATACTACCTACTATGAAGAAAATTAGCTCTATCCAAGCCAAAATCAGCACACATTAAAAGGAGAGAACCATTTATATAAGTACAAACAGAAGTGAAGCTTGTTGATGTAGTGTAGTATGATTTGAATTTTGAATTATATATGTATATATAATTTTTAGTAATTTCCTAAGGAAAAAGAATGATTGGACAAGGAACACTGGAAGGAATAGCCCTCAATTCTCAGGGGCTGAAAATGTGGCACATGAAAAAGACAACAGTTCAAGATTTAACAAGTATTACATGTATATACAATGGAGAAATGCAAATTTGCATAGCTAAAGACAAAATCAGACCAAATATTTGGAATGGAGGAAGACCTTCAAACACAGAGGTCCTCTCCCATCCTGGATGTTTCCTGTTCCCGACTGTTTACTTATGGCGTTTGGAAAATTGTAACTCTAACAGCGTATGACCCAGGTACTCTGCTCCCCTCCTCCTCTGATCTTTCCTGATAATGAATGAAGCCTTTGCATCTGAAGAGATGAAAGAAGAGGAGGGAAGTCAATTAATCAAAGCCATTTTCCCAGGCACATTTACAGCTATAGAGCAGTCTAAATATCACACATGAGCACGTATACATTATGGAAAATGCATGTGCATTGGCCTGACAGCAGCATTTTAAACAACACATTAATGTTATCTCTAGAACTACAGTGTATAAAATGTAGTTTACAAGCTGCAACACGCAAAATTTCCTTACAAAGTTCTCTTCGCTTTTTGTGATCCCTATGTACCTATATGTAACTATCAACTGTTCTTATTTAGCAAGAAAGGAAAAGTGAAGCAGGAATCATGCAGTTTTGGAAAAGCAACAGAACCATAATAAATGGAATAAAAACTCCAAGGGTATAAATACAAGGCCCCAGGAGTGCTATCTTCTGCTGACGCATGGGGCAAAGGAGCCCAGCCTTCACAAAATGAAGGCGTCCCTTGACTTTTAGGAAACTTACTGATCCACAAGATGACAGTAGTGCAGAACATCCATGGGTTAAAAAAGCAGCACCTCCTGATCTACGTTGGACTCTGAACACACTAAAAATAAAAGAGCACTTTCCCACCATATAATAATCTCTCCCTTATATTTTATTTGTCTGCACAAGTGGGAATAAGAAAAAAATCGTGTGAAAAAAAGTATTTTAAGTTCCTCATAGGATTTATTTTATGGTTGTAGCTACTCAAATTCAGGAAGCTTCTATTGCATAGGTATCCTACATTATGTACACATTGAGCTCTGATATGCAACATTTTACCATTTTGTAACCATCTGTTCTTAGAAAATCCTTCTAATTTGGTAAAACACCTGGGTCTTGACCTATTCATATCTGCAGTAAGGACAGACGACTAGTAAATTTTATTTGTTTACCGAGGCACAGAGCATGACACACACTATAAGCATGATTCTTTCTAACTCATAACGTATCAGTTGATTCCAGTGTACTGTCTATGAAACACAAATCAGCAACTAGGCATCATGTGAACCTACAGTGTATACATAAATACGGGTTAGTTTGGATGACACAGCAGTTTACACCTATTGCCAGATTAAGACAATGTATTAAAAGAAATATCTTAATTTCTCAGTCCAGCAAATTATCAGTGTGGTACACTGTGGTACCCCTGAAAGAGAATTTTCCTGAGGTTCATTTTTATGTTTTTAAATACCTTTAAGAAAAGTACTACTGTTTCTAGGGTGCTTATTTTTTACATCAATTGTACAGACAATTAAAAATTATCTGTCTTGGATTCTATGATTTCAGAATTCGAAAATGAAAGCTTAATTTAAAATTTCCTAATAGTATTTTGCACTTTTTGATAAATCTACAATATTACTGAAATATGGACTTCTATATTTATGTATAGTTGCATGTATATTTTGGCTAAGAATGTAGCACTTTTAATTATAACAGCCACTGTGACAGATGTAATTCAATTGTGAAATTTAGAGTAATGGGAACAGTTATTTGTAGAAAAGATATGGGATGCCCATTTCATTTGTCTTAAAGGAAATATGACTTGAAACAATTCCTGAAAATTTATTCTTATATGCTTAATATACAGATACTTTTGCAAGTCTATTGGTCTTCACACAGTTACCTTCCAATAATTTGCTATGACAAAATACCAAGATATCAAGTTCTGAACTCAATTTTTGGTCATGGATTGGCAGTTGTCTATTTTGAAAGTCTCTGTTTGGACAGTGCCTATTATTTGAGAATTTGAGTTAATAATTTTAGTTAATAATTTGAGTTAATAACCTAATAAGCCATGTAATATCCTAGTGGTATTTTCAGACTCCTGAATACTACCTACCAATGACATTCAGTAAAACAAAAAAGGACTACTATGTAAATAGTCCTTCTATTAACATGGAAATGGTCATACATTTAGCTTCTAGTAAAGCCTCACATTTTTTAATTAAGCTTACTTAGTATTAAATAAGCACTACTAGGATATGTTTTCCTGGGAACTAAATATTACATGTGAAATGGTTTCAGTCAATGTCTCCTTTGTTCATGTTTTTCATAAAATCTAGGTGTCTACAAAGAATATTTTCCTTTGCTTTTAAGCTGTATTTTCATCTGACTGACACTCCACCTGCTAAACAGAACACAAGCACTATGGAAATGCTTTATGGAGCTCCATAGCCAAGGCTGAGTCTTACAATAGAAGGGATTCTACTGTTGCTTTTAAAGGAGAGCATGATGAATCCTCCTCTGAAGAAGCAGCACCCACTATGTGTCTTTTTTCTTCTCTTCCTGAAGCAAAGAACATGCCCTCCCTATAGCAAGGATGACCAAGGGGCCAATTATCACCAAATGCTAAGCAAAACTTTAATGCCTAACACAACCTGACCATCATTTTCCTTATATGGACCATACATTTTCTTCTGTAACCAGTGGAAACTGTTACATATTTTTTAAGAGTGAATAGTTAGTGGAAAGAAGATTTGGTCTTCTATCCTCTGCAACAATGAGAAGACTTTAAAAGATAATTATTTTAGTTTCTGTGGGGAAAACTCCTTCCACTGGCCTCTGTAGGCAGCTAAAAATGGGCAAAATAACTATATCACTTTTCATGTTGATTCACAATACCAGATTATAATCTAAAATGCTTTTAAAATTGACATAAAACTGATCTGGGAACCTCACTACTGAAATCCCATAATGATGTCATACAGACATTGTGCTACTGTAGATGTAGATCAGGTGTAACATGGTTTGGCTGCTCAGATAATTTATCTGGGTAAGTTTATCATTTGTCTAAACACAATATTAACCGAACATTCTGGGATCAAAATGCTTAGTAATGAGAAAACTATAGCAACCCTGGGAATGATTTTACCTTCTGATGACTCATATGTGTTCTACACCTTTCACTTGATCTGAATGTACTTTTTGTCTGGAAGGAATCAACTGCATTTATGAGGAGAAAAACTGTTGGGAGTTTAGCGAAGAGCAAGCAAAATTTGTTTTAAAGTGGAAATGGTGGAACAAATAAGAAGACTTACTAAGTGTTGATTAAGATAAAGGTCCTGTCTGGTTTTGTCTGTTTGTATTTAATGAATCTGAACACCAAGCAGAAAGAAGACTTAGTACAGTATCCGAGGATATAGTAGAAGGGACTAATGGAGTTAAATTAAGAAGTGGGAAATTTAATGTAAATATGAAATTTCCCATGAAAGACAGATCTATCAGATTGTATAATAACCTCCTCAGGGAAACAGTGAAAGCCTGAAACCCTTGAGACCATTAAAACTAGACTGGATAAAAATGTGGGAGTAAGGACTCCAAATGCACTGACAGAGCGGTAACCTAGTTCTGTCATATGGCCACAGAATTTGCGTTAGGCAGGCAAAACTAAATACAAAGGCTCTACTCCAGCAGTCCTATAGTAATTCATACTTCTGTAAAATCACCTCACCCCTTTCTTCCCTGTCACAGCTTCTGCCATTCCAGCATAAAACAATCAATGGGTTTTCCCCTTTGTTACATGTTAAACATGAGCAACAAGATCTTTCTCACATTAAATACTTTAGGTCCCTCAGTTTCTTTTTCTCATTCCTTACTGGGTTTGTCATCTTTTAGGTAATTTAGCCAAGTTTTGAATGCATAATTTTAGATGTGGAGAAAAAGGATAGTTAGACTACTCTCCAGGATGCCTATTTTGCAAATTTAGAAGACATAGAGGCTATTTTTGCAGATTTTTTTTATTTCAAACTCACATAAACTCTTCTGCTGCCAACTCTAATTTATTTTCTGTGTTTCACTGTGTAAATTTTTCTTTGGTTTTGGCTGTCCAAACATTTTTCATTGTCAAAAAAAAAGTTCACATGAGGATTCCTAAATTGAATCTCAGTTTGTTTATTATCAAGAGACAACAAGGGAAGAACACAGGCAGGAAGTGGCATGGGCAAAATTGCTATACAGTGAAACAATTGCTAAGTTGCCACAATCATGGTGAATTGCACATGCAGCCCACCTTATACCATTGCCCTTAATCATTTCTTGCCTTCTTAAGACACTCAGAAAATAATCTGCAGTAATCACAGTCTTCTGACTTGTTGGTGTGTCTTATCTTACACATTTCTAGGTACATCTCTTCCACCTGGAGACACACCATGCCCGAAAACTACTTAATCAAAATATGTCCAAGCTGTACTGTCCTACCATATGCAGAAAAAAAAGCCCACCAAGAGATAACAGCTTTCCAAACCAAAGATGAATTCATGGGGTGTAGCAGCCTTGGCAAATATGGAGTTACCAAGGGGAAAATAACTTATATATGTATATTATTTAAATATTATTTAAATTTACTAACTATCAGACCAAAATGAACTCTCTGGCATTAAATAACACTATGTAGTTTTAAAACAATTCTTGAAAGGTTTTAGTTCCAGGGGAATATGAAGGCGATGTAACTTATTTTATATATGTACAGACAAAAGGTTTCATGCAATTTAAAGGTGAACTAAAATTCCTTCTTAAAAAAATGTAGCTAATAAATTAAGATCCCAAATTATTAAACCCGATTCATTGTAGAATTAAGAAAGGAAAAAAAATAAGTATTGTAGGAGATGCAAATAAAAATATTTATCAATCAAAACCTCCACTCATTTCCTGGATTTTCTATATTTCTCCTGAATGCTTTGGCATTGCAGACACCAAAACACAGCAATTTTGTTACTTCGAGTACTTAAGATGTGAATGATATTATGCCTCTGAGTAACATAGCACAGAACCCATGGGAGTGATCAATAGCTCTCTGCAGGTAAGTAAAAGCAAATTTAAATGTTGATGAAAGTGTGTTTGTTTGTGCTTTGAGAGGCTGGCATTCTATTTTTTAATGATTTACAATCTCCAAATTTTATATAAATAAATTTCATTTTATTTCCGAAAACAAATTTCTGACTACATCTATATTGATAATATCAGCATAATAATACTAAAATTTCAGGCAATGGCATGCATTTTAATAGACAAAAAAATTATAATTAACAGAGTTCCTACATAAGCATTATGCAGTTTATTTATAAAATAAGCATTAACTTCAAATAATTTTTAAAGGTGTTTCAAAAATTGTTACAATGATAAATTTGTGTAAAGAGCGTGACCAGGCTGTCATATATAAAGATACAAAGCTTCTAAGTCAGAACTTACGTAAAATACTTTTCACTGAAATTTTCTGATTAGGTTAGTACATAGCATGTTATAATGGTGATTTAATTTAATTATATTATGGTAGTCACTGAATCGCCTGTTTGCAAAGAATGCCTTCTGCAGGTCAAACACACAACGGACCCAGTGGAATGCCTTTCACCACTCAGACTTACAGTATCTGCATTTTGGGATACCTTGGGACCTAGGAGTTTTACAGTTTTGGGTGGTGAGACTTGAGAGGGAGGGAACATTTGCAACACTACCAAATCAAGTTACTCTGCCTTGTTCAGCTTTACCAACAAGTGCAAATTAATTAAAATATTTCCCAAAGTATGAATGATCTGGGTTTTAATGTGCTCTGACAGCATTTGGCCTTGTTTTCTAAGAAAATCACATCAGGTATTTAATACATACTCAGAAGAATATACCACTCAGTGTATTCTCGCACTTAGAAGAGCCCTGTGTTTTAAGGATCTCATTGCTTCCTCTTCCAAAGAAAAAAACATTAGCTTAAAATCATCCTGGGTACTGGTGAAAACAAAATTGTAACTTTTTAAACCTCAAGAATTATGAACTAAAAAACCCAAAACAACAGAGCAATACATTTGTTCTCGAAGCGCAGACCATACACTATACTTTCATACACATAGAATACAAGACTTCAAAATCCTCACAACTGAGAGAGTTCAGATTTTGGACATTACAACTTCCCTTTTTCATCAGTAGAAGGAGCAAAGATATTTTTGGATGACATCCTAATATGCTGTGCCTCTGGTTTAATGCCTCCTCTGTCCAGAGATGACTGCGGCTCTCAGAACTAGAAAAGCTGGGACAGCTCTCCATGACGCTAGTTAAGAACCAATACGTTACAGGTAGGCACAGCAGAGCTACATTTTATTATGGGGTCCTATCCCCTTCCTATGCAAAACTGTGTAAATCTGGAAGGGGTAGCAAAGACTGTCCTGGGAAGGTTTGAACCAATCAAAAACCAAAGTACATGCAATTTTTTTTTTTTTTTTTTTTTTTTAATTTGCAGCTGTACAAAGTACCTACACAAGGGTAGGTATCTACAAATTTGAAAGACAGGTTAGAAAAAAACTAGTACTCTTAAGAGTATTAAGTATCTGGGAAAATTACAAAGAAACTATTCCTTGTTCTACAGGCTTGCACAAAATAAACCTCTGGAGTGGGACTATGTGTACAGGAAAACAGTAAAGGGACATCCCTTTCCTTCATTAAAAACACATACAGTAATCACAGATCTCAGGCACAATAGATCTACGTCTGTGCTACTAGGACCATAAACATGCCCCACTCCTTCTCCTTACAAAGAAAAGATTTGTGTCAGCTTTTCTTCACTGCATGACCTTATGGGAAACCTCTTTAGATCAAGTGCAGTATTTTTGTATTGGTCAGGATAGCAGTGCTGTAATTAGCAAGGTAATACACCCAGATTTTCTTTCTTATATGCCTGCTTTTATTTTTCTTCAGTCACCAAAAAATGTTGTTTAAATTTGAAGAACAGTCCAAACAGTTTAGAAATCTCTATTTTTCCCCACAACTAGCAACAGTACATTCTCTGGATTCAGACTATAATACAGGTATAGCCAAGTGTATTAAAACGACAGCAATATTTCCTACGCTTCAACTCAAGAAACAGAAAAGTTTACATGAAGGTTATTTGGTTTACAGATTTTAAAAGCTGAATAATAGTCAAAACTGACAATATACATGTATTCTGTTTGTTTAAGTTTGCTGTCTTACTTCCTATTAAGTAATTTTATTTGCCTGTGAAATGTGCTGAGTTTAGTCTACATCCCTTATTAGTATGTTCTGCAGACTGTTTCCTATATAAAAGGACATACATTCAGGAGCCCATGCATACCCAAAATGCCTTTCAAGATTTAAAAAAACCCATAAAATTTAAAAATTCAAACTAGCAATAGGCTAAACAAATTCAAATCAAAGTCCTTAGAGAAACAAAAGATTAGGCCCACTCAGGGTTCTCAATCTTTAGCACCATCATCCTGCAGAAAGTATTCTATATTTTGAGAAAATTATCTATATTAGCTGCCCTGAACATTGGAAATTCCCATATAGCAAAAGTATAACACATAACTTAGCCATTTCAGAGGCTTTAATACCTTTAACAAAATTACTGTTACCACTGCTACCACAAAGACAGTCAGTAGATTAGCCCAAGGTATGTGTATTTAACCTTATTTTCAACAAGAAGAGATACTTAATACTTCTCTAAACTGACATTTTTCAGAAAATGAGATTTTCCAGGGAGATGAGAATGATCTTTTTTTTCAGACATAGCAGCCTTGTTACAAACAGACAATCAGGTATTATGAAATATCACTGAGGCATCATTACTTCACCAACACAATTTCTTAAATGTGAAAATACAATCTATTTTCTGTATGAAAGCATTTGCTGTTTACACCTTAGGAAGTGCTGAGCCATGATGTGGCCAGAAACATTTATAAAGGAGACAGAAAAATTCTTATTTCATTTCTCTTTAGATAATAAAACTCAAGCCCCCTGTATCTTCAGAAGAATTTGCTTCTGAATGGAGACGGCACCTAAACTTTATATACAGAAGGAAAGTAAGTGCTAGTGTGAATCAACTTGCCTAACTTGTTTTGAAATACTAATGATGCTTGCTCTATGATATTTCTAAGACTCTAAAAAGTAAAATAAATATGGTGACAGAGAAGGTTAATATAATAAACCAGTTCTGGGCTAAAAGGATTTTAATGTGGCACAAAGCTTGTGACTAAATTGGAGTAAATATTACTGACAGGGATCTGAAAATAAAACTAAGAAATTACCATTCATGGAAATAATCAGCATATCCAAAACACACTTTATACTGCAATAACTACACACAATCCTCACCACTTGTAGTTTTTACAGAACAATATTTGCCATTCTATTTTCAACTAAACAGACGATATATTTTTGCCTAAAAAAACCAAGAAGCAAATAACCCTGGTGTGAACAATTAATTTTTTTCAAGGAAGAGACTATTAGGACAGTCTTACTGGACAAAAATGGACAAAAGTGCTTGATTACTAATTCAAAATTTCTAAGAAGACTTTACCTTAATTATTTTTATGTCTACTGAAAAAATACTGTTTGCCGACATCTACTAATAATGCAAGAAGTATTTAAACTGGTGCACCTAAATAAGTGTAAAATATATTTATCATTTGCAGGACCCCATTTAAAATTCTTGTGTTCCTTAGCCCTAAGTATGACTCTATACACAGAAATGGCTTAGTACAAATTACCTAAGAGCACCCACACTAGAGTGCCCAAGCAGGAGTTCTGCAGCAACAAGAAAACAAAGTGCTGTGTTAACAATAAAGGAAAAATTTAAGACTACAGAATTAAAATTTCTGGGCCTCAGAAAATATATATAGTGCCTTTTGTCTAAATCTTTTCCTCAGCAGTTCTTCACAGTAGCTAGCTTACTTCTTTACTGTGCTAAAACAATGTACCTTATCAGGCCAGGGATAAAGTTAAACATCTTTTTTAGCAAACTAAAATGGTCAAGAGATACGTGGTGAATTCTTATTTGTCAAGCTGGTTAGAAAGTCTGCTTGGTTTCACAAGCACAGCAGTACCACCCAGACAGATGCTTTTAGCTCATAAGCTGCCTTCAGGATACTGTTTTTGATGAAAACTGATTTGCATACCACCAAGTCTATGCTTAGAGTCTCCTAGCAGCTGATTTTGATCAGGGTGCCAATGGGCAAGAATCAGCATAACAGAAAAGGAGAGATACAAAAGATAAAGTGAATCAGAAACCATTTTCAGAAGTTCCTTTTTGGTAAGGTAAATGAAGCTATCTTTTCATTGGGAACTGATTTTAACCTAATTGTTAAAAAAAATAAAAAACTGCTTCACTTTTTCTCTAGTAGGACTGACTGAGGCCTTTGTGGAAAAGTAGATTTCTGCTGAAAAACACGCCTGTTTTATGAAAACATATTAGTGTTTTTGACATCTGCTGGCTTGGATGGCTGCCTGCAGAGTGCCAGATGTTCAAGGGGTGGCTGCTCCATGTCAGCTCTTCCATATGAATTGGAAGCACACAGCTCCCAAATCAGTTTAACCAACATTACTGAGTTGTGAAGACTTGTAAAATTGAAAGAATAATTTCAGTCACTATTCCAGGGATCTCTGAGAGCATTTTCATTTATAGATTTGTGTTTTGGTGTTATCTAAAATGAAGCATATAGGAACTTTTGTTCTGCAGAACATTAGGGAACTGAGCTTTAAAATTTGCAAGGAAACTGTTCTCTAAGATGAAGATTGTCTATTTCAGCACACATTCAAGATGTAGACTACCTTTCAATTTGTAGAAAAAAGTCATACTCTCTAGAAAACTGTATGGTTTCTCATCATGGCAAAATCTATGGAGTTTAAGTAGTAACTGTGATTTAAGAATGAAATTCTGGTATGTCTTACAATTCATCATTATAATTGTGGCATATTTGGGTATCAGGCCTGTGCCTGTGTCCACACACAGTGCATTTAGTTGTGAATTCCCTTGGTGGTCCAGGAACTCTCCAGCTAGTCTCTGTGCAAATGAGATAATTGGGAAAACCAGACCAAACTGAGGAGAGGCTGCCTTCCACCTTCACCACAGTGTGCTTCCCTGTTTCAGGAGCTGTCCAGGTGGGACCTTCAGAGGCTTGCTGAGATGCCTCTGCAGGCAGCTCTTGCTGAGCCAAGAGCAATTGACAAACACTATTCATGTGCTTCAAAGTCTCGATTAACATCCTTGTGGACAGTATTGGCAGGCCAAGTATAAGAATCAACAAGAACAATTGTTTGGGGAATTGTACCAATTTAAGCTGATGTCATGCTATGACACTTGTAATAGAGATTTGTTTTGCTATCCTGTTCAAGAGATTTGACTCTTCATGTGAGCATTACTTTATGCAAAGATTTTCATTAGTTGATGCTGTAGGTTTCTTGTGATGCCTTTTTTTTTTTAAACACACTCTATTTACATGTCTGTGCCACACCATTTCTTGAAATGTCAAAGATGAAGAAAAGCAAGGCTGAGTGGGGAGAGATTTTAAAATGCAAACCTTTATCAACATTTTACATTGGAATCCTAAAGTGGTAGCCTACAATTTTAAGTACTGAAAAATTTGGAATATGTTCACAAACTTGTCCTTGTCACCTCTGCAGGACTTTTCCCAACCAATAAAAAAGGGAACAAGTACATTCTTTGTGTTTTCTTTCTTCTGGTATTTTCTTTTCTTAAATTTTGACAGAAGAGATTTCATTCATAAATGCAAAATATTCTCTCTTTATGGCACTGATTTTGTCATCACAACAAATGTATTTCGAAGAAAACAGTATCACAATTCATGAAATTGATAACTTGTGCCAAAGGCTAAGGACATGTCTCTACTAATAAAAACACTTATCTACACCGAGTTTTCACACATTCTGTGATGAGAAAACTTGCATCAGTGAGGAAACAGTTATAAGATATGCTGGTGTAGACGCAGTACATGGGAAAGAACCAAGATATTTTCTTTGTTTTCCCAGCTAGTTTACTACCAGTGTCTGTATTATAAACCCATAAGTATGGAACCTAATCTTGTAATGTTCTAAGTCCTGTACTTCAGCATATCTTAGGTGAGTCTGACATGTATAACCTGACAGGCAAAAGAAGAAAATGAGAAGTCCCTCACACAAACCATGATCACCACTGCCTTACAATGCTCACCTAAGGGAAATTTCAACAGTGAGCTTAACATGAATTGAAGTTCATATACTTCTGTTTAAACACAGATTAGGATGTCTGACAGATAAAAGCCACTGAAAAGCTGACAATCTAGTTAATACAAATAACTATCTTCCATGCTACAAAAATGCTCTGTATTTTCTGCTGTGTAGAAACTAGTATGATAACATACATTTTCTGAAATTCAAAAAACAAAACTCAGTTATGTTTTTTCAGGTTATTCAGTGGGTTTTTCACTGGCCATAGATGCCATAAAATTATTATAATATTATCAAATGGAAACTGAACCATTCTTTAGATATTTTATTTCTGCAGTGGAGTAAAAAAATCCCCAACTTGTTTCATAACATAGTGATCCTGAAGTATATGAGGATTTTCTACCCTAGATACACAGAGTGCAGCTGGGACCTAAGTACTGACAGGGGAAAGTGATGTACAAGTGCTCACATACCCATTTATTTGGACTACCTCTAGCAATGATGGAGCTGCCTCTGAGCTACTGTTCCACATTCCAGTCTGGTATAGATGGGTTTGGCCTCACCTCCCCAAGAACCACATGGCGAAGTTGGAAGTAATTTGCCCATAAATGAGCTACTGTGCTCCTTCCCATGGAAGAAAGGGAAAAAGAAACTGACTGTGAGAGTTTCTCAGCCTGGTGATTTAGCTGTTACCTGTAATATGTTTCTTTTTATCCATTCAAGAGTGAAAATTGTGATTCTACTCATAAAAACTTCTCATCAAAAGTCTCATGTTGCAGAGTACAAGGAAAACAAATTGAACTGACCGATGCCTTTTCTGAGGTCTGACTTCACAACGTGCTCTGTGTCTTCAGAGCACCTGTAAATACAATGGGAATCATGGGACTAAGTGTGTGCAGAAGGCAAGGCAAAAATCTGAACTCTGCCACAAAACCCAAAACCTGCAAAATAAGGAAAAATGAAGCATCTTCATACTGCATTTGATAGACTACCACAATGGGCACTTAATACAGTGACTGCCTGTAGGCACTACTACAACAGAAATGTTTAAGAACAAAAGCCACAAGAGCTTTCTGTATAGCTGAAATCCTGAAGACAGTTTTCAGTTTGGTTCTAATTGTATATGTGGTTGATGTATACTTAATTAATTTAATAATGGTCACTCCACTATTATGGTAGGGATTAAGATGGCCTTTTTTTTCCCTGTAATGCATCACGTGACTTCCTGGGACTGTCAAATAATTTTCTACCATAAGATTATCAGAGACTGGAAATGAGACTGAGCTTTGGAGGTTGATGATCTGATGCGGGCTCAGCTAATGTACTGTTTCATATAGCTGGGGTGTCTAGGTCATTGGCTCAGAGTAGCGTTATCACCATGTTTTATTCCATTTTGTACTGGCAAGAACCTAAGATTTTGGTAGAAAGAGAGGAAATTTCTTAGTTTAGTTTTCCATACTTTTTTTATTTTCCTTTTACCAGCTAGAGCAGTTTTTTGCCCCGTGGTTTACCTGTTAAAATATCTACCCACTGAGCTCTCTTTTCTGCCTGCAGTATAAAATCTGTATTAATTGACCGAAATGCACATCAAGTAAAATAACTAAAATAACTATTCCAAATATTTTATTTAAATGACACTGTGCTATGTTAAAACTGTGGGAGATAGAATAAGAGTTCCTCACTAATAAGACTTTCATTAATGTTACACTGTAGTAAATATCCTAGCAAGATCAGCAGAAAAAAATATCTTCTCTCCTCTTGCTATTGTCTTCCCTTTCAGTTTGGACATAAACTCTCAATTGTAATGCAATTCTGCCTTTTAATTTAATTTTTACAAAGTTATCAGTACATATTTCAAGTACAGAAAATAATTTGTTGGTATTTTCATTAAAATAAACTGCAGTGCTGCAAATCTCGCATTAAAATATAGATGCACACTAGTAATTAAAAAATAATAATCAAATAAAAAGCACAGCAGAACACTTCAATTACTGATAGCAATCATAGTATAATCTTGTCCTACCAAGTGTGTCTCCAGGTACAGTTTAAGGCTGTCTGTATCTGCTTTAGGAGGAGTCCAATTCTCTGTTGTTTCCATGGCTTCATTTAACCAGTGAATGAATTCATCCAGCTTGCTTACAAACCCCTTACCATGTAAGAAAAAAGAAAGAACAAGAAAAGCACATTTGTTAGCAAAATGGCAATGTGAAAAATATATGCTCAATTTTATTATATTCTTTTTTTTAGACAAAAGAGCAAAATTTTGCTTCTTACAACCTAAAACTAACAACCAACCAACCAACCAAAACAATTAGAGAGTGGTCTTCTGGTATCTGAGTAGCAGAATAGTGTTTCTGGGGTTAACCTAATGTGGTATTTCGGGTCAAGAAAATGTTGGATCCCCATGACTGTGATGAAATAGAGAAAACAGCAAAGTTTCAGAAGATGTGAGGGAGATATATAAAAAGCTTCACAGAAATTATAAAGAAAATTGAGCTAAACACCTTGCACTGGGCAGACTGGGTGTACTATGCACACTGAATGTTGACAAAAGGACTGAACAAAGCTGCATGAACAAGGTATACATAGCAGATCGAGGGAAAAAATTACTTGTCAGAACTTGGGTGCTGTGATTCCTGTTTTGGTTCATAGCATGAGACTCAGAGAGAGGAAATCAAACAGTAGATGAGGCAGAATATATAGCATTTAATATAAATATTGCTGATTGCATATGAGCCACACAGATGGTGCTCCGGAGAAGACAGGAGCTCCTGCTTCTCAGGAGCACCATTTATTTCAAGATTAGTACCAATTATATTGTCTGATTAAAAATAGTGCCCCTGAATTTACATGATTGGATGATTCTATAGGCACATACTGAGTACAGATAATTTTACCAAAGTCTTATCCACCACAAAGCAAGAGAGTAAATGGAATAAACTGACCGTGATGTTTATAAGCAGCCTGAAAATTAACTCTGAAGAGGAATGTGCATCTATTACAAGCATTATAAGACTAGATTAAGTTAGGTCTAATACTGTTTATATTATTAGCCATTACCTATGAATTTCCAGCATAGTGAGAATTTTAATTTCCAGTTGGATAACTCAGTAAACACACTCAGTACCTCACTGTCACCCCTCTATCTATTAAATTATTTCTGCTAATTATTAATCCATTCAGATAGCTAAAAGCAAACTAAGCATAGAACTTTTAAAGATTCCTGTGTGTCTCAGGACCTCAAATCCTCTTCTACAAAGTTGCCCATGAAACTCGAATTCTAAACAAAATAGAGACAGGAGTCTGAGCAGTAGGTGCACAACTGGGTTACGTAAAGTGCAGTGGTAATAACCCAGGCCAAGCAGAACCACACTTCCTTCAAAATTCATCGTAGAAGAGTCATTTTGGCCCAGCACTGCCAAGAATCAGGGTCCAGCAACCAACACTTGGCTCCAGGTGAAGCAGCAATGCTTCTAAACCAAAGCTAGAGTCTGGCAGGAAGCTGTAGTGTATACTGAAGGCATGATAGCACCCACTTCAGCACTCTGAGGAATCTAATTTTTTTATGTGAGTCCCCACAAGACCTCAGGATAAGGAGACTATTGCTATCTATATTCGTGGAATCCACTGTATATCAAACCATTATAAGGAAGAAAACTGTTATTGTGCAGGTTTCATTGTAGGCTATTTTTCAGGACATTCCAGAGAGGGGGAAGAAAGACAAGGAAAGCAACCCAGTGGCTATGGTGACTGAGACAACATGCCCTTATTCTGGGGCAAGTTATGAAGGCAACTACATCTCCCAACAGCAGGCTATCTGTGGACATGGGCAGGGGCAAGGTGTTATCCTTGCTCCATTGCTTACTTTCTTCCAGCTCACAGTGCAGCATAAGAGATGCCAGACTGGCAGAGAAGTGGGAGACGTGAGCTGAGGAGGAGAGGAGCAGGAGGAGTAAAGTCCTTCTTGTCCCTACAATAAATCTCTGCCTGCATTTTAGCAATGTGCTGTCCTTGAGAGACAAGGTGATATGGTAAGCAAAAAGAAAAAAAAAAAGAAAAAAAAGAAAAAAGGTTCTCGCTTGTATATGCATCATGTATTTTACGGAGACAGACACGTATAACATCTGCCTGCAGTACTCAATGTCTGTATGCCTTCAAAAGGGTACTTGGAAACACTGAAAGCTTGCAGCAGTATAAAAAGCAACTATTAGCCACGGAGTTACTTCTGCCCTCTCACAAAACGTGCCTGTGTTGTAATGTCTGCTACTTCGCGCAGGTGCTCAGACACTCGCAAGCGTCCAGCTCCATCAGCCTCGGGTGTCCCCTCGCCGCCCAGGCCAGGTGGGCTTCGGGCCCCAGTGTGGAGCAGGAAAAGCCTGGGGGCTCGTCTGGGGGCCTGGACAAAAAACAGAGACAGTCTCCTACAGAATCACGATGAGACACGTCATCTGAGCAAGAAAAGAAAAAAGAAAGAAAAAAAAGAAAAAGAAAAAGAAAAAGAAAAAGAAAAAGAAAAAGAAAAAGAAAAAGAAAAAGAGAAAAAAGAGAAAAAAAGAAAAAAAAGAGAAAAAAAGAAAAAAAGAGAAGAGAAGAGAAGAGAAGAGAAGAGAAGAGAAGAGAAGAGAAGAGAAGAGAAGAGAAGAGAAGAGAAGAGAAGAGAAGAGAAGAGAAGAGGAGAGAAGCTGGAAGCTGCAGTGCCACCTGGCACGTTGGGACCGCGGCGGGGGACATGGTGCCCGAGGGGAGCCCGCGGCAGGGGGAGCAGCGGCCGCGGCCAGCCCCGGCGGGTTCTCTTCTGCCAGGCTGCACAAATCACAATAATCCTACCATTTTTCAAATGACGGCTATAAAATTTTATTGAAACCATTCACAGGCGCACATCTGTAGCAGCCGAGCGCAGCGGAGCGCGGGCCGCGGGAAGGGCAGGGCGGCACGGGCCGCTCGGGCCGCCGGCTGAGGGAGCGCCGCGCGCCCGCCCGCGCGCCGTGCCTGGGCCCACAGCGCCACCTCCCGGCGCCGGGACAGCACCGCGGGGACAACACCGCGGGGACAGCACCGCCGGGACAACACCGCGGGGACAGCACCGCCGGGACAGCACCGCGGGGACAGCACCGCCGGGACATCACCGCCGGGACATCACCGCCGGGACAGCACCGCGGGGACAGCACCGCCGGGACAGCGCCGCCGGGACAGCGCCGCGGGGACAGCACCGCCGGGACAGCACCGCCGGGACAACACCGCGGGGACAGCACCGCCGGGACAGCACCGCCGGGACAACACCGCGGGGACAGCACCGCCGGGACAGCGCCGCCGGGACAGCACCGCCGGGACAGCACCGCGGGGACAGCACCGCCGGGACAGCACCGCGGGGACAGCACCGCCGGGACATCACCGCCGGGACATCACCGCCGGGACAGCACCGCGGGGACAGCACCGCCGGGACAGCGCCGCCGGGACAGCGCCGCCGGGACAACACCGCGGGGACAACACCGCGGGGACAGCACCGCCGGGACAGCACCGCCGGGACAGCACCGCGGGGACAGCACCGCCGGGACAGCACCGCCGGGACAGCGCCGCGGGGACAGCACCGCGGGGACAACACCGCCGGGACACCAGCGCCAGGACACCACCGAAAGGACACCCCGCTGCGCACACCGGAGCACAAATTATAGACGGTCCGGTTTCAGCTACTAGAGAGCGTTCGAAATAGAAAATTACTTGTATCTCAAATTGTACGTGAGATCAAATCCCAGCAATGCAGGTCCTACTTCATTCGCCCTGAATTAGTGATCGAAACAATGCCCCGGGGTTTTCTTTTTCACAGCAGTGCCCAGGATTCCATCCTATTTATTTGAATAGCCTGATGCCAGTGGGAAGGGAGAGAGCCGCCTTTATCACCCAGCCGCCCGCTCCGCGGCTCCCCCTGCCTGCGAGGGAGCAGCTCCGGCTCGGAAACGGAGCCCTGAGCAAGGATCCCCGAGCGCAGCGGCGCGGGAGTTACGGGCCCGGCCGGATGCGGAGCGGCCTCTGCTCGTCCCTGGCTCGTTGCCACGGCGCAGTTACCCAGAGGCTCTGAGGCTGAGGCCAGTGCTGGCCGCCAGCTTTAGCCGAGCTCTGGCACGAGCGAGCCTGCCCGGCGGGCCCGGCTAGGCTGGGCAGCCAAAGGCACGAACAACGCCGCCTGCTTTCCCACACTTAGAGAAGGAGCGGTATCGGTGGTCCATGCAGCCCTGTCATACCTATAGATCTGAGTCTTTAATCCCCTCAAGGCTCACAACACAGAGGAAGTCCAAAACATAACTTATACCTGACTGACGGGGCACTGCCCCTCCGCAGACTGACCAACACGGAGCCATTTCTGTGTAATTAAGATGGCCCAGTTAACTAGAGCACAATTAGTGATGTACGTGTCATCAGGGACACAAACAGGATTAGAACAGTTCCTCTTCTTATCTCGAATGTTTCCCAGGATATACATTTTAAATAAAAGGTTTAGACAAAACCAGTTCTAAAAAATAATGCAGAAAATATTGTCTTACAATGCAGAAAATCTATTGTGAGACTCTCACAGAGCTGAAACTATGGTTTAAAACCAGATTACAAGATAAATTATATTGAAACAAAGGATGAAGCTTAATAGGCAATCCTAAATCCAAATCCAGGAATACTCAGGGAAATAAATAAATTCATAGGATGACAAATTCTAACCAACGCAGGACTTTTTTTTTCTCTTCATTTAATAAGATACCCACAAAAACACTTAACATCCCTTTATAGACGCTTCTTACCTTTCTGCTTTTTCTAATTGAGACTATGTTTTTCTTTCTCTAGATATGTTTTCTTCATCATTTTCAAGATGGGAAAAAGTTTCAACAGGTATAAACTTCAGTGAAGGTATGCTGATTTTTCCTGTTTAAGGGTCTGATCTAAAGAGTATCACGCTACAATAAAAATACTGTAAAATCTACCCGACTTGTACTTTAGTAGAAATTAACAGGAAATTAAAATATTGTATCTTCCGTCGAAACTTCTTGGAAGTTGAAAACTCATAGCTGGCTACATCGAAGCTAAAAATTACTGTACATGAATTCCTCAGGGAGAATAGAAGGGAACAGACCAGTAAAAAAGACGTACCAGTATAATCCAGTCTCTGCCTTTACACCAGCTGGTTCGGTTTTGCAAATATAATAGTTTTGCACTGTGCTAGCAAGCTAGACAAAAAAAGTTGAGCTCCTACTGCATAAAGTTATTCTTAGTTTACAGTTCTTAGTACAGAAACAAATGTTTCTGGTTGTTATTGGATGATTTGTAGCTGCTTCTGTAGTAAAGTTTGCAGATAATGATAAAGCCATACCCCACATGGGAAATTTTTAAACGTTGACCTTTAAAACCTTCAGCTTTCCATTTTGTTTCATGACAATTTTACAGATTCTCCAAGGGGGAAGAAGAAAGTCCTGATCACACAACCCAGAAAAAAAGATAGAACAAAAATGGCATAATTTGAAATTTGGCACAAAGTTGGGGGGTTTTGTGGTCTAATTATATTTTCTCTGGATAGATAAGAATGAAAAAGACAGTTCTAAGTTGGGGGCAGGGGGGGAAGCTTAACTCAGTGTGTCTTCTCAATTATCTTATAGAATTAAAATATACTTAATTCAATTGTTCTGTACAACTAAGGAATTAATTAATTAACTGAAATATTAAAAATAAATTTGATGGAATTTCACAAAATATCTTGAGACTTCTTTATTAATGACCACAATTCTCAAATTTTTTTAATCACAAGAATGAGAATTCACTTGCTGAGTCATGCAAAGAGGGCAGGGATAGATCAGGTCAGAGGCCAAAGGCATGCATGGACATTAGGCTGAGGAAGGATGTGCCTGGAATTGTGCCTCCTACCCTTGGTCTGTTAAATATAACGGCATATGAAAGATACAGATCTTGTATCATCCACCTGCTGCACAGGGCTGCAGGGCTCCCTACACCCAGTACAGCTGCACAAAGGATCTTGGTTTAGGCAGCGTGGTTTTTTCTGGTATGTGGGATAACGGAGCAGGAAAGCAGCTGCAGTGCCATGCTGCCAGTACAAGAAACCCTGGAGCATGAGGGTGAGGGCTACAGAGGTGGACAGATGAAGAAATCTCACGTGCAATTCATTACATTTGATAGGACTGTGCGTGTTCTGTCTATCTCAAATGTACATCATAAAAATTGAACACTTTTAATGAACACAGAAATAGGTAGTCTTTGGCAACCAAGCAGTTTGTACCTGACTTCATCACTTTTTCCTGTTTGATGGTCTGTTTAGATATTCCTCCCTAATCATGATGGCTGTTCAGCACACCTCACTGCTCATTACCCGCACCCCACTACTGCCTCTTGGCATGGACCAGGATTTCCTCACTCCCTATATTTCTCCAGCTTCCACAGTCCCCCTCCTATGCTTTCCTATTGAATTTCAGAAGCTCACCCCATCTCTGGACAAAGACCATCCATCCTCTTTTAGAAATATATATCCATTAACTTTCCACTTCCTAGTTTGCAGTAACAGAACCAACAATGATGTTACTGCCATCAAATGAGTCAATCAAGCAGGTTTGGTATCTGCTGGTCGTACCTATGCTCCTGGACTTGGTTGCACAGCCAATGCACATGGTCTAAACAGAGAAAGTAGAGCCCAGGAGAAATATTATAGGCTGCCAGTAAAATAACACGGAGTTGACCAACTAAAAAACTTCTGATAACTAGAAAGCTACTGATAACATAAGTGCTTATGAGACTATAGAAAGGCTCTTTGCATATTTGCATGCTTGTCAGGGGTGTTGCTCAGACATTTTCTCATTGGGTTGCAATTTTCTGAGCAGCACACAACTAAGACCTCCCAGAAAAGCTTTTGCTATCACAGTCATGAAAAAAATGTGTTGGCTATTAAGTGAGTCACTTAAAACTATGCACGAATGCCTCACAGCTAGGTTAACACCACTTCTTGCACTAGAACTTTTAAAGTTTCCTAGCTTCATTTCAGTGGTTTACTTTTACTTTTACAAGCTCTCTCTTTTTTTTTTTTTTTTTTTTGTCAGATAGGAAAGTAAACAGTTCTGGTGTTCAATAATTTTAGCACTTCAAATGATCTCATTTAGACTTTGAAGTTCAGCTTTCATTAATTGAATGGAATGGGAAAAGAGGAAGTTTCTATCTCAGCTGCAGCTATCACTTTACAAGTCCAGCTTTTATTAGACCACATTTAGAATGGAAGTAAACCAAAGCCCAGTTCTGTAGTTTTGAGCTTTTGTCTGAAAGCACGTTTAGAGTTACCAAAAACTAGAATTAATTAAAATTGTTGTTGATACACTAAAAGCCGCAGCATCTTAGATGGTTTTAGTAGATTTTTGATATGGGATTCCTTTAGATGGGGAATTTGGATATACGTACTTAAGGAAGTGCATATACCAAAATTAATTTTGCAAAATTATGCCATGAAAGAGAGAAAGCAACTGCAGCCAACTAGCACCATTATGAAAAGTATTGTGGTACTCATCCTAGATCAAATTTTGGGTTTCCATTTTAAGGAAAGAAAATCCCATATTTATTGTGCATATGTGGCACAGGTAGCAAATTTATTTCATCTTTTTGGCTTGTAATTTTAAGCTATACAGTTTTAACACCACTCAATTTATTAGTCTTACATTTTCATTTTACATGTATGCTGGCTTATACTTAAGACACTTCTGGTCCTTGCATTTCTAAAAGTACGAAGACCTTCTAATGACCTAAAGTAAGATTAAAATCAGAATTAAAGCAATGCACCAAACCATTAAATGCAAACATACTAAAATTATCTGCCATGATAGCTAAGTGTGATGCTGGAAGGTCTACTCTGTTCCACAAGCCTCAGTGTGGAAGCACCAGACAGCAGTGCTTATTAAATCACTACCCCAGACCTTTTTTCTCTCTCTACCTTCCCTTTTATTGCACAAAGGGAGTTCTCTTCTTAAAAGAATTGGTTATGAGGCTGTGTGCTTAAAAATGAATGCCCAATTTTGTTGCAAGCAGACAGTGTTGTAAAGTTTGGTCCCAATTTACAAAAAGACTGAGCTCACAGAGGTGTCTGTGTACAAGGATGGGCTGGCTCTTAGGGCACTTCTATCACAGAATACATTAAGAAAACCCTTTGTCTAACCACAAAAGGACTTGCATATTAGTCTCAGGAGGAACACATTCCTGCCCATGGACTTTATTTTCAAAAGGATAAAAGTGCACTTTCTTCATAGGCAAAGGTAAGTCAAAGAAATCCAGGTACTCAGGAGGATGAGGCTGCAACAAACTGCCACGGTCAATTTAATTGGAGGTAGAGCCAGAGGCAACAATAAAACCATTAGCAATACAGATGTTAGGGATCCCCAAGGAATCAAGATGCCACAATGGAAAATACTCTTTGTGTGATATTGTCAAGATTCTGTGACAGGCAGTGACCTCACAGAAACATACAACTGACCAAACACATCAGTAGGATGGAAATACTTCACGTGCAGTTCAGGATATATTCACAAACAACTCAGAAATAGAACTTGGTGGCTTTCTCCTAAAGTGCCACATTTACTCAATAACCCCAGTTTATGAGAATGTGTGCCTTAAATGCTCCCTCCAAACTGGTAAAAGATAAAGATCAAATACTTATCTTAGTGGACATCCATGTAAAGACAAAACAAATTCTACTATGTACTGTCTAGTTAAGAATTTTAAAGACTGTTGAATTATACAAATCTTTCATGAGTGCCCCCTCTAGGCTTTGTGCCCAACTATCACACACAGAAATTATTATTAAATGCATTTTCCCTAATGGGCATCTATTGAATTGGCCATGAATTATATGGTTATGGAACTTTCTGTTCCATAACCGCAAGATGGTCACTGGCTCATTATTTTTCCTGGTTTAGAGTCCAAGCTATTTTTCCATACTGTATTCTTACTAGAGCAGGAATAGCAAAAAAGATTTTTAATTTCTCAGTTTCCTAAAGCCTTCTAGGTAAAAGAGCCAGAACCATAAAGATAGAATTTGCTTTAAAAGCATGAAAAGTGAAGAGAAACATGTGAACTGTTACTTTTTTACCCATTATAAACAGCTATATTTGAAGACAGTGCATCCAATTGTGCAATAGAAAGTTCACTGCCCCAATGTGATTATTGACTTTGTTTCTGCTTCTAGACAAAGAGCAGGTTATGCTAACCTGAATATTAAAAATAATTCCTTCATGTATCTCTGTAGCTACTTAAACTTTTCCATGATGCTACAAACATAATTCTTTCTTTGCTGTATACTTTGTCTTACCTTTGGCTCAAGGTGAAGATCTACTCTCCCTTTAAAGTACTATCACAAGGCCTTTACTGCTGTTTGAAACTTGCAAGATCTAAAAAAGCGATCTTCTAAGTACCAGCAGATTCACTGTGGAGCAAAGATAAATACGGGAAAACTAAGCCAAATGCTTCCTGAATCCTGTTCCTGAGATGTATATTCTTAGATTAGCAGAGAAACTTCCAACATCACTGGTAACATTTCCCCTGGCCTTTTGAAGGATCAGTGAACACCCAGAACCACAGAAACAAAATCCATGGGCTGGAAAGACAATGCTGGGGAGAACCATGTAGCCCTGAGGCCAAGAGATCTGTACATAGGAATACAATACAGCAGCAGAGGAAAAGCCAGTGTCATTGTGACTTTGAATGGGTTGAAGAGCAGGGGGGACTGGCAGAGAGAAGGAAGCAGAAAGACAAGAACCTCTGATTCTTCTGTCATATAAGGAATCCTCTGGTATAAAATGAACAGCAGTATGGGCTGGTTGTAAACCTCCAGAGATGCCATCTGCTCTGATGGCAATGGCTGCTGGCCTCTCCTCATGCTGACGTGGCCATGCATCTCACCTGAGATGTAATGCTCTGGAACAGAGCCAGACAATGTTTTGGGCTTCCTACATTCATTAAGGTGAGGATTGAGGACAGGCTGAGAAAATATGGGTGCAGTACCTAAAAAGCAGTGTGAGGTTCAAAGAACTCCCGGGGACTGAGTAAGCAAATGAGCACATGCTTCTTGGTATGGAAAAATCTTACATATGCATTCACATCCTGAATGACAGACAGTAATTCTGCTCATCTGCCTCCTAAGTTAGCATGCCCGCTACTTTAACCCCCAGCTATTTTCAAGGTGGGGCAGTGGGCACGAGCCCTCTGGTGGACGCAGCGAGTGCCGCCTGCCAGCTCTACTGAGCCGCCGGGATGAGTGGGAGGGACACTGACCAAAACCCATCCCTGTCCACAGGCAAGCTTCACCCCCACTGGCTTATGCAGGCACACAGGTATCGGCTAAAGGAGCAAATGCTTTCCACTGTTCTAATCAGTCACGGCTTTTATCAGAAAACCTCTACACTGTGAATCTGTATTAAAATATTTCTAGCACTCAACTCGTTCAGCATTCTGAGTCTGGGTGAAATTGTTGGGGTTGACTGGAAAAAGGCTCCTGAGGAAACAATATTGAAATTAAGGAGTGGATAGTACAAGCAGCAGAAAGGAGAAACACATGAGTTGAAGGATAACAAGAGCCCTGAAAATGAGACAGAAATAGAATAAACAGAATATAAGGAAATGAGGCATATGCTGGGAGGAAAATGGAGGAGGAGGAAATAAAAGGAAAAGGAAAGATAGGTATTTAGAGTTAGTTTAAACAAAAAAATGTGACATTCTTTGGGCCTTAGGCAATAAAACAGGCAGGCAGAAGCTCTGAGAGTTAAAAGTGGAACAGTCAGAAACCATGATATTGAGTGATCTGAGTAATGTACAAACTTCTGAAGGAACATACAAGTCTGGTCTTCAAAGTTCATCATACTACTAGGATTGACATATAGTTTCTGAAAATATATTTATTTACAAAGAGCAATGTCTTTTATTGGTCATGTCTTAGAGAAACTCTCACTGCTCTTAACTTTTTTCTGAGTGATTTCTTTTCTATATAAAATTCAGGAGGTCTAAGCAACAGCTAGGAAACAAAGATGCCAAAAAACATCTTCTAATACAGGATGAGTCTTCACTTATGTATCACAGTCTCGAATACACCAAACTAAAGCCTTTTTAGCTTATACTTTCATGTGACCCTGTCTAAGTCAAAGACTTACCATATCTAGAGTTCAGCTAAGACACGTAAATGTTTTTAGGTTATGTATTCCTGCTTCACTCAGTAAACCAGGGAGCAAGAATGTCTCCAGAAATTTGTAGCCAAGGATGTATCAAGAAAAGGACAAGAACAGCAAATAAATCTGCCTGAGCCAAGAAAGATGATGCCAGTAATTCCCAGAAAAGGGGGACTTTGCTGCAGCAGCAGCGGGAAGGAGTGTCTGGATTTAGAAGGGACCATGAGAACAGCACAGGAGAGGGGCCTGTCTTTGGTAAAAATGCCAGACACCAAAATGAGCTGTTATGTACTGTATAAAGGATAGTGGCACAAAGCTGCAGTAAATTCACATCAACTTCACAGTCCCAAATTGCTTTTTTTTTTTTTTTTTTTGTGCACTCTAAACTGGAATAGAAAATGTAGAAGTTAGTTCAGGACCTCTTGTTCATAAGTAAAAATTTATTACTTATTCTACAGGTAAACCTAAAATCAAGTCTCCTGATGAGCACTGTTCTCTTTCTTTCAATTTGAAATGTTGGTATTCAGCAACTTTAAACCAAACTCTAAGGATAATGGAAGTCTCTAATTGGGATCTTAATTTTCAGCAAATTTGGGACTTAGTCTGATGCGCTTTGTCTAAAAGTGCTGCCAATATAACTATGGATGTTGAAGCAACTTACAATGATGTCAGGGTATTTGGAAGTACTGCATTTCCTCTTCATGTAATTATTTTAAATGTTGTGTTGACAACATAATTTATTTTCAGATTTTTTTACAGCTAATGTATGTATTGATTATGGGATGAACTGCATCCAAAGGACAAACTAATCTCCATTTACCATTTTTTCCATATTATGGCCTTTGTAACGGCTTAATATAAAGCTTTATTCTGCTCTGAAAAATAAGCAGTTATGGGTGACCATCATTCCTTGGTTTGTATACCCTGAGTGTTTGAGCTTCAGAGGGTGGACTGGGGTAGAATGCCCTTGTGCAGCTGCTATTTCCAGCTGATGGTCAGCTGCTACCTTGTGCCATGTGCTGGGCACTGGAGAACACTCAGTTTGAGCCATGCTGGCACCTCCTCTAACTGGTCCCAACATTTCTTTACTCTTTGATCCCATAGTTGCTAGAAATGAACCTCATTCCCCAAGCATTTAATTCCTCAAAAGGTACACATGATATACACATACCATGGTTGCTCCTGTTGCCTGAAGTCTGCGTGGAATGATGTCAATTAAACAATGCTTTGTGAAGTTCCAAAACGCTACATTTTCCCAAACAAAGAATAAATCACATAAAAGAATGAAATTAGCCACATTTTATACCCTTAAACCATAGCACAAAATTAACTCCATGGGATTTTCAGTGCCTTTTGAATAAAAGTTATGCTCATTATTTTTACATAAAATTTTCAGTAAGTTAGCCAGTAAATGATAGAAAAAGAAAGAAAGCCACTGTATTCTTGACCTGATGGTCACAAAGGGCAAACACTGTTTATTTAAATAATATAACTCTAGTTCTCTATTTCAAAATTAAATTTGTTGAGCTAAAGTACATAGCAAAAAAGTTATTGGAGACTACATTAGAGCCAAAATACTACTAACAAGGGGGAAATTTTCTAGCTTATGATTTATTTATTCTCCGAATTTCTAACAACAACGTTTGTCAAGTCGCGCGGCGCTCATTCGAGAAGGAAATAAAATAGCTGTAAAACAACTGCAGTAACCAGTTAAAGCCTCAAGAGGGCAATATATCATCATGTCTGAAAGTTTTCGAAAAGGAAGGAAAAAATCACTTTTTACTAAAATAGAACAGATGCTGTGTGCTTGTGGGCAAGTGCTAAATATACTGACCTCTGCTGCATCACTGACATGATTTAAGATATAATGACCACCATCCCCCCTCAAAATCAGAAAGTTTAATTCAGCATTTCCTATTTTTCAAGGCTAATTGGTTAGAAGAGGTTAAGTCTGTCACCTCACAAGAGATATTGTAATTCTTTGACCCATGAACTTGTTTTGCAGTTAATATTTCTGAATTTAAAAATAGGGAAATGGTGATTGCCACTCTTTGCTAAATATGGCAACAGTGAGGAGAGATTAAGATTCACCACCTCTTCTCTACTCCATTATTATTCCTCTAGTTCCCTCATTTAGCCTCCTGTTATGCACTCGGTTCCTGTTCACCTGCAGTCTCCAAAGAAATCCTGTCACTATTAGTTCCTCCATTAACTGCTTTTCATTTGCTTCCTAATTCATCAACTTTCCATTTTAGATAGCTTCTTTTTTTAGCGGTCTCTAGGGGGCCTTCCTTTACACCCTCTTTAGGCCCTAATTCTGACCATTTTTTATCCCGAGATTTTGATATATTTACAGAACAAAATTAAAAAACAATCTCAGGTCTTGTTTCCTTTTGTGTTCTTTATTTTTAATTGCAGAAGCTTTGCTGGTTTTAACACATTCGCTATATTTTTTTCCTGGTTTTCTCTACCTCTACAAAGCTGTAAGAGATTTGCACTACAATACATGACCCTAGTTTGGACTTACTTGAGATATTTTTAGGTTAGGTGCTATAGTTCTCTTGCACCTACTGGTGCAGCAGATGATTTTAAATTACCCTGTGTGTCTTTGGTCTTACTTAGCTCACTGAGGAAACATTCTTGTAGTCACATGCTGGCATCAGCAGAGAAAAAGGACCTAGTAATATTAAGTTACTATGACTTGAACGTCTACACTGTCTACTACCAAAAATCTGTCTGCTTGGTGGTTCTCCAGTGTCAGCCTGGAAAGACTCCAAATACTGGCCAAAGGAAACCAGAAGCAAATTTGGCTCTCGCTTGGGAAAACCTTACTTGACCTGAAAGTGAGTCAGTGATCAAAATAAGTCATTACTAACAATTTAGGAAAATTCAGATACAACTCAAGTTTGATACACGAAGGATGTCTCAGCTGTTTGTGAGGTTTATCATCTCTGCTCCAAATCCTGAAGCAAAGGCAAGAAAATAGGGGTTTTGCCTTTTTGGTTACTTTCAAAATAAATAAAGAAAACCTGCATAAGCAGACAGACAGTCTGAAACAAGCCTCTGAGAGACAGTTTCCTGACCATATTTACCACAAATTATATTCACTCTGATGCCTAATGATGGCAACTGTGATTTGAGAGTCAACATGATTTAATGGCTCATTCCTGATCATAAGATACTGGAAAGGATGAAAGAAAGAAAAGTAGTTGCTGTCAAAATATATAAAGACACACAAGATGAAAAAGATATAAAGAGACTTTGAGAAGTTATGCAATAATCTTATATAAGTGGATTTGATCTTTCCTTTCAGGTTAATCCTCTCAAGACCCTTGCTCATTTGTCTTCCTGTGACTCATCTCTAGCATGTACACATTTTAAGGCAATGATGTGTTAACAGTAGATAGACTGGAATTTGATTTAGGTGGAAATTAGTAGCAATGTATTATTTAAAAAATTAAATATTTAGAATAGAGCATGGTGATTTTGGTATACTGTATCTTTCTGGAATATCCTGTACTTCCTCACAGAAGATACATAAAACATGAGTAGCCCAGAGACTAAGTATATTATGTAACAGAACAGCTAGACCTTAAAACATTGTGAAAGGCATACCCCTATGAATGTAAAAAGCAGTGAGCATTCTCTCTCATCCCTTTGTATTTACTATATTTAAGGGAATATTAGTAGCCATAATTTCAAATGTAATAGTTTTCTGTTTAATAATGGAGGCACTTCAAGGAGCCATAAGATCAATACAGTAAGTAATTAACAGGACAGAGCTGAAGTTATCTCAAACTCTTCATAATGAACCAAACTTCTCCCCAGCACCTGCACCTATAAGACAGCAGTTACAGATGATTCAGTCCTAAATAACAGAAGATTCTTCTTAAACCACCACACTCACACTGAGGTAAATTTCCAATAGCAATTTGACTCTATCTGCGTTCTGAAAGCTTCCAAACCTACTTCAGTGGCTTCTGAGTGTCTTTCTCTACCTTCAGGAGAAAACTGAATGCACCAAACAATTACAGACAATAGAGTGTCTCCACACTAATACAAACAAGTATATCATAAGATCACCCTGAAGTCACCAGTGATTCATTGTCCAAAAACAGCTGCATCCCTGTTGAACCTGGAGCCTCTGTTGGCTGTCCAGGTAAGCTACCTGGCATCCACTGTGCACCTTCCTGCCTATCCTTAGCTACAATGAGAGCAAGAAGTCCACCTCTTGTGGTCTTACTGTTCCCTCTCTCCACCCTCAAGTCTTTTACACCCCTTAGCCTGTTAGCAGAGATCCAGAGATCCTCTAGCAATATCAAGAAATTTCCAGTTATAAAAAAATAACATGGATGGCTCTGGTTCCAGCCTGTGTCTAGGCTGTGGTACAGATGATTAAGACATGACTCTAGGTCATAAAGCCAGTGGTCACGTAAAGCTGATCTGAGTGACTGCATAAGAATGGAAGTGGATGGATCACAGAAACATTTATGTAAAAGCAGCTGCTCCTTGGTTCATTTAAGCTGTTTGTAGCTTAAATGCCCTGTGGCATCTAACTATGTACACAAAAGGACAGAATTATGAGACTTTTTGCAGCCAAAGGTCTCACATCAGATGTGAGCCAAACATTGGATGTAGGCATATCCCCTACCACCAGTTCTTAATACTAGTAAAGACGGACCCTCAAATCAATGCTACTAAAATGATTTGGGAGCAGATTTCTATTTCTTTCTCTTCCTCTGTCTTCCCCTCCTGTCCTTTCCCCCCACCACAAATTATTTGGAATGACTTGCCAAATCCTGAATATAAAAAATCCCTGATCTAAAACTACTCACTACCAAATCATTCTGAGGTCTTTACATTGGAAACTCAAACCATTCTGAACAAGCATATGCTTCACAATAGATGTGTTTCATTAAGCAAGCATAATTCCTGCAGTCAGTTAGAGATGTAATAATTCAGAATTTGCACAGCTTAGATGGAAGTTGCCACTTTTTGCAAAAATTGCTGATTACAAACTTGCTCAAACTATTTCTGGTAAAGCAAATGCCAAAGAAAAGTGAATGTACTTGGAGGAGCTGTTTAAAATTCAAGCAAACTGTTAGGAACTGTTTTGGAGGAACAGAGGGCTCACTGTATTTCAATATAATTTTCTAGTAAAGCTCTATTTGTCTGCCTAAAAGTGAGAGTTCCACATGTATGCTACGTTATTGCTTAATAATGGTTTGACCAGCTTGAAAGCTGAGGCATGGGCTTTTGAAGCAAGGGAGTATCATCAGACTCAAAACAGCAAAGCACAAACTTGTGTCTCAGTACAAAATGTGAAATGACATTTTCAATTATGCTGGACCAAGCAGCAAGACTGCTGAGAAAACTGCAGAGCTGCCAAGGAATTTCTGGATCTGATACCTCTTTCACTTACTGTTTTTTTTATAAACTGGTCATCAACCAAAGCAGTATTTCAATCTAAATTGTATGAAGCAGTGTAAGTAAGATTCAGAAATGAACAGATTTTGGCAAGCACACTGTTAGGAAAATGAAGAAATCCACTTATTTTAAGAGAGCAAATATTAGAAGCACTTAGTTATTGAAAGTAAGAGGGGTAAGGGGAGCACTACAACACTTTAAAAATCCTTTCTCTGGTAATCCAAAAAAGCCAGTTGTGTGCCCTGTTGATTATGTTTGATTTTTACACCTGTTCTGACATCACTGATTTCGGTTCCATGTTTTTCTTTGTTACCAAGCTTCATCAGAGTTATCAGTTCCTATTAGTTTTTCACTACTGTAGCTCCACAGCTCAAACTGCATTTGACCTCTGTGCAAGCTTTTCCCCCTAATGATGAAAATCACCCCCAAACACAAGTAAACTTCTCCTAAAGCAATCCAGCTTCAACCTTAGCTGTACTGGTGTGTTTTCAGTCAATTCTCCGTCCAGAAGCAACTCTGTCCCCTTTCAATCAAATCAAATTATTTCCCCTTTGTGTCAGCTCTCCAACTATTTTCTAGCAAACTGGCTCTCCACTACTCAAATGGACTTCCAGCCACATCTCCAACACAAATTTGCTCTAACAAGTCCATTAAGCCCTTGCAGAAGTTTATCATTTAGTTACTTTTTCTGACTATTCTCTAAAAATGAAGATCTTTCCCATCCCAACAGACCTGCTATTTGTCACAGTAACAAGTTTAGATATGATATTGCAGTCTCCTCTGCAGGCTGCACTGATCCTTAGTTCCTTTTTAACAGGAAAGTTATTCCCGTGACTCCAATTTAAAACAGGGGTCTTGGATCTCTGCCCTACTAGGGCATCCTAGGTTCAGCTGGGATAAATGGTTGCAGAAGGGTGAGGGGTTGCCTGCCAGGGTCCTGGAAAGCAGTAAAATTTTTATCCATGTCTTTGCTGTAGGATCCCTGGGGCATGCTGTAACTGACAGCTGAAAAACTTGTAGAGCAGCATTATTTTACCTCCTTATCACATCAAGAAGGTGGGTAACCAAGTCTGACTGGCCTACCCAAACAAAATATAGAGCCAGTGGAGTTCAGGGCAAATTTATGAAATGTGATGAACTGAAAATATGGGATCAATAGATATCAAATTTCTTCTTGCAGAGGAAATTCAGCGGCCTTTTGCAGAAATGGAGCCTGTGATAAAATAAGCTATAAATCTATGTAACAACAACAACAAAAAAATCAGCAATTTCCTCCATACAATTAACTCTGAAGCCTACAAAACAAACACATCTCTTGCAAATGGTTACATTTTTAACCTTTGTGATAGTGTCCTCAAAAAAAACAAGTAGATGGAATTATCAATGACCACAGATTACAGCACAAGGATATCAGTATGGTCAATCTAGTATCAGTTTCTAGAGAAAGAGATAAAACTACCTGAACAAGGTTACTTTATTGTTATTGTATTTTATTCACATAAAATGATTGAAAATGCATTGCCATTAGGTCAGTCTGAGATCATTTTCTGCTCCAAATTTTTCCGTTTGCACATAAAAAAGGGGGAAAAAACCCAATTATTAATATGATTTTAAGGAAAACTTAGCTTTCTTTCAGAAAACAAACCTTGAAGCATTCTGAAACCGATACTCTGTCATCCTAGTATTACATGTGAGAAGTGGCAATCAGCCAAATTCTTATAGTGAAGAACTCTATTGGCGTTATCTGTGAGAATGCTGCTGTTATATCTGTTCCCTTTTCAGCTAGTGTAACAGGAAATATAGAGCTTAATCTGCATTCTAAAAATTCAGTTGGGGTAGCTCCTAAAAGCTGAACTAAAACGGTGAGAGGAACTTTCATAATTTGGGATCACTCATTTTCACATTTCACTCCAAAAAGTAATTTCTGAAACATAAAAGAAACAGCCACATAAATTGTTTTGCACCCCAGAGTGAAGGTGCCCATTACTAAGGATACAAGAAGCATGTGCCAAAGGGTTACCTGCAGTGCAAGACAAAATATGACAAGATTATGCAATATTTATTACAAAGGAAAAAACTGGCCCTATGTAGCAGCAAATGGGGCAGTTGAGCAGAATTCTATCTGTAGACAGACAGGAAGATTAACAGGACGATAATGCCCGTGCAGGGAGATCTGCATAATCTGCAAGTACGAAAAATAACAATTTATCAGTTTCTGCCCATGACTATCATTCCTATAACTAAGAAATTAATAAAATTTCCAATAAGTACTTTAGCATATGTTCAACAAATTGCTTTCTATCAAGATATCACCAGATTTACACAAATTCAAATTTATTCCCATAATAATCATAATAAAATACCAGAATTTCCTTTTTATTCCTATTACCGAGCTAAAACATGACTTTCAATGATTTTGAGGCTGCCAGTTTTTTCTAAGGTGTCGTGATCCCAAAATGAAAGACTAAGTTATTTTAGTTTTGTTTACAATCCTAATAAACAAAATACATCATGCTAGACATCTACACCAGTGTAACTGGATTGCAAATGGGAATAAGCGTGCTTCTTCTGTACTTAAAATGAAGTTCACCTTTCAGATCTGACTTCTTCAGCACAAAACTGCTCTAGCAAAAGCAGTATTGAATTATTGCTAAGACATGTATTTGTGAAATTAAGAAACTCCTTTTCAAGTGGGATATATCTTCTTGGATAACAGAATTAATGCAATTGCCTATTTAAAATAATTGAAAAAAGCAATGGCACATTTTTGATTCTTGTCTTAGGGAATTATGAAACAGGAGATATAGAAAAAGAAAGAACTTAATCGTGACACAGGTACAGTATTTTTACTTAGGTTCATTTTTGTTCACAATATTTCATAGCATCACCTAAGAGAGGAATTTTCTGTTTTCTTATTACTTATGTCAAATTAAAGTATCTCAGCAAGGCACCATGTTGTCACTGAGGCAGGATTTACCTTGGTTAGAGCTTTTGAAAAAGTGAAAAAATGGTTTTTAACTAGTCTTACAAGCAAAAAATTTAATAACTAGCAACAATAGAAAAACTTGGGTAAACAAGCAGCTTGGGAAAAACTTATATTTCTTTAAAGTAGCATAATTTTTCTTAAGTATTTAAAACATTTTCACCTGATTATTTTTATCCACTATTCAGGAAGCATATTTAGTGAAATATGAAGCTTACTTATGTGCTGCTTTTGAGTGCATGGGATACTGAGCTCTCTCTCTCTCTCTTTTCCTAGCAGTCCTCTTTGCATCTGCTCTTCTTTCTGTTTAAAGGTCTTCTTTTACTATGAGCCAAACATACTTCATAAGATTATTTTCAAACTCCACATTAACATTTTCCAAACATTTACCACAACCAGGAACACTGAGAAATTGTAGAAGGAGCAGTGTCAGCAGCAGTAAAGTTCCTCAAGGACAAGAGCAGCACCTGGAGTGACTACCTAGAAGTGTTTACTCTGGCCACAGAACAGCTGACTACTTTTACCAGCTGTCACAAGCTCAATCCACTCTACAGAGGAGGTGAGGAAAGGGTGGGTATGGAGAAGAAGAGAGTGTTTACAGCTGCAGCCAGTTGTTACAGCTGATTCTTACTCCTCCATTCTGGTAGGACTGAACTGCAGCTGCAAGGAATCACACAAAGACAGAAGGACCCTCAAAAGGGAATTACCTTTTTAAAAGTTTGATAAAAATAAATATGATGATTTGAGAGTATGATACAAAAAGTTTCTCTGCCACCTGTTTCTTGCCAAAAGAAGTCAGCATCAAGTGGAAGGCACTGGTCCCTAGACACTCAACAATTCCATTCTTAAACAGGCTCTTGTAGTGTCATTTGAAAGACAGCATCTTATGTATTCACAAGCAGCTTTGATGGGCTTTGTTGCTTTCACAGAATGAAGGGCCTTGTATCTGCCAGCTTCAGATGGACTAATTTTCAGCACTACACAAACTTAAGGACAGAAACAATTTGCACTTACAAAGACAGTTCTTTCATCAAAGTCTGGAAGATGAACCCCACCCATGAAGATGGAAGGAACAACTTGCATCATTAAGCACTGCCCTGTAGAGCTGACAGCTGCTGCACCCTCATTTGTTTAAGAAGAAATCTCACTTTCCGTATTTTTCTACCCCGACTTTATACTCAAACGCCTCTAGCTCAACTATTTTCCTACTAGTCATAATACTTCCCATGCCTTCAAAAGTTACAGAAATCATGCTTGTAAGAAGGACTTTCTGGCCACATAAAACAAGTCCTTTTTTTTCCTCAGCTCATACACAACTTGATAATATTGCAGATATCAGATTTAGCATTTAGATGCCAATGTCACCCTCCAATGGATGTGCTATGAATTTTAAAACACTTTGAAATCTAATAGAGATGGAGCTTCCTTTTCTGAAAACTTAAATGCTGTTGAGGATGGCCATGAAATGCTCTGAGTTGAAGAGCTCTCTACAGTGGCCTGGAAGACAAACGCATCAGAAAACTGAAACAAACATTTGCTGTAAATGTAATCTAAGAATTATATTAGTGAGATGGCTAGGTCTTTATCTGATTATTCATTCAAATTCTCTTCGTTTTCCAAAGTTTATCTTTTTTCTCAAAAACGTCTCAACAAAATCCCATCTCATCTGAAGTTTAATGGAATAGTATGTAATTATTGCTCTAGCATATTGCACTAATACATTGCTATTATTTAAGAATGATTATTTAAGTAAATTAAAAAAGTTTTTTAGTTTTTTGCTTAGTTCCACCAACACAGGAGGGAAAATAATCACTGCAAGAGAAGAGAAGTAATTAAAAAGAAATATTATTATACTTAATTTAAAAGGAATTCCTATTCTTGGACTAAAACAAATCTTTTAAATGAAGAAAATAGGTAGACAATATTAAATATCGCTTCATTCAAATACAATGAAGATCCCTGATTCTCTAATGTTTATTTTTCCCTTCCTACAAAAAATAACTTGTCATGTACCCAATCTCAGCAAAGAGAAGTGGTGTTCGTAAAACAATGTTTTACCAAGTTTAAAGGCATTGATGTAAGTAAAATACTATAGGCAAATTCTGTAGAGTTAGTTAAAGTTAACTTCAATCTATTATAATTAGAATAATTGCTGCTGTTCTCTACTTCCAGCAGCCACTGGATGAGACTATTTTCAGCATTAAAAGAAAACAAGAAAGCAACCCTATCCCTGCCAGCAGCTCAATCTCCACATACAGGCTTCTCAAGAACACAGCAAAAGAATATAGGATTATTGCCTTACCTCAATTTTTTCCCATATGGTTTCATAATTCTCTTGATGTTGTATATCTTGCATCAGTTGATGAATTAAAGCTGATTTATTTGAAGGAGAAGTCTCATTCCCAGTGAGCTGAGTGGCAGCAGTTCTTTCTGACTTTTCTTCAATGTATTTTTTAATGCAAGATGCAGGCATACAAAGATCTTCATCAGAGAGAATATCACTGAGAGGCCCAGATTCAATACTGTCACCTAAGGAGGATACTATATCACTTGAAGAACTTGGTGAAATTCTGCCCTTTTTTTTGTGCTTTTTTGTCTGGTATGTTGGATACATTTCTGAATCTGAGTTCATTTCTGACAGCTCCCAGTCATCAATGTTTTGAATGGTTTCCCTTCTGGGCTTTTGGGGCAGCAGCTTGGTCAAATTTTCTAGTTTTAAAGCTAATACTTCAGTCTGTTTGAGATGTGAAGGAAGTGCTAAATATTCATCAGATCCATACCACACCTCACTACCGTCCTTACTGGTTTTTTGAGTATAATCTGGTGTTGAGGATAAGCTTTTATTTTTCTTTCTTCTCAGTAGAAGAGGGGATGAGTTGGAAAGCTCAGAACCAGCTGAAGAAGCACTCTTTTGGCTATGCGTTGCTGAACCGAAGGGCTCAGCTTTACCTTGTGATTGCCCGTTTGGATCTCTCTGGTTACAAGAATCTGACGATGCAGAAGAATCTGTTTCTGTCTCCTCCAGAGACTTAGAGTTATGAGAAGTAATCCCATTCTGTAGAGAACATCCTCTTTTCTTGCCTTGTGTTGATGGAGCTGTTTTACATATACTTCCAGGTGTTCTGTCAGTTTTCACTTTCTCTGGAGAATCATGAGACTTATTGTGCTTTGATTTTTCTTTACTAGTGTAGAAAGTAGACTTTCCTAGAATTATGGGACTGTCTTTAAAGTGATTATTTATTGTGTACTCAAGATTTTTATCACTTATTGTATTTAAGCAATCGTATGACTGACTAACTGCAGATGGGCTGTTAGTATAGGGCGACTGTAAAGCCAGGCAAAGCTTGGACCTGTCTGGTGGATCTAACAATGAGGGTGTACTTCTACTCATTTCATTTTTAACTATTTGAGAGATTTGCCTTTTTAGATCATTGGCTTCCATATAATCTTTAAACACATCATCTTTCAGAAATAGACCTCTTTTTGGCAACGTAGGCTGCGTAGGGGAGTCTTCATTATAGTTAAAGCAGTCTCTTATGGACCTCTTAGGTGTTGAATTTTCACAGTGTTTGATTTTTTCCCCAGTGTGCTGTGGGAGATTGCATTCTGGATTCTTTGATACAGAAACTGCTTTGCTGTCAGTAGGTAAAACACCATTTTCAGAGTAAGGTCCTTTAGAAAGAGAGGAATTTGCAGAAGGAGATGCTAGTGAGAGGTCATGTGATGCTTTCTTGTCTTTGCTTTCTTCTCCATCTTCTGCTGAAAGAGGTACAGGATTTTCTTTCTCCTTCAATGTTTCATTACACTGGGGAGCAATGGAATCTGTTGCTACTGCAAGTAAACCCACACTTCTGATAAGTCCTGGAAATTCCTTATCCATCTCACTGCAGTTCCAGGATTCAAATGATTTTGCCTTCCCTTGACTGGAGGTCATATCATCCAGAGCACCAAGCAAATCCTCACTAGGACTGTAGTCAGATAGTTCAAATGCAGTAATACCACAATCCAGGGACAAGTAATTTTGAGAACATTTGATGGTTAACTGTCCAGAATCATCAACTTCAGTTAAAGAGTCAAGGCGATCCTGAAATACAAAAAGAATTGGTACTTTTTTAGAAGATTATTTTTCATATACAGAACACACAAAGTAATTAAGCAAAAAATACTTCCTGTTTTTCACTGCCTAAGATCTAGAAAAGGATTCATCACTGACCTGCCTTTTTTTGCAGTACCCTGTAGATGAGCTAACCATTCTGAAGTATTTGGGAATTAAAAATGGCAATAAGCTGAAAAATGCTTCATTTCAGTCGGGTGCAGTAAGTTGTCTAAAAACGGCAATTCACTTTTTTATTGGTATTTTCCTCATTTAATTCTGCTTTCAGTTTTACTTACTGTGTAGGCGGGAACTCAGAAATTCCATACAGCAGACTTGAAGTATTTTCTGTGTTAACTACCTCGAGCAGGAGGGAGAGTACCTTGGAGGCTGCTGAGTGTACCAGTGTCCTTGTTAATCTTGTGTTCTCAAAAATTCATGCTGCTCTACGGTCCTTCAGTTGATTGGCAGAATGTTTTTTCCAAGCATCATGTAGCAATGATGGACATTTTTTCCCATAATTGTAAAATAGAGATTGCTAATTACATTTCACTTTTTTGTAGCATTATCACCTGAAAATTTATTTGCCAGATATTTAGAGCACAAATTAAGAACTGCACAAGGAAAAGAAACTATAGCCACGAATGCTAAGCCTCCAGCCTCCCATTTTTTCTCAATGGAAGTCCTTCAATCTCAGAAACATGGACATAGCCAGAGGAGACCATCTCAGGTGGCAAATGAGATTTTAAGATCAAAGTCAAATTAGTGCTTATAAATATTTTGGTCTTATTTGAAGGACAGTAAAAAAAATCTGATGAGATTCAGATCCAAAAACTGCATGATGAATAACAATCATGGCAAAATTATATTTAGTATACAGTGTAAGCACATTTTCAGTAGATCTTCTAATATATATATAGGACTTTTGCTTACAGAGACTACTTTAAAAAAACATCATGAAGGGGAGAAATTCATGTTCTAGGATTCTAAATTTACATGCCTAAATCAGTATACTGGTCTTTCCAGGTTTGTTCTCATAGTAGTTTTTTGAAGCAAACTCCTGGGTATCCACAATAGGTTTATGTCTGAATTATTCTCTGGAACAACTTGTCTCAATACATTGCCCAAATCCATAGTTGAAAGACCTTTAGCATCATGCTTGAAGAAGGTGCAATAACCAAGTAATCTCTCCATCTCACAATAAACTGCTCAGATTTTTCCTGAACAGGAATCATCTCAGTAAAGAAGGCTATTGTTTGGCAACTCCCATAAACATAAAAACATAAAATATCCAAGCCCTGTACTCCATCCACCCCCCCCGCCCTTGCATTACTCAAAGTAAAAATAGAAAAAAATCCTCCAGCTAAAAATATTTATAGAAAAAATTTACTAGAAGGGTATTTATCAGCCATAATCTTGGATACTGAATGTATTTCTTATTTAAGACATTCTATCCAGATGTAGATCCCATGCGACAAATTTGGCACTATCAACAGCTCAGAATTAAAAGGAGAATTTTCTATAAATCTGTCAAATTTATATATTGGAGCTTCATTTGTTAAGGAAAATGGTGGCTAAACAACGACCACTATTACAACTGCATTGTCCTTCTAATCTCAGGAAATTATTAGAAACGGTAAAGCCATATATATAAATCAAAACCCTTTCCAAGGCCCTAAAGGCCTTTATATTTTCTGAATAATGAGCTCCATTCCTTCGTCTCTTAAAAATGTGTTTATTAACTTTAATAAAATTTACAATCATATGTATTAAACCATCTTGCTTTGTCATTTTCCAAGCAGCCTCTGAAGTATGTGCTTCAGATGAGTTTTATTTAATGCCAATATTACCATGTTTTCATTGTTTTTATCTCAGAAAAAAAATTAATTATTTGTACAGCTACCAATAGAAAAGCCCTAGTTAATTTTTTTTCCCTTTTCATGTGGTAATGCTTCCTTTAAAGGTCTCTAGGCTGTTTCCAATACTTCTTGTATTTATATTTAAAGCAGTAAAATTCAGCCCTTTTTTTTTATTTTTTCAAATGAACTTATTCAATGTGTAAGATATTTCTGTTTAAGAACACAGGAATTTGCTGTATTTTACCAAAGCCTGATCTTTTTCTTTTTTCCTGGTTTCTCAATTCTGGCATAAAACTCAGGCTGCACAGAACTTATTTTTCTTTCCTTCTTAACTATCTCTGGTTAAGTCCTGAAGGAGAAATGGTCCTTCAAAATCTTAACTTTTCAAAGTTTTTTTTTATTGAAACAATTATTTTCTTAATTTTGCACCTCTGTCATGGCAGACAGCTTGCATCACAGTTGCCTCTATTTCCTCCAACCATAAAGCTTTGTGTGCCTTTTCCTGCTGCATCCCGTTGGGTGTGGCACTGCTGGGCCAGCCTAAAGCACACTTACTGCCTGCCCAGTGGTGAGCTGGGTACCTAAGCCAGGCAGTGCAGCCTGTGCTGTACACTCGTGGATTTTGGTAGCTAGTCTACCAGGGTTATCCCTGTCCATTATGCTGAGGACAGCTTGTGCATATTTATGGGTGTTACAGCTACAGTGTAAATACAGCCCAGGTGGGGCTGTGATTGACTGTGCATTCTATGAACTGACAGTGAATATTAACATGATCAAACAGTCTCACTTAACACCAAGGAAACCTTGGCACTTCACTTCTAGGGAACTCCTTGGTTAAAGTTGGCTGCCAAAGCTGCTCTTCAGCATCATGCAGAACACTGGACTTAAGGAATGAGCTAAATATTTTGTGAAATTATAGGTTCATGAACTACAGAAAAGCATAGCATGTGAAATTTGTTCAGATCAAATTTCCATCTGGCCCAGTATCATGTTTCTGCATCAGTTCAAAACATTTTCTGCTAGCTGAGCTCTAAGACATGGGAATATACACATGGGCCTTCTACACACTTTTTTTACCCTCACTCCCAGATTCTACCAACCATAGGGAGCAGCATAGGGATTTCCTCATCTGGAGGTTACAATTCCTCTAATCTTTGCTTATTCACATTTTTTTAAACTTATTTGCACTTCTAAGTGTCCTATACTAGTGAATTTCAAAATAGAATTCATTACTGTGTGAAATCTTCCTTCTTTTAATTGCAAACCAAGGAGTTCTCAGTCTTAGGAGAGAAAATAAACTGGCATTCCTGGTTCATAATCCCAAAGGGGTACTGAAAATTAGGAGGATGTTTCTCCAGGGAATAGTTATTTGTGTAGGCAAAGGTTTCTAGATTTTCTCAAACAGACTCACTATTCACCTATGCATGAAAATCCCTAAAGGAAAATATTTGTATCATGAGGCATGAGGCACTTACTAGTCTTACAATGCAGTCATGTCTGGGAAAGGATGGGGGAGAAACACCAAAAAGATACAATTGTAGGAGTAGATACAATTGCCCCTACATTCTATTTTATTTTTTATAGTCATCAACTAAAGCCACTATCATAATACCTCATAAAAAGCTTGAATACCTCAAGGTTAGAAACTGCAGAGCAATTTTCCCAAACCTATTCAAGCAATAGGGCAGAAACATGTTATCAACTTTGTGTCCCTGCTATTGCTAGCCATTAAATTTATCAAATATTATTTATGTTTTAATTGGGGTGGATAAAAAAAATGATGTCAGTATATTTTGTCTTTTATATTACCATGTAAGCCTACTTGGACACATGTGTTTTCCCCACTGAAAAATAATCTTTCCTTCCCCAGTTAGTCCTTCTCTCTATAGCAAGGATGTTTTTATAGCAGTTGTAATCAGATCCAGATGGAACATTTCCTGTTCCTTAGTATCTGAATATGCACCTTCTTTATGTCTTGAAATTACCACGGCCTTGTCATAAAATAATGACTTCCCACTAAATCACAAATCTGAATATTAAGACAAGAGTAGATTTCCTTCAGACATGCCAGAAGTTTACCAAAAAGAGCAAAGCAGAAACTGAATCTGAAGCAGCCAGGTATGTACGCATCAGGAAGAGGGGGTGTGGAAGGTGGGCCTGGGCATCTCTGGGCATTGATTTCTGGACCACCCACTTTGTTGTGCCAAAGACAAATATAAACCCCAACATGGAGCAGAGAAATATTCACATTCTCTTTGAACTTGAGTGTTATGAAATTCAGGATATGTCTAGAGGACTTCTGACTTCCTCTGTAACACAGGTCACAGAATTCACTGCATTGATCTAGAGTTCTCTTTCTGTAAATGCATCTAATCATAAAAGCATTTTATCTTAATCTTCGGACCATCAAATGAAAAATCTTCCACATGCTATCTATTAACCATTAATTGCCCTAACTATTAAAAATGTCCATCTTCTTTAAGTTTAAAAAATTAGGCCAGTTCTTCTGTTAATTTGGTAATGATAAGTTAATTTGGTAACGATAAATTCAAAGGATAAGGCATTTTAGTTAAATGAACCCAGGTTTACAAACCATTTACATGTGTGTGAATCTGGCATACTCTCAGAGTAAACAATGTATGATTATTTCATCATTGTTTCTCAGACAAAATGTGTGACTGTGTAAAGACATAGTGCAGAATTGCCACTCAAAGACAATCCTCTTGCTATAAAGGAATGCTGACCTAGGCTGGAAACTTCTGGAAATATTTTGTAAGGTTCAGATTTCTGTATGCAGGCAGGAAGTGTCTAAATTTCACTGAAGAAACCACTGCACACTGAAATTAACTTTTGAATTGGCTATAAACCTTAAATACCTGAGTGACCAGATGAACATCTCGGAACAGATGCACCTCTGTAAGTCTTTCAAATCCTTCCTGAAAAATATCTCAATCAAGAGAAAACATTGCTAGCCACTAACACGACATTTCTGAAAGTTGATCTTAGTTTGCACTAATTTGGTTCAACAAGAACAGGTATCAGCTGAAGATTAAAAAAAAATAATAATTTAAAACAAATTTAGCAAAATATCTAGAAGTAAGTCATCCTTAAAATTGTCATCCTAGCAATTTTAAATGTGCAAGAGGGATGAGCTGCTTTGAACACAGATGAAATTCTTTTAATTGGATTTAGTTACTGTACCTCCTTAGTCTCTTCAGAAAATGCTTGCAGAATATCAGTCTGCCTGGTGTAGTTTCCATTGGCGTCTTGTAGTCCCTGGAGAATACGCTCTCTCAGAACCAGGACAGAAACACGTAGCTGGTGCCAGAGTAGTTGCACTGTATGGATATCAACTATCACATTGACAGAATAAGACAGAAGCTTCAGGGAAAACTCAGTCTCTAACAGAGCATGAATTTGTTCAACGTGATCAGATATATCTTCACAAATATCCTGTAATGGAAAAATAAAGTAGATATTTAGGTATGGTCATGGTCCTTTCATGGATCAGATCTATTTTTCATGTACTTTTAATTAAATGCAGAATAAATATTTTTCATAGAGGAAATATACTGTAATTAATACATACAGATTTTTTTCTCTCTTTTTATTCATGGCAATGCTACAGCAACTGAACCAGCAGCTGTCCTGTTTGGCAGTACTGCTCAGTAAGTGCAGAGACAGCATACAATAAAGAAGGATGGCACAACAAGATCACATGAATCAGAAGCAGAAAACTAACACCATAATGTGACATCCTAGAAGACAGCAATAGGAATGAAAGTGATAAGATTTCCAGGAGCTGTCTCCCTCTCTGCTCCACACACACACACACACACTAGTTAAAATACAAAGAATCTGGTCTGTGCCATCATCAAAAAAATTCATTTGGACAGAATTCAAATCTAACCTCTATAACCAAGAAGGACAAAATTCTGGGATAGACTCAATGGGAATAAGCTATTTCTGCTACCCACTGCTGACTGTGATGGTGACAGGGTGCTCATTTTTATATAGTCTTGCTCTGGGGACAAAACTGAGCAGAAGATGGGTGGAAAAGGAGAAAGAGGGAAAACAGAAATGCTGTGAACAGCTGTGTTGAGAAAGGAGAAAGAAAATATGGATTACCAGGTTATAAAGCTAAACTTTTGATGGGATGGTATCCTCCAAATTTAAAATTAATTACAGATTACTATGGTTGTGCTGCATACAGAGTAAAATAATTTCAGTCTACTCTTCATTTTCTTTGTGAAAGGGCAAGTCACCATAATAAAGAACATTTAGGCATATGCTATTTAGCAAACAACACTCTATAACAATTCCGTGAAAACAATGTGTAAAATGCATGTTATATACAAGTAAGGAAATGTGATTAAAACACTGAAAAAGTTGGCACTGAACCCTAAAATTTTTTCTCTTACGTTTCTGGCAGTGACTTGAAGTGACTAAGATTAAGGTGACTTAATAGCATATTTAAATCCAACACCTATTTCTTAAAAAAAAAAATATTAATTTAATTCAAACCTTCAGAAATCTCATTTATAAATATAGATAGATAGATATAGATAGATAGATATATATATAGATACAAGTAAAAGTGAGAATAATCATAATTTTGCATTTCAAATTTCCTATTGAAACAATTCTATCAGAAAATTACAATGAAATTTTGTGTCTCTGGTTATACTCTTGGGGTTTTGTATGGCAATAGCATAACAGGAAAATGAGTAAACCTGATTATTTCTAAATTAATAATACAATACAGTAATTTCTTTAAGTTCAGATTTGGCACATTCAGTATGAAAGTAAAGACGAAGTATTGAATATTTAATTGCACATATGTAACATATTAAACCAAAATCATATCTCTAGATAATATTAAATATTTTTGTACAATAGATAGTACAATATTAGCTGTCATCAGGTGCTATTGGTGGTTACTCATTTTAATGAAACACTGACAGTTACATCAAGTCCTCTTCAGGAGCAGTTCTCAGATATGCCAGATGAACACAAAACTCTGGAGTTTCAATGAGCAGATCACTGTATCTGCCTTGAGAGAAAGGCAGTATCTCTTCCCCTGTGTCCTCAGTCACCTTGCTGTAACAAGCAGCATCTGTACTTGCAAGTACAACACCTGCCAAGATGTAGTGCTGCTAGTGCTCAGGGCTTCCAATATCCACACGCTTCCGGGTGAGCAAATGGACACTCTAGTTACCAGATTAGCATGCTCATCTAATGCTACAGACACACAGAGCTAAAACTCTCTGAGCTTTGGAAAAAGTTAATATTATCCATTTAGCCAACTACAACTGACACATGACTGAAAAGCATAGCTGAAATTCTATGTTGTTTCAAAGAATATTTCCAATTAATTAGTATAACTGAACTTGTATTCACTTCTCCAAGATTGTTAATGTCTTTTCCTCTTGGCCATAATAGAGGAAATAATTAATTAATTAATTTTAATTTCAGTGATTAAAAAATAGATTGTGTCCTTTAACTGTAATTTTGTAAATTAGACACAATCTATAGAAAAATACTTAATATACTTCATTTAGACTTTCTATGTGAACGAGCTTAAAGATATGCCAGACTCCAAAACAAGTTTTTGATATATTCCAGCTTCATACATACAGTTACATGCTGAATTCAACTACCATATGAATTCTCAGACTGGTTGAAAACAAAGCCATAAGAAGAAAGAACTATCAATGAACAAATCTTCTGACAATTGTCTTCTGACAACTGTTTGATAATGTATTGAAAATATTGGTTAGTGAATCTAGATAATACTATAAATCAAGAATTCAGACCCATACTTCAAATAAGTTTTCTCTTGATGTCCCATTATGCTAACTACCAAAGCACTTCAAATTTCTGAAGTAGACAAAATTTGCACAACAAACCAACTTTATACTGAAATGCAAATCCCAGCACCACTAGGGGTTTGAAAGAAGCAGATATTCAGAAATATACACTGTTAATTTTTGCATGGCTTGCTAGAAGTTGCTCATTTTCCTCAAAAAGCAAAGCCTATTTGCTTACAGACTACTGTGGCACACAGCAACAGCCAAGTGCTTTATGTACTAACAAGGTAATTATCAGCTTCTTACTGCTTCAGTAACATGGAGAGAACTTAAGCCCAAACTTGGTCACATCCAAGGTCACATTCCCTGATCTTATCATATAAGACTACCATGTCAGTAAAAGACTAAGCACCAGCTCTTAAAGGATTTAGGTTATAGGCAGAATGGGTGGCTTAAATAAAGCTTGTAAAAAAATAATTTAGGCTCCTATTGATTTGATTTTAACTGTCATATGATGGTGTGAAGGTGAAGGCTGTGCCAATGACAGAATAACTGTCATTAATAACTGTCATTGTAAAGGTTAATGCTAGCCTTCAGGAGAAAATAATTACAAAGAAATGCTAAGTTCTGCCATGTAAGTTAATTCTGATTAGTGTTCAGAGGAATGGCACTAATAAAGCTGCATCCTATTTATTTGCACCTTTTCTCTACACTCACCTGGCACAAACCAGTGTCTCAAGAGGAAACAATATAATGTTAAATCCACTGGACATTTTCTAGTAAAACTTTTTCTTACTACTGTACCTGATGTCTAGATTTACATATAATTCAGTAAAATTAAATAATTGCACCTAGCGCAGCTTTTAATTTAATAATTTTCTGTAATAATGCAGTTCAAATAGTGCACAAAAATGTTATGTTATGTTATGTTATGTTATGTTATGTTATGTTATGTTAGTTCACAATTTTACTGAGGCTCAGTATCAAGACCTGGTACAATATGGTTTTGTTCTCATCCTTCCTAGCTGCTTGTAGATGACAGCGTTAGCTAGAGCAAAACCAGCAGAACACTGTTTTGTGCCTTTTTACACTTTGTGTTTATTTATAAAGATCAGCAGTATCACAAGATAGTAGCTAAATGCTGTCATGAGTGCCAGTTGCTCTTACCAGAAGTGGCGGGTAGATAAAATAAATCATGCACTTTTAAGTAATAATCTGTTGGCATCTATTTGTAAATAAGCATAGGTCCAGGTCATTGATAGTAATATAAAGCCTATACATATAAGTGTGCAAAATCTTCCCCATTCTAACAGTATATAGTTTCATAAGATATTATCATCTGATTTTTAGAAAGCACCATTTCCAAAACAATTTTTATGATCATTAATCTCACATGTCAGCTAGGCATTTTTATTTTTACATATTTTCATTGTGGTATTAAGGTAAAGATTTTGTCATCCTCTCATGGGCTTTCCTGTAGGACTGACTGGAATTTCTCAGGCTACAGAGGTTGTACCCCATTTGGCTGCCAACTGCCCACTTCACTCAGTCTTCCAGACAGCTGATCCTGTAATTTGCAGCTGTTGAATCCATCAGCCTGCACATTGCCCCCCCACGTCAACTAAAATAGCCCGAACTGCAAACCCTGCAGTGGATGAAGAAAAAGTGCATAAACAAACCCGCAAGAGTCAATGAAAGCAGCTTTGATGTTGACTTTTAAAAATATTTTCTGTCTGGTCTTCAAGAAATTGTGTTAAGATGTACATGAAACTACTGAAAGATGAAAGGTTGGAATATGTTGCTTTTGAGTTAGTATCAGTGACAGAGAAGCTCTACTGGAGATTTTGTTCTTTGATCTTGCAGTGAAACTTCTGCAGGAAAAACAGTTGCTACTGCATCTTACAACTGCTGTACATGCAAACATAATCTATGATTTAAGAAAATGTCTATCTATTTGGTGTTTCCTTTTAAGTGCTTTTTAATTCCTCAGAAGACAAATATTCCAATCAGAATGTACAAATTCTTCTCTTTAGAAAAAAAATTTAGAATATATGCCAGAGAATTTTTAGATTTGTTACTTTAATTGAACTTGAAAATTATACATTAAACTAATTCTCTGCACTACTCTTTTATGCTTATGCATCTTTTAGAATGGTGTTTTTCTTTTAAAATGCACTCTGACTTCTCAAAGAGTTCATTTCTCATTTTTTTCATCCCTACCTGCTGTACATTCAATGTTATAATAAGGATAAAACTGTTCTCTTCTATTATTGGTGAAACCTTAAGAGCAAATTCTACACAAAATTTTTTGCAGCTATTTTAAAGTAAACAATTAAGTCAAACAAAATAACCATATGTGAAAAATCCAGACTTTGAATAAGCAAAATCAACTGCAAGGGAAAGACCTGGACTGACTTTGAGTTACCATCTAGTCAAAAAGTGTTTGAAGTACTAAAGTAATGAAGCTGGTACGGCTGTGGCATTCAGTGACTAAGGGAAATGAATGCATTTTACTGGGTGAAGAATGCAAACGAAAGCAGCTACCAAGAGGGTTCTGAGATCACTGGCCCTGCCTTCTGCTCCATCATTTTCTGCACATTATTCTCTTTTTCAGGTTGGCTTTTATTTTGATTAAGTTACTCTCATTATTTTAAGTGAGCAAAATTCTAATTATTGCAAAATTCCAGTAAGGGGATCTAAGATGATCCACTTTCTATTGTACGAATATTGAAAAATTCTCAAAAAAGTTTTGAAAACAAATATTCAGTTTAGTGAACTCTAAATAGGCATGTTTCTACTGCGTTTTGTTATCTCAGGAATTGATGAGTTACATTCTTATATCCCTGTACTTAGAAATAATGTGAAAGAGATGTCAAATCATCAGTTCTTTGACACAGCTGCTAAAATAGTAATGGTTTCTATGTGATTGTAACAAACACAGATTTGCTCTGGAATAATATATTAGTTGTTTATGCGATGTGTTTTATTTGTTTGTTTGTTGTGCAAGTACATTGGTTGACTATCTATCTACAAGGAAAATGAGCAAGAAGAAAGGAAAATATGACGTCACATGCTAAGCACTTCAGGCTGAGGAAAAATGTCTGAAATGTTAATGGTGAAACTCCTGTCTTGGGATTCCAGCAATTTGCATTTGTTTTGCCATATGGACCATTGCTGGGGCCAAAGGATCAAACATACTGGGAACATGCAAAAGGATCCTTTTGTCCAGAAACAGGGCAGTTGCTGGTGGAAGTTATTCCAGCTCACTTGCCAGGACCAGCTGCAGTGTCTCACAAACCTAGTCCAGCCTGTACCTTTTCTGTAGGAGGGAATGGCCGCAGGGAAGAGAGACTGCTTTCAAATGTTTATTTCCCCTACTAAATTTAACCAGTAATTTAATGGGAAAAGTCTTTCTGAACACAGCATTCACCACAGGCCAGAATCTTAATTAAGGTAAGCATTTTGTTCACCCAGGAAGCTTCAGATAGCTGATGCACAAAACCACTCTAAGGCCTGGGGTGGAACTGGAGAGGCACAGGAGAAGTTATGGCAGTAAAATGAGGGACATCAGTGTGAAAGAGTGTTGTGTAAACAAGTCTGGGCTAGCCACTTCTGGGATATTCCTGACAACGGTAAAGTTAGCGCATGAATTGCATTTGTGTAAGAAACTGCAAATGCAAGGTGAATATAGCAAATAAGTTGCTGTGGGAAGAGATGCAACCTCTGCAACTAAATATTGTTTTCATATTCCTGAACTTCCACTGGGTCTACTGTGCAATCTGCCTACAGCTACAACCTAAAAACCCTTTGAAAGACTCAGAATAAAAGATATGTTCTTGTATCCCCAAGCCCACAATTGGAATCTTCCAATAAAGTTATCGCTGTACAACATTCCTTCCATGCATAACTGTACAAATTTTCATTTATCTTACTTTAAGCATGTTAAAGCAAACTGATTTTTATCTAGGGCTACTTTGAAAATTTTAAAATAATTAAAATTGATATAAAATGTTACATTTGTGCTGACTGAAGTCTGGATTTGCACTACACTCTGGAAGACATCATTGCACAGGTACTCTAGAACAGTTCATGCAAGAAGATAAATAGTACTGAACTGTGCAATTGAGTAGCAGGTTTTGTTTCTAGCTACTTCTGACAATAGAAGAAAAATACCTAGCTCTTATGAAAACCTAGTCAAGCAAGTGGTAGTAGAGGTAAGTTTGGGAACAAAAATGCATTTTTCAAATGCCTGTTCATTGGATAATGGTAATTATATATATATTTCTAAATTATACTGATTATTTAAGACCACAAAGAAATGAGAAAAAATTATGAGGTAGCTTTATACTAAGCACACTCATCATGTATTATACATTCATATCTCTAAGTGGAATATCTATTCATGTCTGAAATGGAAGAGAGACGACTTATTAAAACATCCTTCAAATACCTTATAGTTCTCTTCACATAACTCTACATTTTATACCGTAATAGAAGAACGTAGAACATATTTTCCAATTCTCTTGATACCTACCTTTGATTCTTACTTTTTTTACTCTCTTTACCCAGCACTTTCTTGCTTTCTATATACATATATACTAAGTGTAATTTAGAAGCATTTCTAACTATTTCAAATAACCACACACAAATAAAAATTGAGGACGAAATGGAAGTACATTTTACTCACAGTGAACATATATACTCTGCAGTAGCTAAGCCAACCAGCTCTTGCTAGCCAGGACTAGGTAGTTTCTGACCTCATTGTAGAGAGTAGTTCAATGGCTATGAGGAAACCCCTACTACCAATTCATGCAAGACATACAAGAACTTAATGTGACAAAAAATCATGTCAGCTAGACGAAGAAACAGAAAGAAGACCGCTCCTATTATTCAATCATAACTTCTATAATTTTATCTACTATATGAAATAAATAGCAGAATTCAATGCTATTGTACTAATAGTTCAATAATTTTCCAGCAAAACTGATTATCCTTCTGAAAACATTGAATTTCAAACATCTATGCTGACAAACTATTACCCTGACAGCTCAGCTTTGAATGTGTCCCACTCTTGTTCTCTCCTCATTTTTAGTTTGAAGAATATTTGGAATTAATCTTGGCATAGAATAAGAAAGTTTCTATAATTGTTTAAGATTTCTCCAGTGCTTCATTGTCTGAGCTTTATTTTCTGGTGAGCCAATCTGTCTTTGTTGTTTCTACAAGAAAATATCTTAAAATCTATCTTAAAATATTTTTTCAGTTTATAGACCTCTTTAGAAAGACTCTGTTTTTTATTAAATTCAATATATGTAATTAGGGTCTTTGAGAACAGCTGCTCTTAAGAGAAGAGTTTAGGTAAAAGAGAAAAATTTCTTGGAAAAAAAGTCTCATTCTTGAAATAATGAAGTTTTAAATTACAAACAAAATAGCACAAAGTATTTTGGGCAGCAGTGAACTACTGAAACATAAGATATCAGGATAAATAAATAAATAAAAGGAACTTCAAGTTCCCACAGGACAAAAATTCAGGCCTTCTGCATAGACATGCAGAACATAACAGAAAAATTTTATTCGAAATATTTGGACTTGCTAAAGCCAAAGAATGCTAACCTCATTCACTCTCTTTGACTGAAGCTCAGTGACTATAACAGAATTTAATAAAGGATGCTGAGACTCTACTCTCATCTCAAATGAGATAGGAAGAGTCAGAAGTGAAGAACTACCATCTGTGCCAGGTCTTCTATATGAAACTTGATAGCATGATAGGAAGTTTTCAAGATAAGTGGCTGTTTATATCATTGCAGCTAAGCCTCTGAGAGATTCTGTGACATGTTTTTGAAGTTATATTCCATCAGTCATTATTTAGGACAGCAAAAAGGACAGAAACTGTCTTGTTCTTTATTACCAGACTTCACTTTATTGGTTCCCTTTTATGTTGTTCAATGAATCATAGAATCATTTTGGTTGGAAAAGACCAAAAGCTAACATTTAATCAATGAAATCTTATGGGGATTACTGAGATTTTTTTGCTTGATTTAGAAACATGGAAAAGAAACCGTAGAGTCTATCTTGCATGCTGCTTGATGTTTGTGACCTTCCTTCCCTCTCTCCTGAACAACAAATATTCAAGTCAGCTGGAAAGCCCTTGTAGAACTCCCAATGTGTTAGCAACAATTACAAAGCGCTTAGAGCATCTGGAGGCACTTCCTGTAGTCTGAAACAGCTACCACCTACCCAGCATACTAGGAGAATTGTTCCATTCTGGATATTACTTACTGTGTAAAGGGAAGGGAAGGGAAGGGAAGGGAAGGGAAGGGAAGGGAAGGGAAGGGAAGGGAAGGGAAGGGAAGGGAAGGGAAGGGAAGGGAAGGGAAGGGAAGGGAAGGGAAGGGAAGGGAAGGGAAGGGAAGGGAAGGGAAGGGAAGGGAAGGGAAGGGAAGGGAAGGGAAGGGAAGGGAAGGGAAGGGAAGGGAAGGGAAGGGAAGGGAAGGGAAGGGAAAGAGGATTAAAACCCCACATACCACAAACAAACAAACAAAAAAACCAAACCAAACAAAACCACCTATATTTGCCAAATTGAGGAAGAACAATTTGAAAGTCTGGCAGAAAGATATTTTACATGCTTAACATCTCAAGTGAATGAAGAAATAAAGGAACAAATTTTAGGGAAAATATTATATGTCTTAAAGACATCTAAAATGTACAAGATTTTTATTCTAATTTCAATTCTGAAATTGAACATGAAATTTCTTGCTTTCATTAGAGAAAGAGCTCTTTGAGCAGACTAATCAAGTCCCTTATCACAGAACAATGGAATGGTTTGGATTGAAAGGGACCTTAAAGACCATCTCATTCCAACACCACTGCCATGGGCAGGGTCACCTCCCGCTAGACCAGGTTGCTCAGAGCCCCATCCAACCTGGCCTAGAACACTTCTAGGGATGGGGCATCCACAGCTTCTCTGGACAACCTGTTCCAGAGCCTCACCACCTTCCCAATAAAGAATTTCTTCTTAATATCTAACCTAAACCTATTCTCTTTCAGTTTGAAGCCATTTCCCCTTGTCCTGTCACTACAGTTCCTGATGATTATGATTATTATTGTTCCAGATTAGACAATACATTAAAAATTGTTCCTCATTAGTTTCTGATATGTACAACATAGGTCACAGAGAATGTTCCTGTGGTTTTTGACCTGAAATACAATAAAGACAAAACCTAACAAAAAAATCCTCTCGTTTACATCCACAAAAGGAAAAATAGGGTAGGGGTTTTTGCAGGCTTTTTTAGAAGGAATATAATGGAGATTAAATTGGAACCTGTAATTATGGGACTGGCATGACATTCAGAGCTATCTGAACCACTCAAACCACATGTTTACATGGGACTTTACATACAAAAGCAACTAACATATATTAACTAGTATTTCACGCTATGATTATTTCCAAATCTCACTTTCATCACACATGTGTATAATACTAATACAAATGTATATTTAAAAGTCTGCCTATAGTATCTTCTTTTCAAACAAAATCATGTCCATAAGATCCTTGAATTTTTGATTTAGATGTAAAAAGTGTGCTGTATAAGTAGCAAATGATCACAAACTCAGATTTTGCACAATATTCGCAGAAGATTGGTCAGAAATACTTCTAACATAAGCTAGTAAAAATTGTCATATCTACAACACTTCTTTATAATTAAATTATCTCTAAGCAAACTAAAATTCTCTGTCATTAATAATAATGCTTGTCCTGGCTGCTTATAAATATAAGCATGACAGACGTTAGCATTTTAATACTAGAATTGGGTCTAAATATTTAATTTTAAAATTAGACATAATATTTTGGTTAGAACTACTCAAATACACTGTACTTGTAATTTAGAAACATGTTACAACACTGTGGAGCACATTCCAACAATATATTCCTAAAAGGAACATTCCAGTGTGACAGTTCTGAGAAGACAGCTTGCGCTCTGTTAGGATAATTCTAATGGTGCCGATTTTTGGCTTTACAAGAGAATTTTCCAGTGTAAAGCACTGACACACTTAACAGCTTTTAAGATGTTGCTGCTTGAGAAAGTACTTGTGCACTACACAGTAGGCCTGAAGTGCCTTGAAAGGAGGAGGAAATGAGCAGTTTTTATCTAAATATTTATTCATTTTTATATATACATCTGCATATATATAGGCAAATATATTTATTATATGATGCTAACTGGAATAAGATCCTTGATTTATAATGCACTTCCTAGTCAGTGTCATTTGCATCTTTAGGAAAGCAAGACAGCATGGCCTGTGAGACAAATTTTTTCTTGTGCACACAGTAAACACTTTTATCTCTGGACACACTGGTTCTTTATATGACACTTTATTTTCAAGCTAAAGAAATAAGTTATAAATTATCTTTTTGTAGACTGTAGCTTTCAGTGATGAGTGTAACTCTCGCCACTGTGCAGGCTCAATGAGAAAGGGTGTTTCCATGCCTGGGCTTGTAAAGCAGCCCTTTGAAATTCAATAGCCAAACTGGTCTGTGCAGGAGCTAATGAATGTAAGTGGCTTTAAGATTCTCATAAGTGTTTGTGCATTTTAGTCACGTGTAAATATTTATATTTCCTGCAAAAATAGTCATCATCAATTGAGCCTTGGACTGAATTTAGACAAAGTCAAATCTTTTATCTTCCTCTGATAATAAGGTTCACAATAAATGGCATTGGATCCCTGAATCATGGCATTCTGAAATATAGACGGGGAATAGGAAAGGTAAGGGGCACATAAATTGCAAGTGTTCATATTTCCGTGTTCTTCCTGGAACAAGTGGGCTGGCTCTGCAGAGCCCTAGCTGGGTCACAAGCTTTGCTGTGTGATAAAGCGGCTGTGCGGCCGCTGGGCTGGATGTGAGCCTGGAAATACAGTAACCCCTGGAGCTAACAGCCCTGCCAAAGCCTGGCTCACCCTGCCCAGCAAGGGCAGCTGCACTGGCTCCACCCCCTGCACAGGCAGTATAAAATGCCCATGGACACTGAGACTAACCCTGGTAGGTTTTACAGTACAACAATCTTTACAGTTTTACTGTACAACAATCTTGAAAAGAACACTTGAAGCAGCCCTGACCACAAAACTGTGATTTCTAGTCTGGGTCTGGTAACAAGAAACACCCCTCCCACCCACACACCCCAAAAGCCTACGTTCTTAGGGGCTCCTGTATTTTTTGTATTTTCAACACATTTCAAAAATACAATATATTTCTGTGCAGGTCATCTTCTACGAAAGCATTAAATCCATAAAGCTGTAGAAAAACAAAAAATGTTTTCCTTTTCTTGACAAGCCACAGCCAGGTCAGTCAATCTTGGCAAGTTTGGGTAAAATGGAAGGAGCACTGGTATTTTAAAACAATCTTTTTTATTTCTCTTACAGCTCCTAAATATTGAGGCCTTTTCATAGACACATTTTCACCACTTTATCAATAATTTTGTGAGAAACTGAGTTACTCTAAGCCAATGGGAAGCTTGGTCATCTGAGAAATTCTTGAAATAGTATTGATAAAAGCAAGTCTGTCAACATAATATATCTATATATCCCCCCTTCATCCATTCTCTTAAAATTGTACCACTGACTATAATTCAATATCCTGCCCAACATTAATCAAACATGTCCTACATTAATCAAATATTAATATGTTATGTAGAACATTGTGACTCCTCTCAGCCATTACTATAAATTAACTTCCAGCAAGAAGACATACTAAAACCCATACCAACTGTTTAGCTCTTCTAATAAGGGGTCAAGAGAGGCCATAGTGCTTAATAGAGGTGTATCACACTCCAAGCATGAAGGATGACAGAACATTACAATTGCTCATTGTAATGACCCTTTCCCAAAACATTAACCCTACCTTCCTTTGAATTTCAGTGTGAAGAAATTCTAAAATTTACCATTACTGTTTATATTTCATTATGTCTTTTACAACTTCAGATGGCATCAGGATCATCAAAATAATCCATAAATTTCAGCTGAAGATGTTTATAACTTATGAAAACCATTTTGCAGACTTAAAATGAAATTCAGGTAATAATCAGAATCAAACTTTACACTTTCTGATTTTGTGTCTGAGGTAAGGACACTGCAAAAACAAAGTAAAGCAGGATAAGTATTAATTCCTGAGAAAGTTTCTTCACTTATCAGTACAGACAATAGATATGAAAGAGGCAATTACTATACCAACTATGTATCTCATTCAAGGCAATCACATCAACATTAAATGCAAAATCCATTTGCACAAAAAGTTATCAAGTAAGAAAAAAAAGCAAAAGAAAATATCACTGCAGAAGTGACAACAAATGAAACATAAGCTGAGACAAAGGAATTGAGAAAGCGAATTTTTAAAAGAAATCTCTAAATGGAAAAGACTGTGAGCAATAGCAAGCATTTTGAGCATGGAGGGGACTGCTCTCCAGCATGAACCCAAGAGGGCTGAATAGGGATGAACAGCAGATCCACTTCAAAATCACACTCCCAAACCAAACTAAAATAGTAATATAGACATGCCCACAGAAGAGCAAAAACACCTCTCTAGTTTTTCTATGGAACAGAATGAATTCAGATTCCTACTTTACCGATTCATTTCAATATCTGAAGCAGCACTCAGAAAAGGATACGAAATGGAGCAATAATAGCCACCTACTACTCTCAGTCTAGTACTAAGCACATAAAGCTGTAGCAGAATTTTCCACTCCTTCTTTCTGAGCTTTAAATGAAACTTTCACAAATAGCACTTTGGAGAAGAATATGGCAACTGCCAGTATAGAGGTGAAAGTACTAACTTGTTTAGCCAGCAAAGTCTAAACAAGAGCAATTGGCCACTGATGCATGGGCAGCTGACGAGCAAAAATAAAAACCTTTTAAAAGTCAGTGAAAAATTCCTATCCAAATAACAGATGCAACTGCTGCCATAATCTATGGGCTGATTTCCCATTCTTCTGGCACCTTGTAGAAACCACGCATCAGTCAACAATTCTCTATCCAGTGCCAACTTTTGCTTCCGAGAAGTCAAAAAGCTTTATCATCTTAATCCAATGCAAATCTTTGAAGAAAAAGTTCTTGGCTAACCAAAAACTTCCTGAACTTTTCCTTTAGATAAAATTTCAAAAAATGAATAGTTTTTCAGAGAGAACAGATGCTTTTGAGCAGTCTGAGCATATTCCTCAGGATATGGCACACACAGAATTTTGTGAGCTGAGAACAAAACTAAAACAAAGGGCCTTTGGAGAGCATACAACTCTCAGAATACTTTTTAAATAGTCTACTAAACTAGCGCAACTGTGATAAACACCAGATTGTTCAGCACATTCAGTTTCCTTATGAAAAGCTACAGAATTTATTAAAGTTCTAGTAGAAATAGTAAAACCTGCATATAATGATGAAGTCCCTTGTTTTCTATTACTTACATTATTTCTAGTCTGTTGGTTTCCTAAGCCTTTACTAAACACTTCTCTTTACAATATAGGTCAAAACTGTAGCCAAAGTAATGCAATTATAATCTTAAAGTGTCTATTTCTAATTATACTGTGACCTATAAAAAGTTAGCTGAGTAATGTCTAAGAGAATAGAGAAGATTGAGCATTAAGTTTCACCTCAACACCCACAAAAAAGCTAAAATCTTCACATGGAAACAGGAGACCAAGAGCTTTACACATGACAAGCATCTTTTTTACCTTCTGAAATGAAAGGTTTTAACTGTTTAAGCCTAAGATTGTAATTGCAGAAACTTTACAGTGTAGAACAGGGAGTGAAAGAGACTTAAGAATTCAGAAATCTACGTCTACAGAGAAAAAAATCTGTCAGTTTTGCAAGTTATATTCGCAGTGCACAGGAAATGCAATGTACTGTTTCAAGCCAAACACATTTAGGCAATACTTCTAAAGAACTTGAAAACCAACTGATTTAAAACAAATACTTTTATTTATAAAGAAAATTCAAACTGAAAATGTATTGCTTTACACTTTTTTTAGCATTTTGTAAAATATTTCAGCTTAATGGTGTCTTACCTCATTTTTACTGGAAGGAGAGCTTTTGGGTATCAGCTTTGCAAAAAAAGGATTGTCCCATTTCCTTTCCTCAGCTAAAGGAGTTACATGCAATCCGCAATTCAAAAAACATATGTCTGTTTAAAAGACAGACAAGTAAGCCATAGATGATCTGTAACCCAATCCATCTTCAGTCCAGAGTCAACAGCTTTTGTTTTACATTAAATATAGAGAACTGTCTGCTGCCTCTACCTGTGTTATTGTGCAGATCAAGTTTAGGCCTGTCTGCTCTTCCCCTGCACGTTCCGAGCTACAGTAGTGATTTCTCAACATTCAGATCTGCTGTGTGGCAGCTCACTGAAATTTCAGCCCACACTTGGAGACTTGCAATTAGCAAGGTTATTTTAAGCACTGACCTAAGTTCCAGCAGAATGTTTATGGCATTATGACAGGAAGGAATCTAGTATCATATCAGTCACTCGGTAACCTTGTAAAGCTGATCTTGGAGACAAGACTCTCTAATTCACAGCATAAAACTAAATATCTGACCCCGAATTTACTTCAGCTTTTGTTTTTAAGCTTTGGATAGAGTGGAAATATCTAGCTGGTTAATATTAGGAAGCTTAGAACTTATTTTAGGACCTGGTAGATCATATGCTTGGAACAAATGTATTAATAGGAAATTATTACTTCCCTAATGGAGAGATTCACTGCTTACAAAACAGAGACTGTTACTTTTGCAGTGTTCACATTTGTAATAATTAACTATTACATTCTAAATGGGAGGAGAAAATAACTTATTTAATAAGTTGTTGAACTTATTACAGCCAGACTCTACAACAATACATTTTAGTTTCTCCTTGGCTATCTTGAAAAGGGCTCCCTCTTCTGTACAGGCCTTTGGTAACCCTGGAATTTGGTTTGCCCTGGATTCCTTTGGAATTCTCTGGCTGTCTAACTATTTCTAAGTCATGTCTAAAGGCTCAGTCATACCTCCACACCCTCATTTGCTGTTCATTCTCATTCCTCCACCCTTCCCCCCTCCCTCCCCCCACTTCTTTCTTTTTTTTTATTCATGGGTCAGTTTCTTGTTCCCACCCATCCTCATAATACCAATAGTGGCAGATCTAACCTCACAAAGTGAACCATGACAAACAGCTTCTCTCACTGTATAGGTTAGAGCTATACTGGTCAGCCAGCTCATCTGTGTGCACATACACCCAACAGAAGCTTTTCTGAAAGCACTACCATCGGAAACACTATTAAATGAGAGAGGCTCATTTAAAGGAGAGAAAATGAAAGGAAGAACAAACAAAACCCAAGAAAAGTTGCTGCTTTTGCAAATTATTTCATAACTTCTACACTTCTCTTATCACAATGAAACTGCTATTTGTTATTGTATCAAAATTCACCAGAGGCAAAACGTACTTTGGAGAATTAAGAATATTAAGAAAACAATGGTGAAAACAACATAAACTCCTGTTGTCCTTTTCAAATATCAAATGTATCCGAGCTACATACAAACTTGAGATGGCATTCAAAACAATTAGCAACAAGCTAACCATTAGAGGTATCCCAAATAGCAAAATTCAAAGTACAATATAGGCAGCAGGCAAAGTCTTCAAATATATCACAAGATCAATAGCTGGAGTTTTTGAGGTAACTGACCATTCATGTACTTTTGATATGGTCAACCCTCAGAAGGATAATATAGTCACCCCAGATAGTACAGTACCTGAATACATACACACAGCCGAACACTGAACATAACAACAGAAACCTTATTGACATTATTACACAAATTACCTTCCTTCAGAATAATTATTTTATGAGAGAAGATTTCTTATGAAATACCATAACCTGGCCATTTGAAGACATCATGAAAGCATAGGCTTGCTACTGCAGCATAGCCTCAGCCAATAAAAACTCTAAGGAAGTTAAGAAAAAAGACTTTTTTTTTTCTTGCTTGGATATCCTCTTTTTAAAAACTTGGGAACCACAAAATCTGCATTTAAATAAATATCTTTTCCATTTAAAATCCATTCCTGAACATATAAATAGGTTGACCTCTGTAGGAGTAAGCAGAAGTCTCAAAAAATTAGGGTAAGATTATTTGATTGAAAAATGGCAGTAAAATCACCAGTAAGGCCAATATGTTCTTCCAGTGCTTACTAAAAAATCAGATTATGACTTTTGACTTCAAAGTAGAGGGGAGAAAAATTTGACTGTAACAGTGTTTCCAGGTTGCTTGCTCTGTGCTGAAAGATTATATCCTGCACAGCATTACCTGTTTTATTCAAGTCATTTGAACAGTATATGAAGATTTCTGGCAAAATTTAAAAAAAACCATTGCTCAAAATTATTTCAAATCATTTCAGTTGAAATTCTCTTCATTTTCAGCTTCAAAAAATTCTGGTTCTGGAAATATTATATCGTTCCTAGGAAAAATGCCAGTTTTCATCAGCTGCTAGTATTTAAACAGGTAGCTACACAGGCTGCAGTAGATTGTATCCTTTTGGCAATATGAAATAGATTAAAATCACAATTTTATTTATAGGCAGAAATAGCATGATACATTGAGATGCTGTGATTCTACAGGGATTTCCTCTGGTTTGGGGCTTAACTTGTGACAGAATAACTGAGCGTCAGTGGCTCAGTTCTCTCTTTGAAACTTGATTCATACCTGCCTAATAGCAGGAAATCCATTTCCTTTGAATATCAGGTAACTCCAAGAGACACATCTCAGAATGTTGTTTGCATTACTAGGTAGAGTTTTACTTGCTGATTGCACTCCCTATTCCAGGAGGGAGAAGTAGATGAGTCAAGCTGGGTGAGAAAAGCATGTAGTCTACTGATGAGTTGGAAATGGACTACCATCTTAATTAGGAAAACTATAAAAATCCTAAATAAAACCATGGTGAAAGAAATATAAGCAGAATAATATACATGGTCTGACGTTAATAACGAAACACTGCATAGTAGGAGGGCAATTCAGCAGAGGTGGAAGTTTTCATCATAAGTGTTTTGGAAGATCTTTATTGCTAGCTCTGCAAAATGGGGCTCATTTTCAGGAAGTTATTCTGGAGATGTAAAACAGAGAAGGCCAGAAGGAAAACATCTGAGGCTAGAATTAATGAATGAGTCATATGTTTTCCCAAAAATACAAATACTTTTGGAAGGGTTAGGTAAAATGCAAATACTCAATGAAGTGACACCCATGATCGATTTCCTCACTTGTGTTGACTTTCACAGTCTAAATAGAATTACTGGGGGGAGCAGAAGGGGGGTGGTGGTGTATTATTATTATTATTAACTTATTTGTTAATAATGAGGGGTTTGGCAGTTATTTTAGGGGGGAAAATGTCAGAAATTATATGAAAGGCTTCTAATTTCAAACTTGTAACATCATTTTTCAATTACACACTTTTGCTTGAGGTTTAATTCCTCTGCTTTTTCCCTTGAGCTAACCTTTACTAACCAGACAGCCTACAAAATTTGTGTTATGAACTCAGCATTTTTAATGTAAAAGACTAAAAATGCAGTCCTTGTTAACAACCAACTTGATTTTTTTATGAATATAGCAAACAGACCTGGACAAGATGTGTTAAGCTAGTTTCAAATTTTCCAGTTAAAGAAATCTTCACTGGAAAAAAATCTATTAATTTAAATTAAAATTTTGCAAATAAATTTCACCTGGAAAAGCTTCTCAAAAGCAGAATAGGCTTTCTCTCCATGTATCCACTTTGTATATGGGACTCAAATGTGTATGACTGAAAAAAAGTGCTTTACAGCCTATTATGTTTCTGTAATTCTCAATGGCAATAAAAGAGACCAAAATTCAGGTATTTTTTACACTTGGTATTTACTAATTCACACAAGTGTAGCTATGCATGGAGTACATCAAAGACCTACGCACAATAATTCAAGGTGGGTATCAAGAAAAGTGTTGGATGCGTGGTCTTTTCTTCTTCTAAAATTTTTAAGGTAAAATCTGATTTGTGGATTTTGAAATACCAGAATAGGATGGTATTATTCTCTTGCAGGTAATATAACCAAGTCTAAATACAGGAGTGGGAATCTTCAAACTTAATGAAGATTCAGTTAATGGACAGTTTTATTACTTCACCTAAACTTTTCCCTAAGTGTCCCACCTTTGAGAAGTGTTTCCTTTTCATTATAAACAGAAAAGGAAAATATTTCAGTTAGAAACAACAAATAGATTGAAAGCAAAGCAGATGAATTTTAACAATACAGTTATTGCAGTCTACCTCCATAATTAAAAATTAAAGTTTAATAACAAATCTGTCCCGAGTGATTGTCCAATTGCCTATATTTGCATTTATTTAATATCTTCAGAATAACTACACAAAGAAATGCACCTATGTGAGGCAAGGAGAGATAGCAGACATTAACCTCTCCTTTTGATAAAGGAAACATCAGTGAATACTGCCTTTGGCATTTTCATTACTGTCATTTAAAGTGAGTTTCATGGAGAATCACTTTTTTCACTGCATACCTATTAGCAGCCTATCTTCCACGAACACAGCAGAGACTGAAGGTTTAATCTGTTCCTCCCTACACTTTCGAATTCTTTCTTCCAGAAAACAAGGAATTAAATGGACCTGCTTGGTGTACACACACGTTGACTCCCTCGTTATTCTAACAAACAACTGAACCGAAAACAGTTGGAGCTGCAGATTTCACTCGCACCATTCAAGCTTAGTATCCTATTAAAAAATCCTCAATCCATTATCATTACAAAGTATAAGTTGACATATTTAAAGATATATACTGCAATTCAAAACTCTAAGTGGAGTCAGACTTCTCTGTTATAACATTTCACCCTCCTCCTAACAAATCAAAAGGTAAGTAAGTTTACTGCAGAGGAACCCTTTTTCTAAATTGCCATTTCTAAAATTTCACAGAGAATAAATAGAATAAATAGGTTGAACAAGGACTACATTTTCAGTCTTTTATATAAAAAATGTTGAGTTCATAAAACAAAAACAGTTCTAGATTTTGCTCTGAAGGATTTAATAATGAAAAACTCTAAACATGGTCTTTCCTAGGGAATGAAAGGCTGGCTAAAACTGGTTTTCCTTCTCATATTCCAAACAACTGGTTGTCACATTCTAGACATTTCTAAGCAATGGGATTACACCATTCAAATTTTTTAAAGAAAACAGCTGTTACATCCAATATTCATGACCTGTAAGTTTTCCATATCTAGTTATTCAGCTGTTCTTTCAGTCCATGTGAGTTGCAGTGAAATAAAACTGTGCAAAAGACCAAACAGTTTTATACCGTAGTTAAATGAATGCACGTATTGTTCCAAAGCAACAGAAAGAAAACAAAACCTACAAAAATCTTGGTCTTATCACTGCTTCAATGGACTGGAAGTCCCCTATTCACCCCACATGCAAAATCAGTGCAGTATTTTGTTGCATATTTCACATTGCTTCTTATTAGCATTTGATGTGCACAGCTGTATGTGCTATGTGTGAATAATTCTTACAGGACTTCATAGACAGAAAGAAAGGAAGGGAAAGCACACACAGAGATTTTTAAGACAGAGCACAGATACTTTTGAAGATCCGTGCCAGCTCTCATAATCAGCTGCTTCAAATTCAGCTTATTTTATATCTTTTTCACTGGTTTTGTTTTGGATTGTTTTGGTTCTTTCAGTGAAGGATAAGTACATTTGGATGAAAGGAGTTTATCATGTTGCTATTTAGAAACATATTTAGACATTAGGTATTTAGATGGTCATAAACTTTTCAAAGGAAGCTGAACAAAATCCATTAGTCTCCTTAATGCATAAGGACATTTCTCATGCTGGCATTTTATCATGTTGGGTACATTATGTTTCCAGGATGTTGTTAAATTGATGTCTGCTCCTCTTCCAGAAAACTGATTTTGTAATAACACCACAAATATAAGTGCTCATTTGGATTTAAATAAATTGTGAACTGTAAGCAAAACAGTAAGAGAACCACGCTGTTACAGAGAAAGAGCTTGCCTTAGGGGCTGCCTGAGAGAGTGAAGGGGTGATAACAGCAGTGGTCTCATGGATGGGTTGAACTGCAATAACTTGCTCTTACTGCTGATTTTGCAGCCAGTTTATTTTGAACATCGTAAAAGTCACGTTGTGTCTGTAAGGACTGCACTTTATCAAGTGTACAGTGGGTGTGCCGGGTAAACAACTTCAAAACAATAGGCAAAACAAACTAAAATATTAATTTACCCAGTGACCCATGCAAACCTGAAGAAGCTTCAATTTTGTATCCAAGTAGAAAGGTCTGGGGTTATAGGTATCTTCATCTTCAGGGACACCCTTAATTTAAACACTGTCTACTGTTAGTGATATTACCAAATTGGTATTTTTCTGACATAGAGAAATAGCAGAAATTAACTGTTGATATTGAATGTTTTGAGGTAGCAAGAGTGTATGTATTTATAAATACATGTACATAAATGCACACACATTTCTCTGGGGGTTCTATGTCAGCTTTACCACTACAAGATCAAGCATATTATTTTGCAAGCATGCTAAACTTGAAACGTTAGAAAAGAATTTTTTTTTCAGATAAATATTTTTAAAAACTTGCAAATTACTATTTGTAATGCTGCAAAGTTCTGTGCATATGACAGCAAACTTTTCCCTTTCCCATCCCTCCCTTTTTTCTTTTTTCCCTCCCCAGCAGCACGGGCAGCAGCTGGGCAGCTCCTACAGCGCTAGATGGTGCTGCAGCACAGCCGCAGCAGACCCTGCTGCCTCTGAAATCCTCTGGATCTGAAATGTCTCACTGCTCTTTTTAATATTGAAGTTACTAAACATGTTACTCAAGACTATCGCCCAGGATAGACTATCTGGGTTTTCATGTTGTTTTGTTGGGGGGCTTTTTCGCCTTGTTTTAACATAAATTCTAACTTTGTAGGACACTATGCTTTGTGTAGTTTTCTCGTCCATGCAGTAAGGATAGAAATAAAGAAGAAGAAAATTGACATACATAATAAACGCAATTAATTACCCACAAAGTAATGTTTTTAAGCTTATGACTTACCTACTTTGTCTTATACAGTGAACCAAGAAGACAAATAGCAAAGATTTTCCTACAATACAACACAAAACTTGTACCTGTGAAAGTAATTTTTCTAATAGAAATACAATGAAATAAATACTGAAATAACTAAACAAAGTACAACATTACAAATATGTTATTTACACGTTAAAAGGTCATTCAAATGTGTTATTAAACTCCCCATTTCTGTAGTTCCATACAGTTCAGCAGCTTCCCTGGAGTATAAATTTGCCTATGTGAACATTTGCAAAACTACATCCTAAATGTCCATTCATTTCCTGGCTTTCTTTGTATTACTAAAACCAAAGATTTTTACTTTTTGTATTATTATTATTATTATTATTATTATTATTATTATTATTCCTCCTGTTCGGTTGGCCCTGATAAGTAGAATTCCATGCACTGAGTAATTTGCCAATCACAACTGGTTCTGTAAGAGAGAAAAGTCCACTTGCCAGGAACAGTTTCATAAAGTGAGGTCTTCGAAGAAGAATTGAACTATTTAATAATTCCCATTTAATGCAGAATTCCTAGAAATTCTTGTAGATGTCTAATTTGTAGTTACTCCTCAGTTGCAGTATTTCACTACCAAAATCACCTCCTTTCTATAAATGCTAAAAGCTGTATCTCTTATTCAAGGACAAATTATTCAATCATCAAGGCAACAAAATCATCATTCATTCAATTATAACAACTGAATCTTCACCTATAATAAGGGAACAAACAAAACTAAGAATAAAACCTCCAATAAAATCAGGAAGGTCAGATTCTAGTAATGCAGGACTGTGTGTCAACACAAAGCCAGCTGCTGACAACCTGGATTGCTGCAGGAACATACCAAGACCATACTCAAAAGTGTTTGAAGCAAAATAAGTCCTGCATCCTAATAACCTATGCACTCATTGATTTGAGCATACTAGAAAAGGTATAATACACTTTAAACTTAATTTTTTTCTTTACCCTTTTATGGTCATAGACATTACACAAGACCAGATTTCAAAAAAAAAAATGCTCTACACAGAAGTAAGGCCCATGTGTAGAGAGCAGTGCTGTCATCTACTTCCCTCCTTAATTTTTAATGCAGTAAGTATTCTTAAACCTGTGCTCTGTCAGGCTCCTGCTCTCTCCACAGAACGTGGCATTGGCCCAGGTTAGGAAAGAAAGCACAGCTTTTTTGAAGCAGCAATTCAGCATGGCAGCAGATGACTCAGCATTGTGCTTCAGTGAGGGACAAACAGGAAGAAGAAAATTAAAAAGGACAGGAATCAGATAGGGGTTTTGAAGGACAAAATCTTTGTGAGAGAGAACCTGAACATAGCTGAAAGGTAAATAAAACAGAGGAGAAAGGCTGGAAAATAGAGCTGGCAACCAACAATTAGAACAAAATTTGCAACCTAACAAGTAAAAGTCCCAAGCCAATCTGCACCAACATGTATTCATGTGAATTGAGGAAAATGTCTTTTTCAGAAGTAAGACACCTCTACAACACAGGTCTTTCTTTGGTAATTTTCAAGCAACCTCTTTAATAACTTAGAGGTGAGGCTCTTTCATTCTGATTTGCTGTCTCCAATATAAGATAACACAATAGCAAAGAAAATCCATCTAATAATTGAGAATTGGTCAAAATTCACAGATCACACCCAGATACTGTAACTACAAACCTGAGCACAGTAATTTGAATTGCAGTGGAGATCACCACAAAGTGTTTGCTGCTCAAATGCTTAGTTTGGTGATTTAGCTATTCATTAGCGTAAAAACAAAAAAAAAAAAAGGAAGATAAAACAGACATTGAGAGATACTATAAATATTTCATTCATAATTAGGATCAAAAAACGAATCTTGAACAGATTTGAGACAGGGAAGATATTCTTGTAGATCTCAGCTGAAAATCAAAAGCATATAACTTAAATTGTAATGTGGTAAAAAAACCCCATGTTTTCAGCACTACTTACTCTACCTGAAGTTTGAAAGTACTACAGCATCCAGTATTTTGTGAGGTGTTTTGAAAGCAGACAATCCTATTTGTAACCAGAAATGCAATGTTCAGTTGGAGAAAAGAGAGTGGCTCCCTTCCCATGTGTTCTTCTATTTACCTCTGCTTTAATCTCTCATACTGAACTGCTGGTCTAGGTTCATAAACAAGGTGGATACTTAAAGTACCCTTTGAAGAGAAGGTTATATTTCTAGTAATACATAGGAGGTTACCCACATTTACTGGTAATGCACTGTGTAAAAGTTGATATTTTAATCCAATGTATCAAAATTATCTATTTCAAGTTAGGATCCTAGTCCCATGTGAAAAAGGGATCCTGTACCTGATAATAAATAAACAAATGTGTAGCAAACTGTTTTTTCTTCACGGTTAAACCAGGCATCTCAGCTTTCAGGAAGTCCCCATAAATACTGTATGAAAGAAGTGCAGACAACTTTAGCAAAGAAAACATAAACTAGCTTCAGTGGTACAATGTCTGTAGAAATCCTACAATTGCCCATGGAAATATCCCTCTTCCCTTTGTTTTATTATGAGTCTTACAATATCTGATAATATTCTTAAATGTCCAGATTGTGAAATTCATTTATTGCCTAAAAATCCTGGATTTAATTAAAAGGATTCTAGCCTTGCTTGCTTCCTCAATATAACTGTGGAAGAGCAAGTAAGAATGCTCAGTTTAGTACCTCAGCTCTATGATTTTAGAGCATCATTCATTAATGATTTTGCAGACTTCCATTTGATGATTTTGTCTGCTCAGCTGCTCAACAGTGCTGAGATGTAGAAAGAGATGTCAGCCACACCTTTCATACAAGCCAATTATGTGGTGTATAAACCACTTTGCCCACCCCACACAGCTTGATGGTCTTAAAATATGATTCTATGTCTTCATTTTGGTGGGTCTTTTGAATACTTTATTCAAAAGTACAGATACTTGGGATCATTTAAAATATAACATTTCTCCTTGACTAGAATTCCTTCTTCTCAAAGGGTACTAACCGTACTCTGTCATGTCAGAAGATTTTATTCTGTCAGTGTATAAACAGACATAGACACAGAGTAACCTCTCAATATCTATGAAGCTCAAGGCGAGCTGCAAACACAGAGGTCTTACACTCACACACATTGAAGGTGCACTACAATGAACTGTTGTATAGTTGCTCTAGTATTACAGGGCAGGTAATTCAGAAGAATTTTTCAGAAAAACCAGAAATGCATGAGGAATAAGTGCATATGCAAATGCTGAGGTAGCAGTGGCACTGTATTTCTGTTACGGTACTACAAATATACTTACGAATATATATGCCCACATATGTCTGTCGGTTATAAAAATAACATATTTCATCATGTCAGATCACAGTCACACTGGAAATGCACATAGAAAATCATCTTTTCCCTCTACATTAGCAGATAAACTATGATTAAACCTACAGAACCTACTCTGAAGAAACTTGCTTTCTCGCCTGTGGAACATCTGCAGTGTTTGTTATCTCAAGCAAATGTATTCATCTCAACACAAAGAGACGAAAGGCCACACCAAAAGAGAAGAATATGTATTGAAGCTTGCTTCAAGTCCCTTTTGAAGTATGGAACCACAGCAAAGGGCATGTATGGCTGCAGAGCCAACTGAAGAGAATAAAAGGATATAGCTCAGACATCTTTGTGATACCTTTTCTCAGCTAATACAGATTATGAAAAGTAAGTACACTGCTCAGCAGGAAAGGGAAATTGCAATGTACTACTACATTCAGTAGATTTTATATTTTGTGAAAACTTATAAATGATCTGTCAGAACTTTGGAGTGCTATGATTGCTGTAGTAGTGGTGCTGTAATGCAGTGCTGCTTTATGCCTTTTGAATTATATGTGTTTTCCAAAAAGAGATGGAAACACTTCCAAAAAAAGAAGTGCTCCATCTTTTGAAATGCAAGATAGAGAATCATAACTGACTACATGAAAACTACTGTCTTTCTCCAGGAAATCATATACAGGGAGAAACTGGCAGGTATTTGTTCTCCTTTTCCTCCCTGTTTCTTCACAGTCCATTGTAAATGGTTCAGCTCCTGTTCAAAGAGAAAACTTGTTCATCAGTCTTTAATTCTGCACAATTTCACTAGAGAAATGGAACACATCAAAATTTTCAAGTCATTTTTGGATGTATGTATGTAATCCTGCTAATGCTTTTTTACATACAAATCAAAAAAGCATTAGACAAGCCATGAAAAAAGAATCTTTTGTTTATTTACAACCTTTTCTGAAGCAGATGACATCACTACATCTACAGTGTCAGTCAGACACTAGCCTGAACCCAGGCTCCTGCCCAGACTTGCCATCCAGCTGTATTTGTTAGATTCAAACAAGGGCAAGCTGCAGAGCAATCCTTAAGGTCAGGGTCCAGTATGGTTCCCAGACTGCCCCAAGCAGACAGATCAAGCTCAGGCAAGGTCACATGAACTTCATCTCAATCCTCCAGAAGGCACCTCCCATGCCTCAGTCACAAGGTGACTGCTATGCGTACAACAACATTTCAATTAAAAGCATAAGTGTCGCTATACAGACACGTTGCCTTCTCCACAGGAAAATACACAGAACCTTTTTGCTTTGCTGATATATGAAGGAATCATATCAATTCACTGCAGGGTTTCTAATGGTTATTTACGAAAAGGATTTCATTCTGAGGAATAATTCACATGATGCAAGAGGCAAATATCCAAGGATGTTTAAAAATCACTAACTTTCAGAACCTGTTCTTACTAAAACGCAAGTTTGTTATGTTACTGAGACATTCATGTTGCATTTTTGGCATTCAGACAGCAATCATCCAATAACCTGAAATTTCTTCTGTCAATTCTCCCATAATGAAAGCCCATAAGGAAATTTTAAACATAACGTAACAAACCGAAAATTCCTTCCATTTTGTGCAATTTTCTGTGCCTGATTGTGACTGCTCCCTTATGCCATATTACAGATTTTGGATATCTATTAAAAGTGACATGTAATTGTAAGTTGAAAATGTAACAAACCCAGCCAGCATAAGGACTAATAAGAAATACATCCACGGAATACCGAAATACGCAAAGCAAGAAAACACCTATAAACATAATAGTTCACAATGCAGATCAGAAATAGGTGACTCTTATAATACGTCATATTGTCCTACCTCATAACATATAGACTCAAAAAAATCATCAAGAAAAAGATCACCACTATGATTTATGTGGCACTCCTTTTGTGCTTATGCCTTTGTTTACACAGACATATATATTAGCGTAGATATTCATTTAAAAAAATTCTTGCAACAAAGTCACAACTTTCATAATAAAAAATCCCATTGGCATCCTTACTTTTGAATAAAAATAATTATATGATGTGAATGACCTGTCATTTTTAAATTTGACAACACTAAATCTTACTCACACCATTGGAATAGTTTTAATGTAGGGTTTTCCAGGAACTCTGAACATCAGTATGTGTTATTATCATCACATACACAAATACAATATAACAAAATACATTCTCTCAGCAAATATTTTTGTTAATGAATTTACACGATGACTTGACATACAGAATTTTTCCTCATAATGAAAACTATTTATATCATTGCAGCATTGTATCCAGTAAACATTTGTATTTGAGTCAGACTAGGATATAGGCTAGAGGAGACTGTAATAAGTACCATCTGTGCTGGAATCTTATAGTTACTTTAATATTTCTCCAGAGACCATTGGTAGAGCCTATTAGTTCATTTTCTACAGCCTGTATTACCATATTTTAATGTAAAGTAATATGGAGAGAGGAGAGGAAGAAATAATAATTGTATTGGGTAGAAGTGCATTTACATGCATTCATGTATTGCTGACATGTAAAAGAGAAATTTTGGAGTAAGTATATATTTCAAAAGTGTAAATATCCAAATGAAAGTGAGATTTTGCTGAGTTTTTATTTTAGAACTAGAAGAAACTGAGAGTGGCAGAAGACCCACTTTTTTCCTCATCACAGACAAATATTCACCTTTCTTCTTCCAAGTCTCCTGACTGCGGAACAATGCAAATGTCTATTTTAGGACAACCTTAAGACCTCCACAGCATTGCAGATGCTACTGTACTCCTATCTACAATGTCCCTGAATTACACATCACCCTTCTATGTCCAAATACGTCACTCAGAACTAATGAATGCGTCTCTATCCTTGGAAGAAATGTCACAGGTTGCAGAATTTTTGCTCAGTGTGTCATTAGTGGTTTGCTTTGTAGAAACTCTAGCTGATTAAAGGAGGTGTTCATATTGTCCCTTGCATTAAGGGGAGGGCTCAGATACTTCACACATTGTTCAAAATTCCTTTCCAACGGCCATGTACATGGACCTCAAATGAGTCTATCAGGCAACATATGCCTTTCCTTTTTTCTTTTTTTTTTTTTAATATGTTTTGCCCAAGCCCAGAAGGAATATCCAGTGCAGATGTCCTACCTCTCCAAGGAATATGCAAATCCCTTTATCACAAGAACACTAATTCCAACAATTTTTATTGGTCACCTTTCCTGGCTCTTCAAAAAGAGAGTCCGAGCTTAAAAGAGTCCAGAATGCTGTCTGCAACATTTATTAATTATTCATTTATCCTGATAAATTATGCAAGCCAGATCTTCCATTATCACTGGGGTTACCAGTTTAGTCTACTTCAGCTTTTAGCTATTTTTATTCCCCTGATACATATATAACAGCAGACTAACCAAAGTAGTACTCTCTTCTCTACTCAGAAACAGATAGGAATTTCTCATTGTTTCTCAATTTTTTTCCACTTTTTATTAGCTCCCAATTCTTGGAGCTTCTTATTTTACTCTAACCAGCAGCCTTCTATCTTAATTTGATTCTGCTTTCTTTAGAAGGCAGCTGAATCTCCAGTAAAATACATATGCTCTTTCTGTGTTCAGACAAAGCACAGCCCTGCATCATCTTGCTCAGTTGCCAATTAGTTTGTAGATGTCTAAATACCACAAGAATACCCCTGTTGCTCATTTCAGTGAAAGTATTCTGCTGCCTAAAATTTTGCATTTTTGAACTCAGACTACCATAAATCCTTACAAATAATTTTGTACCTAATTTCTAAACTTAATTAGTACCTAGAAAATTGACTTGATCATCACTTTCCTCATTGGAGGCACTGACCTGGTAGGCAAGTGAGCAGCATGTCCAACACATCCAGGATTGCACTCTGCACAGAAGGGAGCACTAGCCTCTGTTTGTTTGACAACACATAGCAAGGGATTAGGACAATTTTTGAGGGATGTGGAAAAAGTGATTTTTCTTCTCTTAGGCAGAAGAGAGGTTAGCCTAACAGCTACAAAACCAAGACGACTTTTACAGGTGTGCTATTATTGTAGTAAAGCACATTAAGATGTGGTAAACAAGTCACTTTTTTTTCCAAAAAACTTCCATCTGAGCAAGACTGTAGAATTGCCAGACATGTTAGAAGGTTTCTAAGCAATGGATTGTTTGACCAGATAGAACTTGAGAAACACAGATTAATTTCTGCTATTACATTATTTCCATTTTGACGTTTTCCAAATCAAGGAGTATGCTCAGGCCACAGGAGAAGAGTGAAAATTTAAATATGTAGGCCTACTAAACTAAACTACTCAGAAGATTATAAAAAGCTAATTAAAGAGGAGGGAATGAGAAAGGTATATACTCTACCCTGGGTTTTACATTTCTTCAAAATGCTCACAATGTAATGAAGAAAGGAATAACCTGTATCTAACTGCAGATATATTAGACTCTAATACACTTTAATATCTTGTTTTGATAATTTCTCACACTCTCCTCTTACCCAAAATTTAAATTCAAGGAAAAAGAGCAACTAAAAATTCTGTGTCCCTCAAAATGTAGAAACAGAGATAGTGAAAGAATAATGGTTACATGATATTTGATCTCTATCCAAAATTCATGAAATTTTTTTGGTAGGAGTCAAGAGAAAAGATGAGAGATCCAGTCAAGAGATGTTTGAGACGGACCCAGGTATCCTGGAAAAAGATGACTGAAATCTCTCTACTTGGAAAGAGAGAAAACATCTATGGTCTGCAAAAGAGACACTATCACAGCATAAATTGTGTTTGTTTCGATGTCAATATATAATATATGGTTCAGATATTTAAGTCACAAAGAAATGATGGAGTGCTTTACTCCAAAATAAGTTAGAAATTAACAGACACCTCAGATACAGAAGGTTATACTAGGTCATCCCAAATTACCTTTTTTTTCAAAAAGATGGAAAGCAGTTATCAATCATTTGAAACAGTAGACCCTTCCTTGTGAGAGTTAAGGGATATAATGTAAAGCAGAAGAATCCAGGTTATACCTCAGAAGGATTCCAAGAAAGATTTTGCTGTAAAAGCAAATATATTTTATTAAAAATATAAAAAACTAAATGGATCATGAAAGCATCTCAACTGTTTAAGACAATACAAGGACAAAGAGAGCACTTCTATAAATTCTTGTTGAAAAACCATAATTTTTTTAATCTCTTTTACAATATTTGCAATTGATAACAGCTACACTGAATGTGTTAGAGAGATGCAAATGTATCACAGAACAGCTTGAGTGATGCCAGATGAACGACTAAAATAGGGCGTTCTGGAATCAGAAGAGTTACGTTTCAACTATCTTCCCGGAGCACTCATGTGAAGCTGAGCTTTCCAGGAAATTTCCCAAGGGACAATGTAAGGAAAACCTCCCACTCATGCTATGTGGCTAGTTCTGAGAAAGGACATTGCAAAAGTGAGACAAATAAGTATTTTTAAAGGATCAGTGGTGGTTAGTAAAACCCTAATTCATGTAGCATAGAAAGAGACTAGCAGCAAACACCAAAATCCCTAAGGAACAAGCCACAATAAAGAAGCAATGTTCTTGATTACAGAAAGAGCAGAAGCACAGATAGATCTGCAACTGAGATACTGAGAAAATTTTCACAAAAGAGATGATCTATGTGCTGAGCAATTTTTCCAAGGAATAATATAAAGAGTCTGCTATGGCCCGGATCCTCAAACCACTCTTATCACCACAAGCCAACTGACAGCCAGAGGAAGGAAATCAACTCTAAGCATCCAAAACAAATAGAAAGCTTCATGAAAATGGAATCAGACATCTCCTGGCTGAGGAAAAAAAACTACGAGAAAATGAAAAATTGCTTGTCTTACTGCTACATTTGCATTTTGAAAATTATATACAGAAGCCACTATGTTATAGACTTTTATCCAGAGTCTGTATAATTCATTTTTCTCATTATGATTTGGACAAAAGACCAGAAAGAAGACTTCTTAAATTTGCAGATGAAAACAATTAATGGGCTTGGAGGAGACGTGGAATGAGATAAAATAAAAAAAGTTCAATAATGGACAATGGTAAAATCCTACATGTATAATTTCACAGATAAAATGGGCAAGAGTGAGGTGAAAAAAACATATTGTGGGAAAGGCAATTGGGAACTAGAGTGAATTACAAGATGAACTTGAATCAACCATCTCCTGCTGGTTTGGAAAAAAAGAAAATACTAAACTGGTAGGTTTTGCTTGAGAGATATGGGAAACACTTTTTCCAGTCTCCTCAGCAACGGTCAAGCTTCACAGTGTCAAGCCTGGGCACAACAGTTGCAGAAGGACACACATCATTTGGAAGCAGCCCCTCAGGAATATTATCAGAGGACAGAAGAAAAAAAAATACCTGTATGAAGTTATAGTTGGGTTTTTGTTTGGTTTGGATTTTTTTGTTTTGTTTTGGCTTTTGCTTAGGTTTCATTAGTTATATAGTAGATAAACTATTCAAAATACATCTAAAGTCTATATTATATTATACTATATAAAATAATTTCACAACACTTGTTTCTACAGTTATATTTCTTTTTGTCTGTATACAGATTTAAAGGTCAGCAGGTTACAGAGGGTCTGTATTCCTAATGTGCTTGTTAAAACTTTGCTTCATTTGTTTACATAGACAAAACCCTTAGGAAAGTATTTTATGAACTCCCATCGACTCTTGTGACTTCACAAATAAACTCTAAAAAGAAGAAAAACCATGAGGAATGTATTAGTGGACATATGAGGGTGAGCTGTATGTACAGAATATTCTCATTTCGTAAGCAGTTCTGCCTGTGCTCTGAACCAGCCCAAAGCTGGGTGCAAACACCACCCACAAGCTCCACAGACCTTCAGTTTCAGCTCAGCGCTGCACTAATACAGACACAAGCAATTCCAGATCAGAACTAGCACCAAGTCCAGCAAGATTTCCCAAGTCTGACTGCAGAAATACCTTTTCACAGGATCTGCTAAAAATTTACTGCACATTGCAGATTTTGTCAAAAGCTGGCAATGTCTACCCTAAATTTTTTAGAAAAATGTTGGGACCATTAAAAAATCAAGATCAGCTCTCTATTTGCTTAGGACTGATCACGGTACAATCACCCTGGTCAGTGTTAGTATGCAGTGTTGTATTTTAAGACAGCTTGCAGCTCTAGTCCTAAAATAAACACAAATAAAATACCATTGCACTGAGTATGAAGGAAGACTATGTTCACATACACAGGCCTCAGAATGCAACTCTGAAGACAGCTCAGTCTGAAGAGATAACATTTGTGCTATTTTTGGAGATTGCCGCCTTTCAAAAGCGTGCCTCATCTGCTGCAGCAAACCAGGCCGTGCAAATGAACATACACTTACGGTCCCAGGCACTAATTATTTGAACATTGCCTTGAATTTCCTTAATAACTTTAATGATTTAGCAAAAATTAGATCTGGGACCAAGACGGAGATAATTGTTTAAAGAAACTTGAGATCAATCGTTGGGTTGGAAGGAGATTGTTGCTCTTAAAGCTTAAAAAAACCCACGTTTTTGGGAGACAAATTCCAGTCTTGCTAATGCATTTTCTTGCTGGAAAAAGAAAGGAAAAATGTTGATTTACTGGTTTTTACTGTTCAACTCTCATCACTTCATATTTCTCACCAAGTCTCTGATCTGAAAAAAATCTGAGAAAAACTTTTTAATATTTAAAATTTTTAATGCAGTTCTACCTGAATTCAGACTTCAATGTAATCTTTCCATAACTGAAAGGCCAGACATTAGATCACATGTGTATCCTACTACCTCTGAAACTTGCATATTTTTCAAATGAGTGGCTCTGTTGGAATTTTGTTGGACTTTTATTTGGGAGTTTTAGGTATAGAAGCCCATTAAAATCACTGGGAATATTTCTGGGCCCCTGTGAGATGTCCAGTCAGGTTACTGCTAATGTTTTATTACCTACTTTTGGAATGTGAATATGTTCATGAATGTGGTTATGACTGTTGAATTAAGTGATGAGCGAATAACATTGAAAAAAATCTGATAATTAAGTGGTTTCTATTATCTCCCTTAAAAGGATTGATTCACTTTTTAACACAGGCTGTCAGACACGCTTCAGCAGTTAGGAAAAGCCCTTTTGTTTATTTTACTAATGGCAGAGTTGAATGAGACACCTTCACTGAGAAGTCTGTAATATAAATTTCATCATACCTTCAGCTGTACGAGATGCACATCCACATGCTTGCTATCCGAGTCCTGCTGGACCGAGTAGGTCAGATCCCTGACTCTTTCAGATGTCATCCGAAGCCAGGTCTCAATTTCTGGCAAGTGGAGGACAATCTTCCAATCAGCCCCAGTGTGTAGAGGAGGAGGCTTTTCATACTGCTGGCCAGAGTCAAGGTCCTTCATGACATCCCCTTCCCCATCTTGTTCCACTGTAGGAGTCATGTTTATGAGCATGGGAGAGGCATCAGATGGCATCGGATCCAGTTCTTGTGTTCTCATGGGAGAAAGTGCTACATCCATGGCTAACATGTGAAAGACTAAACCATACTTCTTTCAAAAATAGCTGCAAAGATAAAAAGAAAACACGTTGCTGTTTTAAGACCAAATTTAGCAACAAAGTATTCAAAGACAAGGAGTAAATGATAATGTCTGAGATGTATTGCACATCTAAATAAATTCTTCACCCTAAAAATTTATACTGGAAGTTCAAGGCTAAATAGATTTTTTCAAAATAACTTTTTTGATTTGAACAAACAAGGCCTTTGCACAAGAAAAATAACGAATACTGCACTTCTCTCATAGCCATTTCCAATTGTAATTTCTCATCTAATTTCCAATCACCTTGGAAATTATAGTTTTCATTAATGAAAAGTACGTTCTGATTTTCTACAACTGCAATACAAATAAATGAGCATTGACAAAGTCAGCAGAACTTTGCTGAACTCCACAAGTTAATACAAAACTGGTATTTGTAAACTAGTACATATTGGAACATATTCCTTGGCCTGAAATTTGAGACTAAACACAGACTATTTCAAGATTTATTTAAATTTCCAACTCTACTATTGATCATGTACAACAAAAAATTTGCAGGCAAACTTGAAGCACTTATTGAGGACACTTGGTTGTTTTATTGATTTTCATTTTGAATTTTAAATTCTGGTCGTTTTGTTAGATTAAGAACAGTTGCAATAAGCAACAACACTAGCAAAATGTAGATATAATAATCCCAAATATGAAAATATATACCGAAAATTAAAACACCATTTTACAAAGTGTCGTTATGAAAGCCCAAGTTCTGTGTCATCAATATACACTTATGAGGTCCACTGGAAAAAGTAAATAAATGAAACATTTTACTTTGTACCTCTTCTTCTGTGTGTTCTACTTACATGTGTCCTACACAAGAAGAAGGCTGCCATAACCCTATGCATTTAAAAAAAAAAACCAAAACAAAACAAAACAAAAAAACCAAAAAAAAACCAAAAAAACCCCACAAAACCAAAAACAAGAAACCAAAAAAAAAACCAACCCAAAACAACTTTACTTACTTAACACAAAAGCTATAAGATTGTAGAAAAAACAGTGCCTTTCACTATTAAATCTACTACACTTGACTACTGAGTTATATTCCTAAATATTTCACTCGGAGTCTCAGCATCTAAAGACTACTCCTGCAGGCAGTGAGAGTATCAAAGTACCCAGTGACAATTTCACTTATCATAGCCAGGAAGGACAAAAAAATTATATTTTATGTTAATTTGATTTTATTTCCTACCCCTCCACTACCTAGTAAATCAGCGTTTGCACATCTACATGTTCACAAAACAATATATTTAAATTATGCTAAATATTATTACTAAATATTAATTTGGCACTTCAGAACAAAATTTTCTATCAGTGCAATCAAGCAAAGGGAATGAAAGAAGAATGCAAATATTCTCCATGCCTGCTGTAAAATTTCCAAGTCTTTCAGTTCAAAGTTTGAAAAATTCCAAATTAAATGGTGTTAAATAAAAAGTTCTGCAGCAGGGCCAGATGAAATTAACATTCCAGGGAACTGAGTATTTTTTAAGCTCATCTCTCTACGTTGCCTACATTTTTCAGCTTAAACTCTGGTGCCAGAAATACTCAACATATACTGTTAGAAAAATCAGTGTAGTAACATTTTTGTCTTAGACACTGCTGATCATAGCCCCAGTTCTAAAGCGTAGAATTCATCTGTTCTAACAGCCAAAACGATCTCAATATTTAAAACATTTTTTTTACAATATTTCCTCCTGAAAACGAAATTTTGGTGAAACACATGTGGTCCTTGTTTCTGCATGTTTATTGTTAAACATGCCGATCAGCAAAACAGTTGGTTGTGAATCACTAAACGATACCAAAGCGCAGGAAGAGCAGTGCTTGCTTCGTAGTTTTTCACATAAAATAACCCCTGGCACTCTTACAGAGTTTTGCAGTATGACTCAGCTCTAGTAAAGCAATTAGCAAACAGAAATGAAAACATGCTCCTGCAGAAGCAAACAAAAGCTAGCCCATGCTGCATGCAGAGCGCACTTCTAGCTTTCATACACTGAGTGTGCAATTAGCAACCATTAGGAACCTGCTGACCTGTTTTTTGTTACGATGTGCTTGACTCTCTAAGAGTGGCTCTCCAGCATTACAGCTAATGCCTCCTTAATCCTAGTAGCTCTTACAGTCAAGTCCTTTAAATCCTTTCCTTTCTGCCGGATCAGAAGAAGTTGCAACACTTCAATTAAGAATATGTGGAGAAATTTTAAAATAAATAATTCTTTTCACATTCTTAAAAAAAAAAAAAAATTAAAAATTCTGCAAATGTAATAAAATACTCTGTGGATACGAATTAGTAAGGCCTGTGAAAGCTTTAAAAAGCTCACAAATGCTTGAAAGGAGAAACTTGCAGCTGGAAATGACTGAATCCAAGCACTAGGACACAGATTTCTTTAAATTGATTCTTGGCAGAATAAAAAGGCATCATCATCCAACTACGCTGCGAGAAAGGACAAAAGAAAGATCCTCCTGCACTCTCCAAGAACACTGGCACTGATGGAGGGCGGTCACACTTGAGCTCCTAAAACCACCGGAGAAACCGAAAGCTCCGCGTCACCTCCCGCCCGCAGCAGCGCCTCTGCCCCGGGAGCAAAGCAGCAGCGACAGCTCTGCCTCGTCCCGCCGGCGCTGACAGGGCGCGGGGAGGGCACCCTGCGGGCACCGGCACGCCCTGCGTATGGCAGGAGAATAGGAAAATCCCCAGTGCAGAGGTGTTTTTACAAAATTCTGATGTTGAAGTACGAAGTATTAAACAACAAGGCCCAGCAGCAGCAGCCAACCTCATAGACACATCTATTTTATGCAATTTAGGAGTTATAAAACTTGCCGAAACACTCTTGATCAGAAGTTCTGCCTTTTGGATTACTGACCACGTGCAAGCCTTGTATTCATGAAGTTTTGTGAAGCCACCAGCCACTGAAGAGGACCCAAGTGTCTATTCTCCACTCCATTCTCATAGGGGCAGTTGCATCTACTGTCATCTAGCTGTATCCTTTCTCCTCCAATATTTAGAACAATTTCATACTGAAATATGGAAGGTACAACCAGCAAGATAGAGCATGGAAATCCCCATCAGTTCCACTATTTGCATAACGTACCATAAGGGACGTACGATAAATTTTAGTAAAACCAATTTTAATTTTAAATTCGAAAAGAGTATTTAAGAACAATGTAGCAAGCTGTCGTATAGCAGACTTAAAACATCTGCTAAAAAAAACGGGATAAGAAGGGATGATCAAGTTAAACAATACTTTGGGGTCATATATTGATACTTATGATGTAAATGCTGGCCTTACATTTTGTTATATTTCTGGAGAATTTCGTTTTTCCAGATTTTGTAGGACGTACAAATTGTGAATTGTAAACCACTACAATAAGTGCTAGAACACATATTAAAATTGAATAAATTTTTTCGAGGCAATCTTTATACCTTGCAAAAATAATTTTTGCAATGAGGTAAAGAAGGGATTATTTTGTTTCTAAGCAGGACCTCTATCGCTGCCAAAATTTTTTAATGAAACTTAAAAGCTGTGCTCAGTCTCGTTTTCTACATCAGAAAAATCCTGGTAGCATCAATAACAGTTTTAGGTGGGTAAGCCGTACTAAATCACATTTCAGGTTTCTTCTAAACCAAGCCTTTTCTGTACCCAGAATAGTTGTACAAACCAGCTGATTTTAAATTTGCAGGTGAACAGATGAAAATGCAATGTCAAATATCCTGATCAATAAAAAGTTCATCTTTCAATATTTGCAGGGCATAACTTTATTTTTATTGTCACAATCAGACCGCGAGTTATGATACCATTATTTCTAAAAATACTCCTCAAATTATTTATTTCTGCCGCTTCAAAAGCTACTCTTTCAGTCTGCTGAAGGACACATTTAAGAACTACACAACACAGCTACCAGCTTGCATCCCTTCTGCTGGGAGAAAAAAAATAGATGAATCGAGCATATTTTTTTGCCTTGTGTTAATTCTTTATATACAGTCTTATATTGTCATGGATACTTGTATAAAAGGTTAGAGATCCTGTGTAAGCACATGCACACATATGCTTTCTATCTTCATCTTTAGTAAGTGCATTATGCCTAACAGATGGCTGATTACCTTCACCTAATCACACAGACAATCTCACTTTCCCCTGCTTTTCTGCTCAGTCGGATGCTAACACTCTTATGCAGAACATAGAATGTCTGTGCCAACTATAATATAGTTTATCAATCACCACAAGCCTTGAAAGGCTTCTCGCACTCATTCTGCTCCCCAGTTGTTCACATTTCCCCCGTTTATAAAGTGCAGGCCACATTCACTCTGCCAGCTATCAGATCATCCACATTTTCCTCCAGTAGCAGTTCCTGTCAAACAAAGAATCATTAAGCATTTTAAGCCATAGAGTAGTCCAGTCATTGATCAGTGGTGCAGACACTGGGTCTAATGAATGTTAATGAGCTCTAATTTCCCTTACTGTCACATATTGTTAAATCAGCTGTAATCACTTTACAGCCACCTGTCTGTCAAGTAAACAATTTATTTCAATCTCAAAAATGCCACAAAAAACCCAGAGAAACTCCATGACTAAATAATTTTGTCTGCTTGCTGACTTTGAAGTCTAATAATGTAAATTTTAACATCAGATTTTATGAGTTCATTGATGCCAAATTTTCTTGAATAGATAGAGTGAAAATGAATGTCTTACACAGGCAACTTATATTATAATGTCTTTTCCATTTCAGTAGTCTTAGGAATTCTCTGCCAAGTTATAAAGCTCATTATACTTTTCCTTGAAAATGTAATTAACTGTATCAACTGCAAAGATAAACTATGTCAGTACACAAAAAACCTGAAATATATCATGTCAGTAACATATAGAGCAAACTGAATTTAATATTACAGTAACACTATCCATGCTACACTGATCCTGCTGCTGATTTGCTATATGATTTAAGAAATAAATTTCAAAAAGCTTTGAAAGAGCTGAATTGTAATGGACCCAATTTAGGTTTTTCTATTCACATAATTCCTCGTGAATGCGCTTCAAAAATTACTCCTTTGCAATTATCTTATTATTACATACAAAATTCTGAACAATTCAGATAATTTTTCATTTAGGACTGCTTGGCCTCCAATTTCATATGTGAGATTCTTAGAAAGTATATCTGATAGGGAATAAGATGGTGCCTCAGTTCCTTGAGGATATAGACCAAAGAGGCTTGCACAGTAATTCCAATATTAAACCTGAACACCAACATGAATCATGATTACAATTTTTAATGTGACTGATTTGAAGTCCATTAAAAAGTCTGCTCCCAAGGCTTAATGGAAGCAAAGCCAGACCATCAATTTTTAACAGTGGAAATCCGACCATGGATGTTCAAGTTCCTGTCTATGTGAATAAATCAGAGGACACTGCAATGACCCAACATACTCTTTGCTATCTACTGTTTCTCTTTCTAATACAAGGTGAAGGCAAATGTGGAACTTAAAAGGCAAGTGTTCAGCCAGAAATTGGAAATTACTGTGGCAAATCAGGGAAATTCTACTGGAGGATTTAGCAAAGGATCTGTCTGAAACTGATGGCCTAGCAGGAGAGACTGTGAAACAAACCAGTAGTCCATAAGGTCTAGGCATTAGACACCCAGGCAACCTGCAAGAAGCCACTGGTGAAATAGGCAAATTGCTGGTTGTGGTGTGCGTGGTTTTCATTTGTAACTTCTTTTGGTTCTTAGGATATTAGATTGTAAGGAAAGGCTCTGCAGATCCTTTCACATGATGTTTATGTCATGAAAACTAGTAGAAACTGTAGCAGAATGAGGCAACACCATTTTTTAGAGGAAGACCCCCTGCTGCTTTTGAAAAGCATATTATTGGTGTTTTCCAACAAAATGCTTTTGACAAGATCCAATGCCAAAGGCTAAATGAATCTAAATAGCCATGGTATAAGAAGGAAGGTCCTTGAATGGACAAATAACAGAAACAATAAACAGTGGAATGAAGAACAAATGCAGGTCACAAGCTGGGTTTCACAGAAACCTCTTCTAAGCACTGTGCTTCTCAATAAACTGATCAATGACCTGAAAAATGGGTGAAAAATCAAGCAAAAAAAGTCAGCAAAAGGTATTGAAATATTGGGGACAAATAGAAATGCTGAGTAAATGAAAGACATCACAAGGCAAAAAAATTGAGCAATAACATATATGATTAAACTTAATATAGACAAATATTAAGATATGTGCATGAAAAAAAAAAAAACCAGTCCATCAACAAAAAAGTGAAGTCTTGCCCAAAACAGTGCATTAAATTTATATGCTCCCAGCTCATATAATTTTATGCTCTCAGTTATAAAAAAGCAGGGAGACTAGCTGGAAATGATCCCATTAGACAACTGCTGTGAGGTGCATGAGAAAAAAATTCTACACTACAACATGTACAGACATTGAAAACAATTGTGTAGTGCCAGACTCATACAGACAGAGGAATGTATTCAGAGAGTCAAACATATTGTCATGAGCAGTTGTGTTTTCTGGTCCTTTCTAAGTCAGTGCAGGTTTGCCCTGCAGTGAGTACCAGTGTCTGGGAGATGATGTGGTACAAAGAGATTAGCATTAAAATTGACAAAGACAAATTAGCTGTTTCATATTAACTCATCATTACTTCAGCACCCTTCATTAGCTAACTGAGCTACACCACCTTAGGCTTTTGTTGTCCTAATTTTCACTCCAGAAAACCAGCAGTACATAGTGGCAACTTTTATATGCTGATTTTTCAGCATACACGTGAGTGGGTTTTTGTTGTTTTTTTTGATTTGTGTTTTTGGACAGGTTGTTTTAGCTTCCCTGGATAAAGCCATTTTTGTCATTCTAGTGATTAAGAGCGAGCAAAACATTTGCAAACATAAAATAGTTTTTCCCTTCAGCTACAAAAGTCAGATGGTAAAGGATGAAAAATAACTATTCTAGTAAGAAGGTGGTGTTTTGTTCCAAAATTTTTCTCCAAAGAGATAGTGTGAAACATCTTTTAAATTGGAAGATAGCAAAATGAAGATTAGGCTTGGCTGAATACTAATCTGGATTTAAAATGGTCTTTCAGTACAGACAGAGACAGTGAGATATAAGTGAGAACACTCTGTTTCAAAAGAGGATCTGATTATTCACTTGAGTGTATACACCAGAGGGTCCTTGACTGCCTACCAAATCTGACTCATAACCAGGCAGGTAGGAGAGCAGAAAGATCCACAATTGTTTCTATGCATTTGTATGTCCATGATCTTAAACACCTTAGTCACTAAGAAATTCTTCTGAGAAGTCATCCACCATCAAAATACCAAACAGATTATTTCCATGCCCTAAAAGAAACAAGTAACAAACATTGCATTTCCTTTCACATCTGTATGTGTCACTTTCTTGAAATTCTCATCCACTCATGGGTACCAGCGTTCCACCAAGTAAGTGGCGCAGGAGGTCAGTAATAAACTTTTCTTGCTCCAAGCAGGATTGCTCTTAATTCTCTTTAGACACAGCTAGCTTAGACACAAGTAGCTCTCTAGGAGCTGATGCTGCAAAATGTGAAAGCCCACTTGTTTTGCAACACTAAATTTTATTTGAATTGTGCATTAAAGGAAACTTCCTCATTTCAATGCTATGAAAACACTCAACATCTAGTAATATAAAAAAACACCTTATTTAGTTTCAGCTACCTGAAAATATCTTATCACTCACAGAACCCAAGTTCAAGTTTGCTTCTTTAATTATATATTTATCTGGTGGCTGGGAACAGGGTATTTTTACATGAAGGTTAATTCATTCTGCAACACTGGTCTGAGCTTACAGATTTGAGACAGGAAAATCCTATACCGAAAATTTCCTATAAATAACCTCTTTGAATTCTTAGATCAATTATATAGCTTTTAAATTTTTTCAGAAAAAAATAGGTGAGATTTTTCTTGGTTGTCACTTGTTGCCAGTTGTAATTTTAGTTTGTTTTTTTCTGACCTTTTTTTTTTTAAATCTTCCTTTTCTCCTCCAAAATAGAAAATAAAAAATAATAATTAAAAAAAAATCAGCAAATAATGGCAGTTAAAAAACAGTGTTTTGATGCAAACAAATTTCAATGAATATTTCCACCCAGTCCTGTTCTTTTTCCCAGATGTTATCTCAAAAGCAGTATTTTCAGGATTTTTCCTATCATAGCAGAATGAAAGAAACTGCTGCAACTCTTAGCTCAAAGTTAGGGCAAATAAAAATAATGTTTCACTTCAATTTCACACTCTAGTTTCATTGCAAATAAATGCTAATCACTTAGGAGAAATCTTAACATTGTTTCAGGGAAAAATTTCCAGGGGCTAAATGAGCTTATTCCTTTTCATTATGGAAGTTGATTATAATAAATTAATTACTTGTATCAAGAACAATACGACCTCATAAAAGGTCAGATAAGAAGAACTTCCTCACATGTACTAGACAAAGTATGTCAGCCACAGCCAATGTCTCCCTGCCGTGCAAGTCTCACATCTTTCTCTAGCTGAAAGACCATAATTTCAGCTTCTTCCTTAAATATGTTACAGGTACTGCAATACTGGATGTTCTGTCAGTCAGTATGAACATTATTAAAAAAACCTCAAACCAACAACAATCTACCTGCAGAATTCTACAGGGCACAATATTAGCATGTTAGACCCAACAGTGAAACTTGATGCATTTAAATTGCCCCAGCCCCAATCCTAATGATAAAATAGGTCAAAACAGCCACAAGACATTCTGTCATTTCTGAAACTAGTTTTGTTACACTAAATTTTCACAATTTTATGATAATAAAGACAGACTTTTGAAGAAACTCCTCCTTTTTGGAATGACGCACAATGCAGCTGAGACCAGAGAGCCCTTCTGAACAGCAGAATTCCGTGTTATATGAGACAAAACACTCTATGACTAGCTGGTCCTGTAAATTCTCACTATCATGTAAAGTTTACTATAAATAATTTAGCTGTTAAATATAATATTTTCTCAGGTCTTCTTTAGAAGAACACCATAGCAATTGCTTTTTTTCTCAATTTGGGGATTCACAGAAATAGACTAAGTTCTTTGGAGTGCAAGCTGGTTTTTTGTACTGAGTCATGCTCATGAAAGGTTCTGGTATACTGTTTTGGTTTATGGTAGTGTCTCGTATCAATAATACACTATCAAATGTGTGCATTCAGTTGTTTCAGACATTCAGTTATCACAGTAATAGTGCACTGTAAAATGGTTTCTTTATTTTGGGGAATGATTTTTAATATACATTAAAATAAGACACTTGATGTACTACAAGGACGAACCATGGCTTCACTATTTTGCAAATTCTTTCCTCCTCAATCACGATGTGGATAAAATCCTGCCACTAGATGTGGACTTACTGGTCACTCAAAAATAGATATCCAGTCCTGTTGTGTAATCAGTCAATTGGCACCAAAGATAATGAATAGAGTTGCTTTAGAATCATGGAATGATAGAATCGTTAAGGCTGGGAAAGACCTCTGATATCATCAAGTGCAACTGTAAACCTAGAACCTGACTGTGTTCACCAATAAATCACATCCTCCAGTGGCATATCCACAGGTTTTTTGAACACTTCCAGAGAGAGTGACTCCACCACTTCTGTGGCAATGTTGACAACCCTTCCATGAAGGATTTTTTCCTAATATCTAATCTAAACCTCCCTGGAGCAACTTGAGACCATTTCCTTTCATCCTGTCACTTGTTACCTGGGACAAGAGACTGACAACCACCTCATTTCAGGTATTTGTAGAGACCAATAAGGTCCCCTCTGAACCTCCTTTTCACCAGGCTTAGCAATGCCAGCTCCCTCAGCTGCTCATCAGACTTGTGCTCTGGACCCTTCAGCAGCCCCACTGCCCCGCTCTGGACACACACCAGCACCTCAATGTCTTTCCTGTTGTGAGGGGCCCAGAACTGAACACAGGATTTGAGGTGTGGCCTCACCAGTGTCCAGTACAGGGGGACAATCACTGTCCTGGTCCTGCTGGACACATTATTTCTTATAGAGGCTTGGATGCCACTGGCCTTCTTGGCCACCTGGGCACACCCTGGCTCATGTTCAGCTGCTCCAACCAGCACCCCCACGTCCTTTTCTGCCGGGCAGCTTTCCAGCCACTCTGCCCCCAGCCTTAAGCACTGCCTGGGGTTGTTGAAAGAAAACTATGATCAACAGTATCAAAAGCATCTCTAAACAGTATTCAAGCATGTTTCTAACTTCATTTTGCATCTGAACTCTAGCCAAATTTAAAAACATTGGCATTGCAGAACTTTGTTCTTAAATTCAAAATCAGTTTCAACAACACTGATAGTGGCCAAGAAAATTTTCAGTAACAAATGCTCTCAAATTTTCTTCTCATACACTTATGAGTACACAGGTACATAATATTTACTATTCACCAACACTGTTACAGACTGCATCTCCTGAGATAAGTAACTCTGATTCTGATTTCTCTTTAATTACCATTTAACTAAGATCAATTTCATGGAAGTAAATAAAACCAAACAAATAAGAAAGCAGGCTTTAAGGGGTTCTTCAACTGAACACATAAAATTAAGGCACAAATGTTTTTACCCTTTTAAGTAATTCTCATACATAACACTGCTTTCTTTTGCCATAAATTTGATCAGGTACACCAAAATTAAGTTAAGCTAGAAGAGGAGTAAAAGTTTTGATGGTTCTGAAAATTCACGGTACAAAATTATTTCTTCAAAACTTTAACTAGGTAAAAGGTGTTGACATAATATTTATAATATTAGTAGTTCAGAAGTAACACTGATGCTTGCAGTAGCTCTGTACAAATCTTAGATATTATACATGTTCCAGAGAGAAAGTATAGTGCTGATACATATTACTCAAAGCACAGTCCCTGAGGAAAAAAAAGGAAGCATCTTTGTTCACCTAGAGCAATATTTTACAACGGAAGAATGACAGAATGATAGAAAGAAAGAATGATGGAAGGAAGGGAGGAAGGGAGAAAGAGAGATAGAAAGAAAGAATGATGGAAGGAAGGGAGGAAGGGAGGAAGGGAGAAAGAGAGAAAGAGAGAGAGAAAGAGAGAAAGAGAGAAAGAGAGAAAGGAAAGAAAAAGAAAGAAAGAAAGAGAAAGAAAGATCAACAAGAAGAATGAACAAAAGAAAAAATGAATGAATAAAGGAATGACTGAAAGAACAAACAAAGAAAGAAAAGAGAAGGAGAGAAAAAGAACGAGACAGAAACAAGGAGGAAAAGAAGGCTAGAAGGAAGGAAGAGGCAAGCAGGCCTGGCTCTTTATCCCCTTTACGTAGCCCATATCAACACTTAAGCTATTTATAGTGCTAAGGGCAAGCCCAAACCCTTGCAGTCTGACTACACTCATGAAAAAAAAGTACTTCTGATAAGCTTTTTTTCCAATCTGGATATATATTGTCTTGAAGATGCTATGGAAGTGACTGAAATGTTTCATAGGAAAACTATAGACTCTTGCACAAAATCTTCCAAGGAAGCTCGGTCATTGAAGAACGCATGAATAATCATTTGAAGGACTGGGGATAAAGGAACACAAACCTGGTTTTGATGTGACTTTTGTATTCTGTGAGCTAAGCATTTCACCAGTGCTGTGAAAAGAAGCAGATAAAGCAAAAGTCCAAGGACTACAGAATGGAGGGAAAAAGGAATGAAAGATCAGCAGGAGCGACAAGAAAACAAGAAGCTTAAATATGGGTGCAAGAAAAACAGATGCTAGGAAATAGACTGAAAAAGCCAGTAATCAGAGTAATAGGAAACCGAATTTTAAACAGATCTTAGCTGTTGTGAGAAAACAAAAACAAAAACAAAAACAAAAAAAAAAAAAAAAAAAAAAAAAAAAGGAAAATATGCAGTCAGGAATAAAAGGGGATTTATTATTATTCTGTCAGTTCTAGAAAGAAAGTTTCCAGCAGGTTAAGAACTAAGACCACTGCTGATCAGCATGAAGTAGTGTATCACTGCACTGCACTTACTCCATCTATATCAACGTTACAGCTTGCACCACCTTAAGCACATTTAGGCACAGCACTGTCATGGTGTGCCAAGGCAGACTGGCATATTATTGGAGGCACTTTGCCCCAGTGAACTGAAGAGGCTGAGTGTATCTGGAACTGCAGACAACAGCAACAAAATGACTCAAGGAAGACATTGGAGAAAAACAATACTACTGGAAAAAATCAGCAAGAGGGCAACATCAGAATGGAGGCTTAGGAAAATACAAACATTCAGTGTCATGCCTGATGGTACTCTCTTATTCGGCATCCACATGACTAAATATCCAGACTTCAGAGCAAACCACTAAGAAGAACAGAATATAGTCAACCAAGAAATGGACAGGCAGGAGTTTTCACATATATACCTCCAGTGGTCTATTGACATATTTCCTACCATTCCAATTCATCCTTGCTATAGCAAAGGAGAAATCTCAGCCACTTGCCATTGTTCATGAAAAACAATGTCCACTCTTTCTGCCAATCAGAACTTCTTTGGGAGAATAATACTCCTCTTTTAATCTTGCAAGACATACTTCTCAAAGTCCCATGTGACCAAGCAGTAAGGTACTCATGCAAACCCCCAAACTGCAAACTCATTTGAGTAAAAATTTTGGTTTAAAGATGAACTATACCTGTAATTACACATTTTTAAGCAGGATAGAACTCTTTACTTCCTAAAGGCAAGTGCAGGAGGGAAAAGCCAGTACTATTCATTATCATCTATAAAATTACAAGATTGCTTTCATTGTTTGTACACAGTGTCTTGTTATCAAAGGAGGCACCTGCCTCTGTTCTAAGGATTTATAAGGTGGACTAGATATTATGATTGTACTTAAGAAATTACCCAAGAACTCTAGAAAATATGGCTTGAAGCATCAATTCTGTCTGCATGAGTGTTGGACTCCAGAAAGGAAAGGATATAGATTTAAGGCTTGGAGTTTCACTACAGGGAACAAGGACCCTGAACAGAAATTCTTCTTACTCTGGATAACTGTTTTATTTCTTCCTGCCTTCCTCAACGATTTTGACTCTTATTCTATGATAATGAGACAAAGAGCCACCCAAATACAGAAACTTCTTAGTGAGACCAAACAGATAAGATGGTGTAGAGATCACCTTACAATACTAAAACACCATCTCAAAGATGAGATTGCACAATGAGTCCTGACCAAACTGCACTATAAGAACCGATATCACAGAACTTGACCACCTGCACAGTCAGTTGCAACTTGACTTTTATAGTCATCTGTGGGCAGGCACAGAAGAGAAAGGCATCAGTCTATGGCTACAGAAGCTACTTTTATGTGAGAATAAGCTGGATATAAGTTTGGATATTTCTGATTCTGATCCTTGAATCCCTGTAACTCAGAAAGAATTGTCTTTGTTTTCTGCCTCATTATGACTGGGCTACACAATGTCCTTCTGCACAATGAGAATGTACAGACAGCTATTGAAAATTATTCTTCTTTTTGGTTTATTTTTTTTTCTCCTGATATAGAAAAGTACATGCAGCATCATATTCTGAGACTTCTCTGAGTGCTTTCAAGCACAGAAGATTCACCTAGAAATGTGACTGGGGTTTTATATTAAATTTTCCAGGACCAGAAATAATTATTCTAGCCAAATACAATCTTAAGATACCACTTTCTTCGTAAGAGTAGCTCGAGAATGACAGATCTCATCCTGTCTGCTGCCACCAGCCGGTGATGTTTGCACCAGCACATTTCATGAAGAAATGAGCTGCAAACTCCTTGTCCTCCACATATATATGGTGTACACTTTTAGTCAATCTGTACACCTCACATAATTTTCTTATTATTTTCGAAATTGTACTGAACAAGTTAATAATAGGAATCAATTAACAGAGATGCCATAAAACAGACCACAGGAGGTCCATTAATTTGCTATGCAATTTACATTTTAGATCAAGCACCTACAAAACCAGTAGGATCTAAACACTTTCTGAAAAACTGAAATAATTATATGAACTGGTATTTTTGTTTGGTTAAATTTCGAGTCAGTATGTATAAATATAGTTACTGGTATTTCCAGTTCAGCAACTTTTCCAGCCTACTACTAGTTATGTGCAAAGTGCATGAAAAAGGAAGAATATAAATGGGCAGAATTGAGAAATAGTCACTTATCCAGAAGTAATAGCAATTGTTGCCCATATTATTCTTCACAGTTTTATTCTATATTTTCTTATTCAGTTTGACCTTCAAATTTTGTACATAAAAAAATTATTATGATGACGGAATAGCACCTAGTTAAAAAATACATTTCTATCACTTTTTTGAACATACTGTTACAAGTCAATCATATATCTTCAATTTATGGGGTATTTTTTAAATTAAAAGTTTTGCTCAGGAAAAGCAAGTTGAATAGGCGAAATTTGTTCAGACACCTGTGTAAACATACAGCTGTGAAGTGTATGCATGCATAATATTTTATTCTTCCAGAAAAAAGTTAGTATGGAAAAATACTAAAAAGTAGAAAAATAATGCACAGTCATTTTAGAACTGTGTGCACTGTACATGCAGTTATATGATAATGATTGCAATCTCAGATGCAATTTATATTATAATTTTTTTAAGCATGAAATAATTTAATTTATAAAACGTCATGTAGTTCTCTATGTGCTTTCCTAACTTTAAATAACAAATTCTGTATTGAAAATACCATGCATCTGTTTATGCTCTATGTAGCTTTTAGTCTGGAAATTGGGATTGAAATTCCATGAGACTTCCTCTCACCAGATGTCAGTGCTTTTTAGGTTTGAAGTGTTCACAAAATAGAATTTCTCCCATGACACTTATTTGTTCCTCAACTAAACCAAGGAACTTGGAGGAGCATAAAAGGCATAAAAACCCACTAAAAAGTTCAAAACATGTTAAACTGTTTTCTCAAGGCTATTCTGAAATAGATCTTGGAGAGTTTCAGTTTAGTTACTTGTTGTTGCCATCCTGTGGTACACTAAACCATGCAACTGTGACGACTATAGTAATATAACGAACACGGGTTTTCAGCGTACGTTAAAACACTGACTTTTTGCCCAAAAACTCAAGGTTTTTTTCAGAGAGATGAAAAAATGAACATGATTTTATGGAACCTAGAGTTACCTGAACCTTCAGGATAATCACTTGGGATTGCTCAGACCTCAATTCCAACAACTGCATTAAAAGAAGTTTACAAAAAGTAGAATTGAACTGGAACAACTGAGCAAGCTCCACTCAAAACACCTCATAAAGTTCTGTTAAAGGTGTTTTCTTTAACAGTGGATGCCAGTTCCTAAAAGTAGCAGGAATTAGAGCACTTGCTTTAAGATACCTGCAACGATTTGTGAATGGAGGAGGAACTACCATCACCACTTTTTCTTTCCAAATACAAAGAAGTGGTTTTCCTCCAGGCATGAGGCTTCACATTTGGCAAATGTGATTTATTTGTGTGTGGCAAGAGGTCAAGTATTCAGTAAATTTTTCAGTTGCACAGAAAATAGAGGAAAAACAATATTCTGCTTGATTGTTCTTCATGAGGAACAAGGGAATGGAGAAAAACCATCACAGAATTCTGAATTGCACAATATGTGTGACTATTCTTATTAGGACAAGATATAAGACACATTCCTGTCCTTTCAGCTTTGTAAACTCTAGTCAGGGATAGGTCCTCAGAAACCTAATTTAGCAGGTAAAAAATGCAATATGTGTTCAAATTTAATTTTGAAAGAATGTGTTTTGTCAAAAATATCTAATGACACACTCTCTGCTCTGTTTAAACATCTGTTAAATTCCAATTTACATGTGTTATTCTACTTTCATGATATGCAAACACGTGATTACTAACTTGAAATTAGTTCTGACCAGCCGTAGGGCATATGAAATGGCTTAGTCTTAGAGTTAAAGGCCTTATCTTATCTTTTCTTCTGCTGAAGTATCCACTGTTTCTTCAAATCTAACAGTACAGAAGTGCACTTTTACTTATTCAAAGACTTTATAAATTATTACACCAGTACCTATTTCTATACCTCTTTGATGCCAGTGGGTCACTTCAGTTCATTGCAGGTACAGTAAAAGTCTGTAGAAACAGATTAAACCAAAGCAGTAAAAGAAAATTTTGCTGTTAAATACCATTGGATTTGCACATTTCAGTTGTCCCATCATTTAACCAATCCATGGAGAGTAGAATTTCTTTGGATCTACTTTTTTCTTTCTTTTCTCCTGGACATTTACACTTCTGAGACATAGAGACAAGAATTCAAATAGTAATATGACTCAAAAACACACCATAACTATGTTTCAACAAGTTAGTGCAAGATCCCACCTAAATATAAATTATATAATATATATATGAATGTATTGCCACTATAATATGCAAATATAATGGTCAAAATTAGTGATTAAAATACAACTAACATTTAACACTGATTGGAACGTATTTTTTCTGAGTAATACTAAAATATCTCTCCTACATGGTACCAAAGTAGTCTGACAGGTTTAAGAAGGAAAAAAACAACCGATGAAAAACATTTGTGTCTATTCTGCTGCTCTGCTCTGCTCTGCTCTGCTCTGCTCTGGTGAGACCTGCCTGCAGTGCTGCATCCAGCTCTAGGGTCCCAGCACAGGAAGGACACTGCTGGAGTGAGTCCAGAGGAGGGCCAGTAAGATGATGAGAGGGGTGGAGCACCTCTTCTATGAGAAAAGGCTGAGAGAATTTGGGTTATTCAGCGGGAAGAAGAGATGGCATCAGCATGACCTAATTGCAGCCTTCCAGTATGTGAGGGGAGCTACAAAATGGAGAGGGACTTTTTACAAGGCCGTGTAGTGATACAAAAGGAAATGGCTTTAAACTGAAAGATAACAGGTTAAACCAGACATTAGGAAGAAATTCTTTACTGTGAGGGTGGTGAGCCACTGCAACAGGTCGCCAGAGAAGCTGTGGATGCCCCATCCCTGGAAGTATTCAAGGCCAGGTTGGGTGGGGCTCTGTGCAACCTGATCTAGTAGAAGATGTCCCTGCCCATGGGTTGGAACTATATGACCTATAGTTGTCCCTTCTAACTCAGGCTGTTTTATGATTCTATGATTCTATTTAGGTCTGTTCTGATAAAAATGGCTTCAAGTCAGTAATTTCAGGTTTAGGACTATGTTCCCTTCAAGTAGAAAAAAAAAAAAGACATCAAACACTGGTTAGCTGCTAGATCAAAGGAGTAGTAAGGAAACAATCTGCAAAAACATATTAAAAAAAAAAAAGTGGTCTAGCTCATAAACTCGGAAAAGGGTATGATGACCTTCAGTCATTCTAGAGCCTAGTGACTGAAAATGATGGACTGGGATATTCCAGCTGTCAGAAAGCTATAAGGAGAAACAGTGGGAAATGCTAGAAATGTCTGTATTCCCAGCAGCTGTGGAACTAAATGCTATTTATAGACTCTGCCACAAATGATAATGTTTTTTTCTGGAAAAATCTTGAAATCTGTGAAGAGATAAGAGGGAGGGAGGGAGGGAGGGAGGGAGGGAAGGAGGGAAAGGCAAACAGTTTGCTGGGAAGGTAATTTCCTCTGCAGTTGCCAAAATCTGACCCAGTTAAGATTACATGGATATTTTCTGCATCACTCTTTTAATTGGTAACTACACCCCTTAAGTGTTTTAAACAGAAACAGATGCTTCTGTCTGAAAGTTATTTTGCAAAGCAAAAGGGAAACAGAACCATGGATGAGTGGATCTGTTGGTCTTTTATGTTGAGAAGAATTGATTTTGCAAGGATTACAAATACTTCTTTGTGGAATGAAAACTATGACAGCTTAAAATCTCCTCTGAGCTTAGAATAGTAATCTATATAGGACAATGTAATAAGGTAATTGTCCTTCCCAAGCTTGTTCTTCAATTCACTGTTAAACATTTTTAGGAGGAACAAAATCCTGTTATGATATGGAACGTATCATAGGAAGAGAGTTGCATGGAAAATAATTTCCTGCTCTAGTGCTGAGTGCTCACGTTCTCTGTCATGTAGATGAGAAACAAACCATATCTGACACCTTTGCTCTACTGCTCATCCTGCATTTGTTGAATAAGTAAATCACCTCCCTATATCTCTGTTTTCATTCTTTGATGAGCAAATTCCTCAGGCCAATAACTCTTTGCAGTATACACCAGAGGCAACAAAATGGAGCCAAATTGATACCTGGGAATTTTAGGCATTAAAGATTGTAAACAATAACTTACAATAAAGGGAAGGGAAAAGCAAAGTAATAGCCACTGTAAATATACAAGACTTACACAGCACAGAGGCTTTTTTTAAGTCTGTTACAAGCAAATTTAGGTGTTTCCTTTTCTGTAGTCCCAAGAAAGTGCCAGAACTGCAAAGTCATTTCTAGATTTGCTTGATACTGTAATTCACTTATGTTCACCACTCTGTCATTTTCAGCTATTCCGTGGTCCTGCATGTTTATCTTTCTTTGCTCCTTTGAAGAGTACACGTAATAGTGTCATGATCTCCTCCTTGACAGAGGAGATACTTGATACTTGATACAAAAATGCGGGTGAATAATGATGTCACATGCTAGTTTTTTTAACATCCCTTGATACAGGCCATAAAAATGTACATAATTTTAAAAATATTATAGTCTGCTATTCAGTAACTCTGCAATGCAAAATGATTCTAAGCAGTTGCTTACTAAGTAAAGGGAAGGTCTGTAAGAGTAAGACAATAAATAACTGGAAAAAAGTTCAGTAATGCCAGCATAAAAAACAAGTTAAAACATGAGTGAGCTTCAGAAGCAGCCCTAATATTCACTTCAAAAAGAGGTTTTTGTTTGATAGACTTTTCATAGCCACCGATGTAGTTTAAACTTTGTTTGTTTGTAATTATTTTGAAAATTCTCCATGTGATTTCATGTAAGCTTAGGCAACAGTGGCATCAACAATTTGATTAGACTGCAGTCTCATTAAACATCTATGACTAAACAGCTTTCTACCCCTTCTCTTGTGATACCTCCTTTCTAATTGAATTAACTTCTCATTCTTAAAATTAGGTTAGGTTCTTTTTAAACTCATCTACAAAACAATCTCATACCCAGTAATTCTTAAATGGCAATCATTTTCCCTACCAGTATCTACCCACTAGATATGGGAGAATTCAACTCATTTGTTCAAACACCATCACCCAGGCCATACCTTTTCAATATCTAGGATATCAGCTATGACATAGGAGCTACAGGAAAACTGTGATCTTCAAGCCATAGGCCAGGCACAATATTCTAGGATGGTGCAACTCTAGTCCTGGGGAGAATCCCACTCCACCAGACCTTTACAATCTGTGTTAGAAATATATTTCCCTTCTCACACCAAGTATGAGTTGCGTGTATGCCAGCATCAAGCCTTGCACAGCCCACCAGAAGCACGCTGACTGTTCATGAAATGACCTTAACTGAGAGCAGCTGAGTAGTTACCCTACAAAAGCACCCCAATTTTCAACTTACTACTTTATCAGTAAGAAACTGTCATCCCATAGATCAAAAAGTAGTTCTAAATGCCAAGAAATGCAGGTTTATTTGAGCAAATATTCTCTCTGAATATTCTGAAATCTTGAAAAATTTACTTGGATAGTTTATGTACCACTAAGAAACATACAGATGAAATAGAAATATATAATGAACTAGTACAATGTTGTTAGTGTGTAAAAGTATCTCCATGAACAGTATCTGCATTACGAACTTTATGGAAAGTTCATTTTAAAAATATAAATAGATATTCGCAACGAGGACAATATAACAGTGGCAAAGCAAGAGGTGTACTCTGGCATTTGTTATTGGTCCTTATGGGAGTTCTAACGCATGTTTGTTTCAAACATCTTTGTTTTTGAAAGCATCCTTTTGGATTAACATAGCATGATAGCAATTGGTATTCTCTTCTGTAACACTAATGACCCTGTTTTATCTTGTTACCAAACAGTTTTAGTCAGAATAGAAACCATCTTTTTGCCTACCAGAACAGAGATAGAGGACAGTATTGAACATTAATTTAAAAAGTTAATTGAAAGAGCAACTCTAAATTTAGAGTAGTATGCAGCGACAGTCTTTGCCATCCCTCTGCTGCCCTGAATCTCTTTCTGGTTGAACAAGTCTACTCATCTTTAACAGACACAACTGAAATGGGCCTGGAGGCAGGAAATGCACTTCTCCTGTGAGGAGAGAAGAAACAACTTGAAATAATGTGAGTTTCCCCATAAAAACCTATCCACTTCTTGTGCTGATTGCTTCTATTCAGGCACATAGGCAGGGTTTCCTTTGGCAAGAGTGAGGGCCTGTTAACCCCAAAGTCATGCTTACAGTAAGGAGATGTAAACACTAATGAAACATGGATTGTTTTTTCAATAGAAATAAAGCATACGCCAAAAGGAACAAAGATGTGGCTGGCTAGCTAAGGGATCGTGGGAAGAAGCGTTTGGTGGGGAATCAAACAAGGCTGTTTTGAGTGAGATCCCATAGGGATTAGCAAGGCCCAATGCTATTTGACATTTACACCAGTGATCTGGAGGCAAATATTAAAACACTGCTCATAATCCTTGCAGATAGACAGACTGGTGGAAAGCTAAAGAATGATCCATCCAGCTACAGCAAGAAGCCCCCCTGCTTTTCAGAAGAGTCCCACTGGTGGCTAAGGTCATGTTTTCTTGAAAACTAGAACAATGAGTAAAATGCATTTTAATCTAAACAAATGTAGAGTTGGACACCAATGATCAAGGAATGCAATCAATACGTAACATATGGGAGAATCCTGGGAACAGTAGGAAAAAACTAGTGCTGCCCCTGAATATAAGTATTAGTGGGAATGGAATGCTGTGTGGAGGTGTGGGATACCATTCTAAAAAAAAAAAGTTGAAAAACTGGAATGTATGTGCCAAAAGTCATTGAAATAAAAAGAGAGATGCTTAAAAACAGAGGAAAACTCAGGTATGAAATTTGAAGCCTGACAATTTCAAATTATGAGAAAAGTCTCCAGCAACAGGGGCAATTAATCATGATAATCCAATAACTGAGGAAAAAAAATAAAGGGTGGATTCTCTGCCTGTTGCTCATCAAGAAAGAAAGATAACAGTTAGCCAAATGAAAGTTACTTGGCCCAAACATGTACAAAAATCCAACAACTTTAAAAGCTAGACTGCTCAGGAAATTCAAATGTCAGAAAGGCTGCTGAAACATATATGAGGATTTCTGCAGTCAGAATTCAGACCCTTAGGCCATACTGTATTTCACAACACTACAGTAAAGAATGCTGAATGACCAGGAAAACAAGGGTCTGACTCCTTCTGATCATGCTGTTAAGAATTCTTGGTTTATTGTCTTTACCGTTCTGAATATCTAACATTATTTTCCTGCTTTTACCTGTCTCCTGCCACCAAATGAAGAGATTCATTAGTAAAAACATGCTGATTTGTCAATAATGAGTTTTACCATGAGTTAGCATTTCTGATAAATTTTCTGTTGTGGCGAAAAGAAAATTTTATTTCAAAGCAGTTTTGAAGGAAAAAAGAGACTGAAATTAAAGAGGCTTTACATTAAAAACACTTTTTAATGTTTATGGAGGTTATTTTTTCTTATTCTGCATCTTTCTATATTTCTACAGAAAATTCAGTGCGACCAATTAAAAAAAACCAACAAATTTGGATTAAGGATTTTTCTTGAATCCATTAAATAAATTATTCCAATAAACTTTCAGCCACTAACCTTTTTCCAGAATTTCAGAAAATAGACATGAAAGCGTCATCTTCAGGACAATCTTTCAATAAATGTTTCCTGAAGTAGAGCTGAAGTAATATGACTGATAAAGCAGCAAGCCTATTCTGGGTGCCTTCTTTTAGATTGTATTACCCAATACATCATGCTGGTTTGATTCAGTCTACTAGTAATAGAAGTTTCTGACACTGAAAATAAGTTTCAAAAAGAGGTGTTTATTACAAGTGACAAGTAATAGATCTACTTCCAAAAGGACATAGTCAGAGAGTCAGGAATAGTTAGTCTGTATGTTGCAACCCTTGAAAACACAGCCTGACAGAAGGAGGAAAAGAGACCTCTTCTTTCATTTCTTTTCACCTATTTCATGCAATTATTCTGTTTAATTCATAATATACCCAAGCAGAATCTGAATGTTCTGTACTTACATTCATAACTGTTTCAAACATATTGCAATATATTCTGTAATTACAGCAATCTTGTATATAGCTTCAGTGTCTATTACTCAAGGTTTCATTCTAATAGATTCTTTTTTTATTTGACATGTAAGCAATTCAAAATTCACTGAATCACAGAACTGCTCTATCTTTGAAGAGCTGCAGAATTGTTTATATAAATATGGTTCTATGAACAGCAAGTCTGTCTGCAATTCCTGTAAAACTGCTGTGACATGCCATGTGATTGTTGTCAAACCACAACCGTCACATATATTGTAGACTGAGACTAACCCTTTTCAGAATGAGGGATTTATAGCCTCACACAGTCCACAAACTGCACATCAGATCTTTTCTGTTAAGCTTCAGAGTAAAAGAATAGCAAAGCATGACTCACAGCCTTGAAAAAAACATGACCCTCTCTTGGGGAAAAAGTACATGCAATCTCTACAGGATCTGAGCTGACGCCATGCAAGAGAAGGCTGGCATGACTAAACAGTAAGAATCTATATCAGCTGCCATTACCACAGCTTTTGTTTGTATAATATGAAATATGGAGCTGTCAATGGCTAACTGTTTGCAGTAGGCATAAATAGTCCTGTTGTATTTTGCATTCCAAGCTACTAAGTTTTGCATCTCATATTGCCAGTAGCTGTTCACAGCAGAGCTGCTCACCCTCCAGAGGGAAGTGAGCAGCAGCCTCACCTCCCCCAGGCATCCCTGCCACATACCTGGGTGTGCAGACATGTGTGCCACCATGTAATTGAACTTTTGCCAGTGACACAGATGGCTGTACACACATTCCTCACAATCTTGAGAACTGATCTTTGTGCCCAAAGGACTCTTGACAACTATGCTGACAGTTGCTTGTGTGACAAAATCTGTGCCCCCATGTCCAAGGTCCTTTTAAGAGGGAAGGAGACAGAGGGCAGTGGGCAGGTTGAGGGGACAGCTGACCACAGCTGCTCACCTACTGGAAACACTGCTCCAGCGTTTCCTCTAGGACACAGAAACAACAAGGGGGGAAATTTCTCCTCTATTCCAGACAGAACAATCAAGTATTGTTACACTGCACTTCACAAAAATCTTCCCCCATCCAAATAAGGAAAAATTAATCATTTGTGTACGTGACATGCCATATAAATGTGGCCTGACATGGGCACTGTGTGTTGTGTGCAGTCTGGCCTGACTGTGTATAAAGTGAAACCCCAAGCTACAATGTTACGGGCTATGTGACTCTAGTACTACCCTATACCCTGCTCCCCTAACTCCAGAGGCCTCCCTAACTCCTCCACACTTCCAGCTATGCAGGCCCTGGTAGTTGAGACTGCATGCCTACTGCAGACTCTGCTAACGAAACCCTAAACTTGTCGTTTTACCACACTACTTTGAAGAGTCATATCAGATTTGCTCAGATTTTTCTACAGCATTAGTATCATTTTCTTCAGAGGTTCTTTGTAACTACAGGTGTCAGCTGTTCAGTTATCACTTTTATTAGATCATTATGTTATGGGCCATTACCACAAGTTCTCTTTATCACCTCCTTTGCACATTTTAAAGTTCATGATGTATTATACCTCTTTAGCACAATACAACCACTTTTACTATGTTTAACTAAAAATTGCCCTTAAGGCCTCAAACATATAAATCACTGCCTTCCCTCGCCCGCATTATTTTGTTTCAAAGAATGTATGCAGACTTACTACAATCTGAGTAAAGCAAGCAAAGGTAGTAATGAGAAACAGTTTAACTTTCATTCAAAAGTTCACTGGCATTGTGCACCATAAACAAGAATGGGAAAAAACAAAAAAAATTTCTTAACAGTTACTGTACGACTAATATTATGTGTTATATTAGAAAAGAAGAGGACAGATTAAACTCATATTCACAAGCAAATTGTGTCAACTACCAATTCCACCACTCATACATTGTTCTTGTGGCTTATCTCAACACTCATGTCAACTCGAAGACTTAAAATTTATGTTGAAATACAACGTAAACTCATAAGCAAAGGAATGGTGGAGAGGACAGTTGGTGGGTTTTTGTTTTTGGTTTTTTTTTTAAACAGACAAAGGATTGTCTTCTTACCTACAAAACACTGCTTATGCAGTTATTTCAGGAACTTCTATTGTAGCAAAATCAGATCTAAATGTTTATACAATATTGTCGCTTTCCAGTTTTTATTTTAACCTCTTGCTGCTTTGACAGTTTCCTTTCAACTTTTGATTATCAGTCCACCTAGCTCTACATTAAAATGCTCAGGATAAATGTGCCAGTGCATATTTAAATGCTCACACATTAATACATTGGATGTAAAGTGCAGAAGCAAAACCAAAACACAGAATCACCAGTAAGTTTAGGGAAGTTAATACATTCTAATTGTCATGCTGTAGTACTAGATGAAATATCAACACAATCTTACTTTAATACTGATAGCAAATTATGAATATTATGTTCTTACAAGAGTTTTTCTCCCCAGGCAGAAATAAGCAGTGGTTAGCTGACACCTAAATAGACAAGAAAGTAGACATCAATAGAATAATAAAATGAGACTACCGTACTTGTGCAATAGCATTTTGATGAGTAGTTTGTAGATTGCCTGAGACTGCAAAATTATAGGAAGGCCACACAGTCATTAACATCATCCAAAGCTAATTCAAATCCCTAGGAAGTTCATGAGATTCAGAGCAAAGTACTTTGCTTACATGAGTTTAGAGTTGGATATTTATTCAGGTGTCCAATTCTAACATCTAGCTGCTAATTTGCATGGTCAAAACTAACTCAGACAAGTGTGAAATCCCTGGAATCCTGTAACATCTCTGAAGAACTACAGTCCCATTCTGGAGCATGTATTCAGCCACCTAAATCTGTTCAACACTCACTGGTTGTCTCATACTAAGACCCCAACAGGATGCATAAAGTACCTAATGTCCTCCATAAGTACCTGCTCCAGTGGATGTGGTCAAAATATGTCACTTTCAGAGACTGAAGAGTGGGCTCTTTTAATCAAAGCTTGAGTTTGGAAAATGTGATTAAAGCTACTTTCCTGGGAAGTGAGACAGATATAAATTCCCATAGCGGAGAAGGGATTTGAAGCCAAATATCCAGCTTCCCAAGAAATAGTTTATCCTCTAAGTTACTGGGCTTGCAGTGTGAACTCATCTTTTAAACTCTTTCACCTGTCTGCAATAATTAAATACACACTGAACTATACATTGCACAAGAACTGCTCCCCAGCTGAAGGTTTGAACAACTGATATAGGAGACTGAAGATTTGTATCTCATTCCCAAGGTAAAATTGATATCTTAAACAAAAAGGACTAGATTGCAGCATGATTTTTTTTAGTCCACCTCATGCTTAGTACATTTTCCTGCAAGATGACTCCAACTATTTCTCTACTAAGGCTTTCTGTACATGGTGTGAAGTCATCATCTCTTATTCCAAGGCAGAAAAAATAATTGGCTAAATGTAAAGCCATAACTGTCTGAAGAAAGAGGTATTTGAGCTAGGGGAAGGAATGTGAGATCATGTTTAAATTATAGCTTTAGGTCATGTTGGTTTTGTTTTGGATGTTTGGGGTTTTTTTTTGTTTTAAAAAGGTCCTTGTTTAATATGTTGGACTACATCAAATACATGTTATTCCTCCATGTAGCTGGGGTTTAATTTGATGTTATTAATTCTACAGGGTAGGAGGCCCTTAGAAGTTACATATTGAACTTGAGCAATACTGCCCTGCTCCTTTTCTGGTTCTGGATGGTTTTGCTATTAACCTTTTCAAAAAAGCAGATAAATTTTTTTTCAAAACCCCCTTAATGTTATGTTCAACCATGCTTGTACCTGCCACAGCTCTGCATGATTTGTGAATAAGTATTACCAAGCCTTCCACCAAATGGGAAAATTGGAGGGTGAAAAATACATATTTAAAATGTCTTTTTAAGACCAGAGATAGCCACTATTATTTAATCAAATTCTCCAAAGCTAGAATCTGACACTAAGAAACCTTTCTTTATACTTTTGGGTTATAAGTGTGGACTGAACCAGTAATTTCTCTGTTTATACCACTTATCATGCTTTCCATGAGGACAAAAAGAAGCTCAGGATTTTCTGAGAAACAGATAAAATGAAAGAATACTTTTTAAACACAGGCGGACAAGGCAGTCCAGAAGCATCTTTTAATAACTCATGAAAGGTGTGAATGTGACTGAGAAACTTCATATTATCAGATGACAAGCCTAATTAGGAGCATGCTGCTAGGGGAAGAATTGCACATTTCACAAGATCTTAAGGAAAGAATATTTATTGGTCCATAGCAAGGAAAAATAAAAATCCTGACATACCACCTTTCCCAAAGCTGCAGCTGTAGCCTATCTCTCCACATATGTGCCTTCCAAAGAATCTCTTGCTCCTTTAAAAGATTTCACTGACACTTGTCAGGTTGTTTTCAAGCAGTCCGGCCTAGATTTTTTCCCAGGTTGCTCACAGAAACAAAATCCACACCATGACAGAGATATGGTCTGGTGAGAAGCTGTTCGGAGTTTGTGATCTTTTACTTCTGCTCCTCATATTTAACATACACCTACATCTACAGAAGTGACTTGTGCAGGATTTATGCAAGTGCAGGGTGAAGGGTGGTTGCTTTTTTAAAAGAAAAGATTGAAAAGTAATAGAAGCACAGTGTGAGATAAGCTAGTATTCCAAAGATAGCACTTTAGGCACATCTGAACAACTACAATAATACCACGCAGTACCATTCTCTTTCTGCCTTCATGGAGCTGTATGGTGATGAGTTATCTGTCCTCAAGACAAACACAGGAACTCACAGCTCAGGAGGACCAAAAACTAAAAAGCACCTTTAGGGTATCTTTGTATTTTTCCAAGTCCTTATACTAGAAGGCATCTTCAGTGCCCAGAATATGTAACCCAGACAGGTGACCTGTTCAAGTCACAACAGCCTTCTTGAACTGAAGCACTGCACTCTTTGGGCTGTTTTCTGACACAGTAAAAGGGTCTGTTTTATAACCTTTGCTCACCTGGGATTTCTTGCTTAACTGCTTGTTAATCCTGTGTAAGTACCACGCATCTGACTGGGGAAGGATTTGTTTTAAAATCACTGGCTTTTTGTTTACAAGAGGAATATCCACCAGTGTAGACTGTCTGCTAAAACCTCCTCTGATTTTTCTTTTTTTTGGTTTTTTTGTTTGTTATGAATGCACCATTTTTTATGTTTTCATAGCCATCAGTAAAAATGTAAAAACTGAAAGGCTAAACAGAAGCAAGTAGTGTACCCTATGGACGTTTTTCAGTGGAAAAAAAAATCTTACTCTCTGGATGGAATATGGCCCATAAATAGAAACATGGGGGGAAAAACTCACCTGATTTTAAAATCTTGTATCAGTTACTCACAGACTGAAGTTTCTAGGAGGATCAAGACAAAATAATATAACTCCTTTACATATGAAAATGAGAAAATTCAACAGCTGCCTGGATTACTACATCTCTAGATTGCCCTGTAGCTTTACCTGTAACCTACAACAGCTAATATCCTGATGTAAAGTAAATTGCTGCCCTGTGATAATAAGGACATTCAAGATACTCTTATGGGCTAGAGCATAATGGAAGCAGAGGTGATGTTTGTTGCAGAAAATCTGTAAAGGAAATAGTAATAGTAGGCACCCTGGAAACAGGGCATGGTGCAGAAAACTCCTTTACTGTAAGAATAAAACCCAGCTGTCAATCTCAAGCTGCAGATAGAGAACCACAGGAGCCGCTGTTTGGAAGAGATCAGGATTTCACAGGGAGAAGGAGAAGAGGTCCCAATCACACAGAAGAGTAGTTTAACTGCTCTACCATGACCCTCACTGACTCACAGACAGCCTGCCTGCAGGCAGCGCCTGCAAGGAGGAAACGGCTGGAAGTTGTTTCCTGCAAGTGCAAGTCTCTGAAGTAATAACATGTGGTGTTGGCCCTCAGTCTTGTGACCCAGCTGTGAAGACCAGTGAAGAGTTTTTGTGTTCCTCATATTTCTTCATTTAGGGATGCTCTCTTAAAAATATACATACATACATACATACAGATATAGAGATATATATCTATATCTCCTTTTTTTTTTAATTTAATGGAAGAAAGTGGAATACAAGCTGAGCATGAGACCACAGTGCATCAGAATGGAGCACCCTCTGCAGTGCAACTTGCTGCTGCTGTGTAACAGAATAACACAACTGATAAGAGTGATGGAGTATAGTGTAAAAGAAGGAAAAGAGAAGGGAGCCATCTATGCAAATATTTTGCATGTATTAACTACACGTTTGTTCATATAAAACACATTAAAACATGCCAGATTTTTTCGTTCCAAGTAAACACACAAATCTGTTTAGATTAGTGGCAGACTGACTAACATAGTTTTGACAAAACTTTTGATAAGTGCATTGGAATGCACAGTAAACCAGTACACACACTGGTCTGTGTTTGCAGTAAATCTTTAGGAGGAAACATACAAGACTTTGCATAGCTGGAAATTTTTGGGCACACCATGCTCTCAAAAACACGTGATCTCTTAGAAGTCCCAGCTGTCTTCCTTTGAACTGCACGCCTACCAAACGAGAGAGGATGATATGCCACAAATAGCACATGGTAAACACACCCCAAACGACCAATGTTTTGCTTCACTCAGGCATGAATAAGGCATGCTTTGATGCAATTGCATCTTATCTTTATAATTTATGTTCAAGTAGCTTGCAGCAACCAGAGTCAAATGAAACCAAAGACCTGAACGCATGTAACTTACACTTAAAGCGATAATAAGGATGGCTCTTTTTATGAGCATCATAAAAAGCAGAAACCAAACAATCACAACTGACTAATGAACTGATCTGGGGTCTTGAGAGAAAGCATTCTGTAATAAATACTGGAACTGCAACACTACATTGTAATGTTAATTAGGTACATAACAGTTGGTAGGCAAAGGAGTTCTCTGATTCACTTCAATAGCGCAAAGAAGGGAACAGATCCCCACGGCTTTTCTTAGGCACAGCATAATTTGAAGAATGGACCAATTCTGTAAGTATGATTAACCAAACTAACTACCGTTAGTTTTGGACTAGATCATGGGCAAGGAAACTAAAGTGCTCAGGCTACACAGGAGTGCATAGAACATCTGCAGATGTATGCTTAACTAATATTTAATGGATCTAATTTTTGAAAATTTGTTGGAGGTAGAAAATGAAATACAGCATGTAAAACTAATTTGGGCTGTAGTTTCTATTTAAGGTGCTTTGGGGGGAATAAAGCAATCTAGTCATATAAGGGGTTTTATTCTATGATTGGCAAATCATTTTGAACCTGTTTAATAGTTGAAAAGGAAATAGACTTTTTTGATAATAGAATGTTCTGTCATGATGCATGCAGTCTGAAGCTAGAACACTGTGTTGTGATATGGGAAATCTTGCACTTCTTGCGAACTTTTTGTAAATCCCCTTTATCTCTTCAGTGCTTGCAAAACTGCATAGAATTCATCAAAAAAACAGAGGAAAACTGTGCTCCTTCTCTCATTTTCATGCTGAATACAAAAATTACCCTTGGAAATTTCAATAAGTAATGCATGGTAAACTGCAACCAACTGTAAATCTCACCCACATGAAAAATTTTTCAAGAGAGTATCTCCTGACTGGCTGTTGAAGCAAAAAAACATGCAAGATATGAGGACAAGTCCTCTGCCAATAGTAAGTTCATATTTTACAGTATGCTTTTAAAGCCTTGTTTTAAAGATACTAAAGCACTTTAAAGAAATTCTCATGCTTTGTTTGCTCATTTTTTATTATTATTAGCAAATCTATATTTTCTCTTATATTTTGCAAAAGTGCTGCCTCTCTCTCCCAAAAGAAATCCAAAGAAAATTCAGCCTGAGGCATTTACCCATCTGGAAAACTTCATGTCAAATGTTAACACATTCATCAAGGTCTTACACACCACTTTACATTGATATATAGGTAAAAAAAAATCACCTGCATAAAAATATAAATCCATTTATGTCTTTATGTGACCTTCCAGACACAAAGAAATAGGTCTCGTACAGGACAATATCTTGTCTACTAAACAGACTGCATTTTTCCCTGAATGAGCACAGCTCCAATAGTTTCCACATCCCAAGTATTTTGCTGTGACCTACTTATTCCTACTCTTCACAGTCAGAAAATAACCACTGGATGGAGGAAAGTTAAATAGCCATTATATTAAATTTTGCAAACCTGCCAGGTAAAGGGGGGGGGGGGGGGGGGAACAGGTGGGGGGAGAGGGAAGGGAAGAAATGTAGGAGAAAAGGAAGACTCTCAAAACAAAGCATGTAAACCCCTTGAGGCTGACCATCAGACCCAATTAGGTTAATAGAGTTATACTGATTTGCTCCAGTTGCAAAACTGGTTCAAGTCTGTGTGTTCAGAAGTGCAAGAGAAAGAGATTGTACCTTGTTCCTAGCTGAGCCTTGGTTCCAGCTGTACCTTATTCCTAGCTAAATATATAGTGAAGAACATGCCTCACACTCCTGTCACTAGAGAGCTTCTGGATACTTCTCCCAGTACAGTGGTGAATTACCCTGATCAACCACCTTAGTCACGGTGTTCTTTTAAGCCTTCCAATCCCAACACAATATTCACATATCTTTGCTTCTCAATTCTGTCTCACAGCTCTAGCTGCAAATCGAATCCTGCACACACAGTTGTTTCTCAGCACTTGGCTCTTGGCATGAGTCAGACATCATTCCTCTGGGTGGTATCCAGCCTGCAGTTTGAACATTATGGAATTACAGCATATTTTAAGCACAGAAAAAACATCCTGGATTTCCATCATGGTACATGTAGATATCAAGCAACATTAGAAATATATGTATGCTGTCAGCATTTTCATCACTTTGGTTTCTAGACTAGTGCACGTTGTACATAAGTATCTCAGTGATTAAAGTGCTAGTGGCCGGTCTACAACAATGATCTTATAAAAGCAGGGAAATTTTAAGAGTGAAATAAATAAAGACTGAAATAAAGAACATGTCTGGTGCCCCTAAAATAAATTTTAACCCCAAGTTAATTATGGTTTTCAAAAGTCTTCTCTCTAACTTATCTGATAGCCAATAAAAATACTCAGATCCCAGACCTAGGTAAGCCTGAGAGACAGATTTGACCTCAGTCTACTTCAGTGTAGGTTAAGAATTCAGGAGTTGACAGCCCTCCAGTGCATTCACTGAGGCTTCCCTACAGCTCAGTTCCATTCTCCTGTTTCGTCTTTCTGCCCTTCTTTATTAGAAACACCTTGCACTGGCTTGATTTTTACATCCTAGGCTACTCAGACATATTCCTATATACAGGACATTTCAACTGAGAGGCTTGACCTGGCAAATCCTCCTTCTGACATGCTGCCCACAAGCAGAAAGATAAAAAACCCATGAAGATGCTGGACAACCTCATAAAGTGACTATCAGAAGGGCTCTTGACTTTGGAGAGGCATCAGGATGCAGCAGTTCCATGCAAGAATCTCAAGCAGCAGCAGATAGTTATCAGAGGATGCCTCTTTGAGCACATTAAAAAAATAAAAATTTTTTAAAAAAAGTTTTTCAGAATGCACATAGGAAAGCTATGGCTTATAAATTCAAGGGAATACAACAAGGACTTAGTAATAGGAATTTGACCCTTTCTCTTTCTCACTGGCTACATTTAGATGAGAAAGCAGAGGTAGTGAAGAAATAGCAGCTCCAAGAACAAGTGAAGGCAAAGATGTGGGGTTGGTGTCCACACCCACTCTGCTGACAGATGTATGGCTCAGAGTTTTTTAAGAATGCAGCAACAGAGAGAAAAATCAGAAAGCATTAATTACAATAGAAAGAGAAGAACCAGGTAGGAGCTAAATTATAACATAAAGCAAATCTTGCCTCTGTTATAATCTCATTTTGCTGCTGACATTAAACCTTGAAGAATTATGGTTTTCCACTCTTACCTCCCAGATATTCAAGAGTGCCTGGGAGCAAAAGTAAGCATAGAAACAGCAGATGATTCTTTTTGGCAGAACCATGTACAACAACTAACACAAGCTGAGCAGAATGTACAAATACAGGCATACATGTCTGGGTATGGTTTCACTATGTGCAGTTGCTGACATCAAGACCAGTACTCAGCAATTTTAAGAAAAAGCCAATGTATTAAGGCCACTATCAACTGTGCCACTATTCAAATTAAGAAATTTTCAAATCTTCTGGTATTGCAGGTCTGAAAATCTACCAAAAGTTGACAGGGCATGACAGAAAGATTCACCTGCAGTTCTTTTATGCTTTTGTAACTTGCAAGACTTCTTAGAGCTCAAATTCTGTATAAGTTATCAGAAAATACAGAAGACTTCAAATGAAATGCCTGAAAAGCCTCTTTCCCCTTTCAGTCTGGACCTTGCAGAATGTGACACTTTGGCCACATTATAGTGCAAGTGATGCTTCAGTTACTGCTAGGATCCTTTATAGCTACTGCAAGGTCCCTGCCCTGCTTCTGGATTAATTGTTCCTAAATTCTGTTTATCGCTTCTTATTCTATTCTGTGGTTAAACTAGTTGGAGCAGTTTCTGAGCAGAGAATCTAGGCCTATACCTCAAGTAAATAAAGAGTTAGCATTTCTTCTATTCTGGGACTCAGTAACATCAAGGGGGGAAAATTCCACCTTTAGACAGAATAAAAAATATTGTTACACTGCTTTTCACAAAACTCTGCTCAAGTCAAAACAATATATGTCCACAGGAGTGAGTGTGTGTCAGCAAAAGGAACAAGAAACCTTGAAGAAAATAAAGGTGATTGGGGACAAGCTGCTGCAGGAGTTACAGAGAGAACTGCCAACAAGCCAAACCAGCTTTTCGACTAGCACAACAGTCAGGGCTGGTCTGCAGTGGAGCAGGTGCTGCAGGAGGTTGCAGCAGACTACACTGCCCATTATGTCTGTAAGGAGAGTGGGGAAAGGCAGTGCTGATACCAGCTAAGGAAACAGCAAGCCAGTGAAATGCTGAAGCACCTGCTGGGCAGCAAACAGGCAGCAGCAGAAAGCACCCATCACAATGAGATAGAAATGCATGTCCAGAGCTACTCTATTGTATTTCACTTCCAATTCACTTTCTGCCTTAATTAGAATAAATATTTTAAGGTCCTAAGAGAAATCCACCTTCCACATGGCTGCCCTTGCAGTAATAAGGATTAAATCAATCTTTTCTTCCTTCAGCTCCCCACTGGGAGCAAACATATGGCTTCTGAGAGGGTTTGACCCATTTCCCATCTGCCAGTGACCAAACTAGAGGTAGTGAAATGCAGCATCAGCACCCATCTATGAGAAGATGGAAAGAGACCTCCTGAAATTACCTGATTCATCAAGCAAAGATTTTGAAATAAAGGAAAGCGTTTTAGCATACCAGAACTCATTAATAAGTACAGGTATACATTTGTATGAGTACATTAGGGTTTCATATAAATCTATCAGTGAAGTTCTGATAATGCAAAGTCTTCCGTAGTGAATATTCAGCTGAAGTTACTATTCAGTCTTCAAGATCCCTTTCATCATTATTTTAGTTGCTTGTAGGCACTGCACGTGGATAACATTGGGGTGGACGCTGTTGATCATCCCTACCACACAGCAAGATGAAGTGAGGGGCTTCTCAAGCTTGTGAATTTCATTACTCCAAAAGTAGCCATATTCCATTAATAATAAGTAAAGTCGATAAATATATTTATTATATTTCTTTTTATTCATTTATTATGTATTTATATTTTTATATAAATATATTTATTGATTATCTTTTTTTAGATGAGTAATCCACTAACACGGCCTTTCTGTTTCAGTGGCCAGAGTTCTCTGCATCAATGTGCTATATGGTGCAAAGCTATCATGTTCATTTATTGTTGTCTCAGGATTTCTGTAGTGCACTTCATTATGGAATTGCCAGCAGCAGGCTTCTCCCAGGACTCTCATCCCAGGGTAAAAGAGATTTACTATATGCACTACAGTTTTTTGGAGTTGTGGGTCTCTATTGTTCATATCCTTATAGTCACTCATGTGCATCCTCTAAAAATATGTTAAAAGACAGAGCAGATTTTTATTTCAATATAGATCTATCAAGCAACAACCAGCCAAAGCTTGAATATAGACCTTTTCAGAGTTGCCATCACAGCAGCTTTGAAGGAATCCAGCTCAGCATTTGTACAGTTTAGGAACAAATTATTGAAGGTCCCTTCCTGCTGATCCATTTCTCCAAATTCTCTAAAGAACTTCACCCTTTATAAAACCTTCATAAAAACCAAATGCACCTAAATTTGTTAGTCCCACTAACAGTAATGAAAGTTATCAAGTGCTAGATGACTCATGGATTTAGACTGCTAACTCAATTATCAAATGCTTTTCATTCTAGACTGCAGTTTATTTTGTTCCTCTCTTCATTCATTCATTAAGAAGTATCCATCACTTCTTAGTTTAAGGAATTAAAGAGAGAGTAATTTTGAATGAAAGAGTTGTGGAAATAAAAATAAAGGTTTTTTATCATTAAGTTAACTTCCAGTCATTCAGAAGCTATGTATGCTACTTTAATTTTAGGAGTACTGAAGTTCAGTGAACACCAGTGTCTGATCAAAGCCTCAAGAGTTCATAAATTTAGAAACACTTTCTTAGGCTTGGTAACCAGCACAATGCTTCCTAAGGTGATGAGCTTCAGTGATTTAAGAAAGTTATGGTGTTACAGTTATAGAGGCAGTAGATGGCAGATACCAAAAGTGTAATGGTGTTTTCTAGTATCAAATTTTTCATTTGGGTCATGTCAGAAAAGCCACAAGAATGTGTTCCCAGAGTACTCCACAGTTTCAAAATGCAGAGCAAAGTAGGACAAAACGTCACAAAAATTCACGTCACAAATTGTTTTGAGGCCCAAGCAAGCACTTAGGCTAATCCACATATTAGCCACAGGAATGCTTATTTTCCCTTCTGAGAAGCCTGAATAGCTTGAGGAGACCAAATAACTCAAAAAACTATATATTTTCCTATACATAAAAGCTGCAGTCTTCAAACTAACTATTTTTAGCTGCATTTCAATTTCTCACTTAGATTTTAACTCTCTTATTACTTATAACACATTTTTCTTTAGGAAACCACCAATGAAAGGGACTGCATGGGGTGTCAGATTTAATATTACCTTTATTCTTACTATTAAAATTTCATTTATTTTTATGTCTGAAAATGTTGCATTCTGAAAACTCTGTAATTCTAGAACCATGTATAATTCTGAATTAATGTGATTAGGGAGATTTTTTTTCTGAAAAATTAGAAAATGTGAAAGGGGTTCTAAATATATGGCCAGTGTTACAGTTTTTGATGCTTTTAGGTTGTTAACATCCCTTAATCCATTAATTTCGAACTTGTCACAATTTTTTAGTCATTTCAACACTGATAAGAAATTTCTCTCATCAACATCAGAAACTGCCCTTGAACTGCAAATTCTCCTCCCTTATTCTTTATATTTTATTTGTAAATTTTAAACTAAAAGTCGGCATGCTGGGAAACAAGACTGTTCAAAAATCATCACCAAAATGTTATATTAGCTTTGTACCTACATTTCTCAGAATAAAGTATACCAAGTTTTAGAACATTTCTAAAAGTTTTTTAAATTTTGAAAAAGGAAAAGCTCTACAATAAGATAAATTATTCTTTTTTTCTTCATTTTCCTATTACTTTGACCAACAATTTTATGAAGCTTTGCAATACAATCATTTTTTGTGATTTTCCATACATACATCTGTGTGTGAATGTAAATATATTTTTTAAATATGAAGAATAAACTCATTAAGGCAAAAAAGAACTAATGGATATATCTGTTTTCATCAATTTCGTGTAAAATAAAGAAAAAATCACTCCCATCTCTTACATTCAAAAGGAAAAAATGAAATCCTTCGTAATGCACTAAGATAATTTAATTATGGTATCTGTCTCTTAATGAACAAGCTGTGATAATCTCACCACAGAAAAATCTAAATGATGGGAACCAAAGTGGCTTTTTCAGTCTTGTTCCAGGATTTTTTTTAACCTGGGGCAGCATAAAGAACTTTGAATTCTGGCCCATGTCACTGCATTGAAAAAAATTTCCTGGGTCTCAGTCCAGTCTATGAATAGTTCTGCTTGTCAACTACGGTACCAGGTCAGTACATGTCCTTTTGAATACTTTTAAAACCATGAGCAATCTTCAAACTCCTGAAGAAAATGCATTATTTCCCAGAGAAAGGAAAATCACTTGCCTATTAAGCTTGTCTACCAAACTGGTTGAAAAAGGTATGCCTGACCCGTGTGCTCCAGTTGTAAAAAAAATATGAAATTGTGGCTCTCATTTAGTTTCACACTGAGAAAATAGAACTTATACCAGAATTTAAGTCACTCAGTGCTATTTTAAAGATACTGTTTTACTATGCTTGGATTTATTAAGGAGATCATAACTCAGTATTGTGATCTAATAGTCATGGGAAACAAATAAATACAAAGTCAGCATTGATTAAATTGAGCTACATCCTAGAAGGATATAACTTTTGTTTTCAGAAAGTAATACTGCTATTGGTATTGTCTGTTGTTTTGCAGAGGCAAGCAGCCTATTCTTTGCAGAATCTGAAATATTAAATGTAATGTCAGTAAAAATACTCCATTTGCAAACACAGAGATCTTTTTAAAATAACAGCACATAAGATTTTTTTACGTGGACTGATGCTAAAGTAAATACAGGACAGATCTATTGTTTCATGACATGTACTAAAGGTACAAGGATTTTAATTACATTCTTCTCTATTTACTTAAATTATGTTTTATTCATCTATGATATAACATTGACATATAGACAAAATTAAAGGTGAAGAAAACAGATGTACTAAGGCTTCATTAGTTAATTGACTGAACACTTCCATAATGTTTAGTGGATGATCCATCATTTTCAAAGGGTTCATATAGCATTTCTGACCCCAAAACACCTGTCTAAACAAAAAAGAGGACAACTGCAAGTGAATTACAAATATAGGACTAGCACCAAACACAACCAAGCTTTCAACACTCTTTGAGCTCGTGAGCCTAATAAATTTAACCATTTAAATTATTATATTAAAATATAGTATAAATCTGGATAACACTGGGCACAAGTGTAAATGGGGAGAGGAGTTCTGGAGAGCAGCCCTGCAGCAAGGGCCGTGCAGGTGCTGGTTGGCAGCTGCTCAGTGTGAGCCAGCAGCACGTGCCCCGGCAGCCCAGAGGGCAAACGCCATCCTGGGGTGCATCAAACAGCATCACCAGCCAGCCAAAAGAGGAGAATACCCCACTGTATTCAGTGTTGAGGCCACACCTCAAGAGCTGTGTGCAGTTTTGTGTCCCACAGCTTAGGAAGGATGTGAAGGTCCTTGAATCCATCCGGAAGGGAGCACCAAAACTGGGAAAGGACTAGAAGGTTTTTCTTAAGAGGAGCAGCTGAGGACTTTGGGCTTGTCTAGTTTGGAGAAAAGGAGGCTTAGAGGCAACACCTCATTGATCTCTACAGCTTCCTGAAGAGGGAAAGTGGAGTGAGAGGTGTTGAGCTCTTCTCCCTGGTATTTAGTGACAGGACAGGTGGTTCAAATGAATGGTTCTTTGAATGGTACAAAGATGTGCCAGGGAAGGTCCAGACTGGGCATTAAGAAGCATTTCTTTACTGGGAGGATGGTCAAACACTGGAACAGCCCTCTTAGCTGTCGGTTTTTGATACCCCAAGCCTGTCAGTGTTTAAGAGGCATTTGGACAACATGCTGGTTGGCCCTGAAGCAGTCAGACAATTGGACAAGAAGATCATTGCAGGTTCCTGACAACTGAACTATTTTACTCTACATTATTAAATATCAACAAGTAGAAAGGCTGATAAATTATCTTTTGTTATTCTTGATATTTCAGACAAGAGAAAGAAAATTTTTTAATCTCTGCAAACCAATAATGTCTTCTTTTTAGACAAAAACTGTTCATATTTAAAAGACTACAGCTGGTATTTCAGAAAGTCCAATCCTCATTTAGTAGCTCATTACATTGCACTGTTTCCTTCTTTTCACCCAGAAAATAAGTTTAGTTTATGGTTTTAATGTGGTTCTGTGCTAACCCCTAAAACACAGAGGGAGATAATATCTTTCTGGGTGGCAATGATACACAAATTAAGTTTTTCCTAATTACAGAAAGCTCTGAAAATTTGTTTTGTCAATGTCTGGCTTCAGAGGTTCCCCAATGTCATCAAAAACTGTGGAGAAACTATTATTGCCTCTTTTGTCATATAGCTGTGTATTAAGGACTTACTCATTGACTGCAAGCTTGTTGCGAAGAGGGTAAGGATACAGACCTAAATAGCTTTGTAATTGGATATGCAGCATTTCACTGTTAAGCCATTCATCCACATCTGGTCTAGCTTAGCAGTGACCTAAAATCATTACCGCATGAAGGCTCCTTCCTAAGTTATGCAAAAGGAACCATTTAGTCCAGTTTTTAAACTGAGGAAATATCCTCATCACAAAGGACCCATTAAAACATCCTGCAGAGTCTCCAAGGATTTAAAAAATGAACTTGCTTAGCCAAAGTTGAATTTATTATTATTATGTTCTTAAATTGCTGCTGATTCATTTTCTGCATGCTGTAACCATACAGGATAAAGCCAGTAGATATATACTTATGCATATTGTACTTTTTAACCTTATTCCAAATATGACTAGAAATAGTGCATCATACACATTAGTTGGCCACAGAGGAGTTTGCAATGTTCGTGTTATTTTGACAGGAGCGAAATAGGAGCCAGGGCCTGTGCGGTCTTTAAGCAGCAGTTCTGGCCTGTTTATTTCAGCTGTTACCTTATTCTCCCTCAGCTTCTTGTAGCCCTCAGCAAACCCATTCAGCCTTCAGCAACCCAATTTTTCCCCCCTCTTCCACTTGGGGTAGCTCTGGCCAAACTCTTCCTGCTCTGTGCCCCTTCTGTGTTATCCAGACTCTGACTCTAACCAGCCAGGCTCTTCCCAGCTGCCTCTCTGCACCTCCCCATGGAGCAGGAAGCCCTGATACCACAAACACACCCTGGGCACATTCTTTTCTTCTTCACAAGTCCCTTCCCTGTCTGCCCAAGCATCCTAAAGGGATATCAACGCTCATGTTTAGCACTCCCCACATATTTCTAGCAGCAAGGATCACCTCTCAAAAAACAAAAGGTTTGTTATAGGTCATGTAGGAGGTCATGTCACAAATCTTTAACACCCTCTCACATACCTGCCATGTTCCTGGTACATAACTTTGCAGGCCTGCTCTCAGACTCATAGTAGCACAATGAGCATTTGGGGTGGGGAGGAGACACCTGGGACTCCTTTGTGCATCAGTGCATGACTTTGAGTACAAGTCTGTCTGACAATGTTGATGATAACAGTAAGCATAGAAATATAACATTAATACCAAATGGATCACAGTACTGTGTTTGGCTTATTTGTTTCTAGGATCTACAAAAAACCTGGCATCTACCATAACTACTGTGGACTTCTCCAAAATCAGGTTGAATTACATCAGGAGATGGAGTTGTGAATTTTGACCCTTATGTTCTTACAGCCTGTCTACTTTTTCACTATTATTCCTGCTTTGGCATTAAATAGGACTTCATTCCCTAGGGCTATCGTAAATTTATGTTTTAAGTTTAGCACCATACTTTAGTTCAAAGAATTCACTGTGTGAAACTGTTTCCTATACAACAAGGGCGTTTTATTTTTAGATTCAGTACTGAGATTTTTTTTATATTTCAAATAAGAGAGACACAAAACCAATATGATGCTAAGACATTATCAACCATTATAGTCCACTCCACATCAAAAATTAATAATTTTTTCAATCTTACTTTCAAGACATGGATACCTTATTTGGCTTTATAGAAAATAAAGTCACATCTTTAAAGCTTTGGATGCATTCCTGAAGATTTTTACTACTTTACCCTTTTAAATCTATATTTCAAAAATTGAAGCCAAGATAAAATTTGGTAAGAATTTTCTATCATCTCTCAAGAAGGCAAAATACTCATGTTAGCTTATTGAAAAATTAGTTTAAAACCTACCTGCATAATATTACTGGTACTCAGATCATAATCAGCTTTCCAGCACACAAAAAACACTTTAGCACTTCACAATGTAATAGCAACTGGAACTTCACAGACACAATTAATAACATTTTCATTTTTTGGCAGGAAACTGACGAGCAAGATTATTCCCAAATCTTTACAGTCCCACAACACTTTATCAAACCTTTCAATCTCAAATGAGGCACATACATTTCAAATGTTTTTACTTCTTTCAAGAATTCAGCTTGTCTTCATTCAATTTCATGACACTTTCCTTGGGGAAATCACAGAATCAGAAAAAAAAAACAAAAGACCAAAACCCACACAACATTGGAAGATATTGGGCCAAAAGCTCATTAATGACTCTAGTAAGCCTTGAAAAAGACCTACAGATTTATATTTCCATTAGAAGTGAAACATGAGGAGTCAGCAGGAGTGGAGTTAGATCTGCACCAAGAACTAAGCAGCACGTGCGGCAAGATTCAGTGGCATGCCTGTAATAGGTGTGGCAGAGAAATAACTGGGAGAGGGAGTAAGTGCTAAGGTAGCTTCAAGAATAACCTGGTGCTGACATTTTGGAGGAACTCCAAAATATAATTTATCAGCATGCAATATCATCACTGGTAATAAAGCCCACTCACTGCTGCTGTGCTGCAGACCCTGCTCCTCCCAGTCTCTGCATAGGTCCCAAAGGAGCTTTGACAGCCTTCCTCCTCATCACTGCTGCAGGAATTATCTGACTGGGAGCCATTAAAGTACCATTATGCCTTGTTAGCTCCCTCACTCTTATTTTGAAATTTAAAACAAAAGCACTCTCAGAAGCTTAGATTTTAGGGGGCAGGGGGGAGTGTTAACCGTTTCCCATTCTGTGTTTCAATACGTTCTAGATTTGTTACTTAGATTCAACATCTGTGTCAAGTGAATGCTTAGGTATCAGTCTCCTTTCCCACCTTGTACATCTACTCCCATAATCTCTTCAGACAACAATGTTTTTCCTCACTTTAAAAAAGGATATTATAGGTATTGTATTACCACCCAAAAAGTGTAATACTCTGTGATTGATAACGTTATTGCACTTTTCAGACTCTCAAGATGGCAGTTTCTAACTGATTCGTAATTTTTTATCAAATGTCTGGTCATCTGCTCTATATTTACATCTTTATCAGCTAAGGGTCACTTCACAGAATTTTGAGGTTTATCACATTACCCATTTCATCCCATTTGAATCTAACTTTGATTCTGTGATGTCTTACAAGATCTCTTAAAAGAAGAAAGCAAGCTACCTTCTGCTTGTGGCCCAGCTGGCAGTTACGAACCATCAATCAGAAGAGGAAAACTTAGAGTCTTACGGCACAGCTTGTATTTTCCTCACTTGCAGTAAAATGGTCTGAAAGGCTGGAATAAAGCACTGCATCCTGGCCCAGGAGATCACCACCTCTAAGCACTCAATACATCCACCATTTTTCTCATAAAGGGATTTGTTCTACCAAAAGATTCTTTTCTCAGCTGCCTGCAGGGAGAAGTGAAATGCTGGACTTTCTTCCACTGGGCTGTCAGGATGTGTTATTCTGCTGATCAAGGATCTTCAAGTACCCAACACTAATCAGCCCAAGACAGGCTAATTATAATCCCTGAGGCCGCCTCCAGTCTAGGAAAATATTGCTAAAAAAAAATCCTATGAGCTTTGCCAAGCTGGCATTTTTCCTAGCTCCAAGTGGTATCAAATTTCACTTTCAGACTGCATAATTTTCAGGTTGGATATATCTGGGGGAAATATCATTTAACAGGCTGAAAGTTTGTTGAGATTCTCTACAACCTCTGCCTTCCCTGTGGTTCTCCCATACCAATGAAAGCACCTGACAAATATAAATATGTTATCTTCATACTTTTGCTTAAATAATGGCTGTCCATAGTCTGAATTTATTAAGGATTAGTTAAAATCATGAAATATTACTCAGATTAAAATAATCCATCAACAATTAACAGTCAGTAAGAACACAGAGAAATGCACAAATCAGTTTATAAACCATTCAATAAAGCTCAAGAAAACATGCTGTTGGAGCTTACATATGCCTAACACTAATTTTGAATGCTGAGTTTAGCAGACTAGCTTGTTTAATTTACATATTAAATACATCCCTAGATTTAATTTTTAACAATTCAAAAGGTGAATATAGGAATCAGAGCTACAAGCCACTATATAGGATTAAGTAAGACAAAACAGAAGTGGATTCTAAATTATACTGGGAGTCAGAAAAAATAGAGGTTAATTTGAGCGCTACTTTTTATCACTCATAAACTGCATTTCTTTCCACGTTCCTCTTCCCTGAACTCCTGGCACATTAATTGGAAATATGGATCCTTAGCTTGCTTGACACAGCTATTCTGGTTTCAAAAATAAATATTTATTAGACTGGAAAGAGCAATATCTCCACGACCCAGGGGACTGCCTAATTCAGAGCAGATGTTAGTCCCATGTATCTTACATCTCATTTTAATGCATATCCATCTGTCATTAGCTGTTTTGGGTTGTGTGCTCTCTGAACAAAACCTAGGCAAAAAAGTTTCATGAAGATCAACAGTTGGTGTTTTGATGAGTCTGCAGTGACTAAGACAGCATCTTATAGAATAATTCTTATCAATCTCTAATTTTGGAAAGGAGGCCTTGAAGATCATGCAAAAGCATGGCAGGTTTCCCTTTCACAAAAATCAGTAACTTCTTTTTAAGTAGAATGGCATGCACATGTTGCCTCAAGCTTTACAGACCAGGTGGTGCTGCCTCTCTGTCTATATGAAAATCACTTAGATTCAGCCAGTAGAGGTATTTGCCTGGTCTTTACAAACTTAAATGTAGAATTAAGCTGATATTTTCAGTTAAGCACGCTCAACAGTTTGGCATACACTACTTAGAAATGTAATTTTGTGCTGCCAAAACCACTGAGCTTTAGATACATTTTGTAAATGTTCTACTGTGGAATCCTTTAGCTAAGACAGAAAATCCCCAAAGCTTCCCTTCCTTTAGGTTTTAACATTGTATTTTCCAGCACCCACATCTCTTCCATTCAGCCATGTTCCCTTGCACCATTCTCTCTGGTATCTGCTACTGCCTTGCCTGCCTGTGTGGATAGCTATGTGTGTAAAGTTAAACTGTTAGTAGTGTCACCTAGCACATACACAGAGTGCTTGGCAAAGGAAGTCATTGTCATTGTGTCCATGCCACAGGTGACAATTAAGGGGCACAGACATAGAGGCAATGTGAAAGGGGCATATTTAGTATCACAGCCAGAAGCAGTTTCCAGTCTCCTTGATTCAAGTATCACAGGACACTACCTTTCTTGTAGCTTATAACTTCTCTGAACAAGTTTTATCCTCTGTCCTCTTATACTAAAATTTAAACCCAGGAAGTCCTTATACTAGTTTCTGTATATTTTCATGACAAGCACAGGAGGAAGAACACCTAAGATCTTTACTCAAACAAATACTAATTTATTACCAGTATTCTACAGAACTCACCATTTATGGCCTCAAGATGCTGATAAACATTTCTTATGTTGCCTAACAAGAAGAGGAACAACAGAGATCGGAGGGGGATTTATCTCTCTTGATAAAAGTGACTTTACAAGTTACAGCAAAGAAAAGGGATCACATAGGTGGGATCAGCAAATGAAACCGAGCTTCCAATCCAATTCAAAATAACCTAACAAAGTGGAGCAGAAGGAATAATTAAGAAGTTTTCAGTGTAATTCACAGAAATACAGAATCAAGTCTCTTCATTTATTTAAAAGTTTACTTTAAAAAGCTACAGCACTGCAAACAAGTGTGAAGCACTTCGGGGGTTAAAATTTTTTTCTTCTGAAAGAGCTAGCACCATTACTGCTGATACACTGTCTGTTTACACGTCATGCACTGAGTGTTTAGATTCCACCTTCTCCAGATACAAAAAAACCCGCAAATCCCCTAATTATTTTCGAAGGTTATCTGTGCATAATAACATCAAAAAACTACTTGCTGCTCTTAATAACCTAATAAAATACTAGGATGAAATTTTGAGAAGGAACAAGACTAGATGGCATATTAAGGGTCTATAGAATATACCCTGCATATTTTAATAGCTGACCCTTAAAATGGCAACTTACATATCTGCTGTGTCATTGCCTTAGCAACAGACTAGACATGCTGAAATCTGACAGATAGCAGGCTTTTCTAGCTGAAGCTGTGGGTTTTAAGGGGAGGATTTTTTAACAATCAAAATCTGATTTATTATTCTAACAAAATATGGTATGTTTTAGGAGACTAGCAGTGCAGCTTAAAGTACAAGAAGGACACACACTTGCTAGTACAGTCTTGGCCAGAGAATTAGCCTCTTCAGCAGGAAAAGCTTCTTTCTAAACATGATCTAACACACTTGAAAACTGTAAGCAGCCTGAAGTAGCTTCATGCAACAACTTTGAAAGATGTCCTTATCTGAAAACATTCTCAATGGACTATAGTTATTCTATCAATAGCACTCAGCCCTGAAGTACAATTTTTCATTACAAAAACTAAGTGCTGAGAAAAGTTTTTCATTAGTTTTTTCATTGCTAACTAGTATTTTGTTTTTCTTTAAGGCTCGTTTTGCAATATCAGCTGAAAAACAATTTTATACAGCCCTCAGGCTTGACAATATCAAGCTCCTTTTTTTGTGTGTTCACTGTACATGTTCTATCCATCTCTCAAATAAAGACCTGTCAAAAACTTATTTTTTATTTTTTTATATATATAATCGAAAGGGAAAAAATGTAGTACAATCAACTGTTCAACAGCATTTGTTGGTGGGTTTGCTTACTTAATGTTGTACTATGTAATGCAAAAAAAGGCATCTGTCCTTACTTTGCAATTTTCTACCTAATGAGCATAATATTTCAGTTGGTAGGTATATTGTTCTCTTTTTTATCTATTTTGCAGACATATTTTGTTGCATTGATTGTCTTGGCAGAGAGTATTCCATCACAGCAATCTCTCAAGCAAAGGAGGAGCACTTATCTAGCCAATAAAGGAAATGCTGTTTTGAAACTTTCAAAACAGACATAAGGTTTTGTTGTGCTGTGGGGTTTTTTTTTAAACAAAAAAGTTCCTTTCTGTTGCCAATTAAACGCATAAAGGTGCAGCTTTTTATTTCATTATAGTCAATACAGTCAAGGTTTGTCTAAAACACTTTGTCAAGCACATACTCCTCTTTTGAAAACTACAATGTTCCCAAGCTTCTCGTGTTAATTTGAAGCCTAATTTATAGCAGGTAGCAACCATTTTTTTCCTTAAATCCCTTGAAAGTTCATGGATCTCCACCAAAAGCTCAGCTTTATCCAATAAAACCATGACCAATAAAAAACAGCCAAGCTCAGAAAACAAACACAGAAGCACAAACAGGAAAATACAAAGACAAGCAGAAGAAAGATTATATATTTTTAAGTTCTATACGAGCAACAGGAAAAATAGCTTTTTCTCCCAGGTCTGCCAGAGGTTTTCTGAGCAACTTGGGCATGTTACTTATCCTTTATAAGGAAACACTTAGGAAAAGTGAGAAAAACAATTATTCACCTCAATTTAAGGTGAAAATTAAGGCAATCTAATCAGAAAAGATTTGACTGTTTCTCAGATGTCTGTACAGCCCCTAACACCGTAAGGGTTCTATCTAAGCTTCAGCAGAGAGATCTGAACTGTTTTGTTGTTTTAAAACATAGTAATAACCTGAAGTCCCACAGGTTTTCTGTATCTAACCTTTCATGAACCACTTTTTAGAAACAGTCTACAAGAAATGTGACATTTTTCCAAGGGACTTAAATAAGAGTGAGAACTTTATAGAAGAGAGCAATTACAGGCATACCAATCAGGAAGAGCAAGCTGGAAGGAGCAAGTAAGACATAGAGGAAGTCAACACATGATGGAACTGAGAGGAGCTAAATACAACATATACAATTCTAAGATAACCCGCAAAGAGGAGTTATGGAGGTTACATGGGATGCATTTTAAGACTGAAGTAGAGATTCAACTATGAGCTTTTAGACCAGAGAGAAAATGCTGCAAAAATCACAACCAAAAAAAAAGAAAAAAAACCTAAACCTGCATGTATTCAGATAAAAGCATTCTTCACTTTACCCACACACCAAGCTGGCAAAAAAAAAAAGATATTAATATTTGACAGCACATGAAGCAACTTCATGTCTGCATCCTAATCCTGAAACTGTGACAACATTGAATTTGCAAGAGAATCAGTACAGGGCAACTCTTGACAGACAAAAAACATTTTAAAAAGTAATAGATATACAGCAAGACTGAAAGCAGAACTAATTACTGCAGTGGGTGCTTTCTCAGTTAAATGCTAGAAGTTCTTTTAGTACAACCTCATGCTAACAAAGGCTACCTTTCTATGTGTGTCAGCTCCCATAAGACACTGCACCATGGAGGCTGAGAAAAGTATTTTATAGAGCTATTTCCTCATTGAAATCACTATTATTTGAAAGATCCCTTTGCCAAAGAGACAATGCTAGGTGCTTAGCATACTTGGGGTGTCTGAGAAAGTAACTGGACATGGAGCACCAGCAGTGCTGGGGCTGTTATTCCTGTGCCTGCTGCCAGGTACTTCCCCTTCTCGGAGCCTTTCTACTGCCTCACCCGACAGAGCAGCTGGTCTTCCACAGAGCCGACTACTTGCTCTGGATGCCCTTAACAGTTCCAGAAGCCACAGGGCTGCCAAAGGTAAGGAAGTGTCAATACAATTCACAGTGTTCATTCTCCACCCTTAACTTTGAGGCTGATACTCTCCTCAGGACACAAATATTATCCCCCAGGCTGGAGGACACTCCTCTTACGTTTACAAGCTATCTCCGCTTCCAGGCGGATATTTTTTACACAGCTGAGAGGAAGTCCCTCCTTGCCTGGCACCAGGACTCAACACTGGACAAGCAGGAGGCACCAGCATTCTGGCCAAGTCTGCCAGGGCAAGCCTGTATCTGACACATGCCATGAGAACTGAGAGTTCATGCAGAGCAGAGAGTATTCCTGGCTTGAAGCATCTTGTCTGAAAGTGCCAGACATTGTCAGCTACACAGAGCTGAATTTTTTGACCTTGGAGGGATGAGAAGCTGAGTCAGCCTTGCTGGGATTCAAAGCACTCAGGAGTCCAGATATTTGAAACCTGTCTTTCATGCACCAAACAGGAAGGGAAAAACAATCTGAATCGTTTTTTAATTTATTCCCTGACTTTTTTCTTCAGAAACAAAGCTTTTCTGAAGACTTTTTAAAAATAAGAAAAATTTGCTTCAGAAAAACTCATTTTGATACTCAGAGGGATTTTTGTGATGACCCTTCTGATATTATACATACACATATATATGACCATACCAAACTAGTTGAAGGATTTATATTGCACACTTTTAGTTTCTTCAATGGATATGAAGTGGGGATAGATAATTTTATTTTTAAATCTGCAGAAAATATAGGATATAAAACTGAATATGAGAAAGACCGTACTCCATGGGTCTTTGTTCAAGAGCACCAACCAAACACCACACACGCCTGTGCAGCAAGCAAGGTACAGGTAGCCTGTAAGCACTGACAAAACAGAAAATGGCTATAGTAACAGCCTGTTAGGCTTAGAAACATAGCTGAGGTCTGCCTTGCCCTGTGCCAAAGTCTCCACAGGCTGAGAAGCCCAAGATGGCAGATGCTTTTTCAGGAGCATTCTGGATCATGAGAGTGATATCAGATATGATGCCCATCCATTGCTAATTCCACCCACTGTATGTCCTGTTCCCTCACTAATTTAGTCTCCTTTTGGCTCATCCAGCTCAGCTTTTCCACTGACTCCTTCCTTTCTGGTGGCAGGAAAGTCTTGGCCCAGTCTGGGTGACTCATTATAGTGGTAACATATACAACATATACAACTTTCTTTTTTCTGGAGCTAGAATCTGCTCTGATGAGTGTCTGTTTAAATCGAAAAGGAAAAGCAAAAGCCACCTTTACCCCCTGCAGTCCACAGAAATGTTAGTATTCAGACATAAATTAGTCGCAAGATGATTTCTTGACGTCATCTTTTCATTCATGTACCATTAATTTTGTCCCAGTAACACCAGTATAGTATCTCATTACAAAATGTAAAGAAATTTCATTACAAAGCATGGGCCATGCTTACAGTACAAAATATAAATATACTATTTCAGCAGAGAAACGTGGTATCTTTTAATACAATTTTTTTTTTTTCTCTTTTAAAAGCAACTCTGGAACTTCAGACATTCTGCCCCTCCCTGAAGCTAGGAGCACTCAGCAGAGACCAGGAAAAAAATCAAGCCGAGAATTTTGTCAATATTTCTTTCATGACACAGCAGTGACTTTTACAGAAGGGTGCAAGTAGACTAGGACATGCCACGGGAATTTTTTTAATCATTTCTAATTCCTCAATTACTTTGAAGGAGGTATTTTACCAGTATTTTGGAAATGCCACCAATTCTAATCAATACCTGAGCACTTCTGATAGAGAGAGCTCCTTTAACAAGACTTTCAAGGGATGAAAGCTTCACTCCAGATCTGCCAGGGGTGGGAGGCCCAGGACACCCGCCCACTGTTCTACTGTAACGTGACCTACAAAAGATAAAGTTCAGAGAATAGGGTTCCCTCAACTCATCTTTAGAGAAGAAGGAAAACTTCCTTTCATTGAGGACATGCTCTGATCCCCTCTAGGTAGGCTTTGCATTGTCGTATGGTGAAAAAAACCCCCTACAAAGTGTTAAAATTGTACCCACTTCCATTGCTGTGGTCAGGTTTTATCATCAGCTCCTACAGCTGCTTTGGGAAGAACAAAGCTTCTGTTTCTCTCTGCATTGAGTGCTAAGCTATGTAAGAACTACTTAATTGATGATATAATAAAACCCTTCAGAGCAAAGTAAAGATTAAACAGTAACATCCTTTCAGTTCACTAGTGCACGCCCATCTCCAACTCCACGTCAGTGTGATTCTGCATATACAGAAGAACTCTGGCCTTCAGATTAAATGTCCAAATTCAGCTACTTCAGGGAAGAATACATGTATTTACAAAACATATTTCCTTCAGTAATGGTGAATAAGGCCAGCTGTGGAACAAAGCTGAAAGCAACACAATTTTCACACTGTCAAATGCTGTCTCACTTGTACCAGCTATGAATCTGCTTCAACTACAAGCAAAATTGTATTATATCTTTAGTGTTTCTGCATTTGGTCATGCTCTGACTCAGACAATCAGGCATGCTCTTCATACTAAGGCTCTCTTCATCACTCCATACCTTTTTTTCCATATCCTCGCATACAGATCTCAGTGCAACACTTGGGCCCATACAAAAATTAACAGGAAGTATTCTGTAATCAAAGTACTCAGCAGGAGTCAGAATCAGCCAAGATTACCAAGAATCAATTAGTGTCATCACAGCTCCATTATTAGCAGGTGTTTCCCAGGGCAAAAAATGGTGTGAGAATTGTGAGGAATAGAGAGTAAAAGTGTTTAGAAACAACATGCTTTGAAACAACATGCTTTGTAATCTTATTAGTAGGGGGAAAAAAAATAAAAATCTTCACTGGAGCCAGTCACCTCTCCAATAATACCATCAAAAGTTGTTCTTTTACACCCAGTATGTTTCCCCTAAGTTTTAACTTTAATCTGAGAAATTCTATTTGTAATCAAGTCACTTGAAAAATCTAAGAAAATACACTTATTATTATTATTATTATTATTATTGATGATGATAATAACAGCATAATATCTAAACCAGATATATCTTACATCCATGTCTTATTAACTGTTCTTCTATGATCCCTAAAGTTGGGAGTTGAAGGCATTGCTCACCAGCTCTCTTCACACCTCTAATTCTGACAGTAGGCAGACATCAGCTGTCCCGCCCTACCCCCATCCTCCTGCTAACTCATCCCTTCCGAGTTTGCCTGATGGGAACACAGCAAGTGCAAGAGACCACTACTTTCATACTGCAAAATGCATCACAAATAAATAAAACAACATCAATCTAATATTAATTTACAGTCATTTGCTTTGTGTTTTGCAGTAGGGAAAAAACACAACAGATGTACCCAAACTATGCTGAAAAAAGCATATATGATTCTGTACAGACTGTCTAATTAAGGTATAAGAGCTCTGTTTCAGCTTGTGCCAGACAAGCCATCACACACACCCCTATGAAGAGTAGTTGGATCTCATTATATTTATTACCTTATCAAATATAAGAGACTAAACCCCACAATAAATGTAGATATCACTATAAAATTAGTGGTTGTTTTTTTCTTGCTGCACGTTTGAAATATAAACTACATGGGGAGAACAGAGCCAGAGACCACTCCCTAATTCCTAGTGGACATATTGATCAGTTAAAATGACATGTGTCTGGTATTTTCTTTCATTCTAATAGCAAGCAGCTGAAAGACTGCATCTTTCAAACATGGAAAATCAAATTAGTGTTGTTATATATCATCCAGCAAGATTAACTTGAAGTTAAGCAAAATAAACCTAGCCTCCAGAAGCAAGACCTTAATACAACATAAACAAATATTGGACCTTGTAAAGGATTACTAAATACTACAGACATTACTTTAACCAGCTTTCTAAATATAAAAGATAGGTGTTTTCTTCCCAAGATAGAGATGGAAGCCTTTTTAATTATTCCTATTATTTTATTCATAGCAAACCCTCTCAGAACACTTGAATGTTTGGCTACACCTTTTACTGCAGTTGCAGCAGAAAAAAAAAGCTTGTTTTCTTTCCAGTAAAAGACCTAAAATTCACTAATTTCATATTACAATTTAAGAAACAGAGTCATAGAAAGTAAAACGGTATAAGAGCTAAATGCTACCGTACTTTCAAAATATTTGGTTATTGTTTGACAATTACATCTGTGTTTTGCTTTTTTAAGAATACCAGTAGAAATAGGACAGTACTGAACCATGTTTAAAATCAATAGTGTTCCAGTTCCTTGTTCAGCACTGGTTTGCAGAGTATTTTCTGTACTATCATGCTATGGAAGGCCAATGAAAGTAAATAGGTGATATTCGTGCTATTGAGATAAAATAGGTTCAAAGAGGAACTAAACGTAATAGGAATGCTTAAATGAAGAGACAGGGAAAGGAGCAAGCTATGTTTATGGCATTAGAATTGAAAACAGCTATTCTTTCTATTTAAGTAAATCAGACAGTAGCTACTTTAATTGGATTGTGAAATTTAAATATATTCTCTTCAAATACTTAGGCTGTTATCACAAATGCAAAGGCAAGTCTAAACATTCAGACAGAATGCATTTTCTGTAGGCCTTTGTCTTAGCCTGTCTGCCTGAAAAATAATATTAAGCATGCAGCATCTTTCTTCAAAATGATTTCTACAAGGCAAAACCCACACACTTACATTAGGAAAACCTTATAAAACAGGAAAAAAAAAAGCTGCAATTAAGAACAGCACAATATTTTGCAACTTACCATGTCCTGTTCAAATCATCCTCTTTTGATGTTTACGGCACATCTGTAAGATGCAATACTAGGAGGTGCCTTGTGTGACCTGCTGCATGATGCTGTGACATCAGTTCAGATGATGCAGCTCATTATGGGAAAGACTGCTGTTGCTATGGCAACTGAGATGTGATACGAATCCTTACTGCATTTCCAGGGGAGTCCGAGACAATACGGAAGCCCTTTAAAGAAACAGACAAAATGCAAACAGGCTTTTAAAGTACGGTGCCACAGATTTTAGAGTCCATGTTAGTACATGCCTGTTGTTAAGGAATATTTTAAACAAATTATTCCTACATGGTGATACAGAATTGAGATCTATGACCCATAAATTATTTCTATATTTAAAATTTAATATCATGTATGTCAATTTAAGAACAAATTTTACAAGTCAAATTTGGTTATCATGTAAGGGAACCTTACTTAAAATAAACAGTCAGTAGCATGATTTTAACACTAAAGCTCTAAAGACAGTAGTTATTGAATAGTATTTTAAGAAATATATATTTTCACACTGCCCCACCCTGCTCCTACATCCAATCTGTCACTACAAGAAAAATCTTGTTGCTAGGGGAAAACAATTGATACTTCAAAATGAGCAGATTTCATACTGTTGAATGAATGACAATGCGTTCAAAAAAAATTGCAGGGGGGTGGCTTTTTATTCAGGAGAGGGTAAAGAAGTTTCTAGCCAACCAAGTAAAAATCTCCTTATCATTTTTCAGCTGTAGGACAAACTGCACTGCCCTCTGCATGCTGAGTAGCCTGGCTTTCATCTGCCCATCAGATAGACAGATGAGTGAAGATTTTGATAGCTGTGGGCAAGCAGCTGCTAGTGCCCAGTGGGCCCCACTGCTGCCTCCAGGTAGAGCAGGAAGGCCGGCAAAGCAGAGAGCCCCTCCCCATAACCTAAGTGAAGGCCTGGGGCTGGAGGCTGAGCCTGTAGATGTTACCTTCTGCACCAGGAACCTGCTCACATCCTCTGTTCAGAGCAGTGATGAGAGAAGCAAAGGCTGTGCAAACAAGTACTGGAAGGAGCTGCCTGGAAATTAAAATTCACAACTAAAGAACCACCAGCACATTTTTGGCCACTTGCCAGTTCTATTTGGATGAGAAGAGTTTCTGGCAAAAACTGCTTTCCCTAGCCATGAAAATCCCTTTCTACATGGTAGGAAAGAAAGTAGACAAAAGGCTGAACCCTATGCGCTTGATATGCTGAAACCCAGAGTAAAACAAAAGCCCAACTTGAACCAAGAATTCCCAACATCCTGAAGATGTCCACTAATGTCCAATATGCATGTCACTAAAACCCTTCATTCCAATAAAATTCTGCCTGTAAGTAAAAACTTTGATTATTGATTTCAGAATAAACCATAAGAAATAATTACACTCTCTTAGCTACCAACCAGCTTTGAAAGAAAGTAGAGAGACCTTGATACTTTTTGATTAATGGATTAAATACAAAGTCTCTCCATAAATCTAGAAATGCCATAGGCTTTCTAACTAGTGCTGCCTTGACATTGCATGGTCTCATTTTTGACAGTTTCTCTCTTCTAGTATTAATCCTATGTCATTCCAAACAATACAATAAAGCTCTCAGACTGAGTCAGTATCAAATCCAGTCTAGTGATCCATAATGAAGCATTACTCACCAAAGAGCTATAGCTCTAGATTTTTGAATGTTTCAAACTTTCTGAGGTCTCTGAGGATGTAATTCCCAATTTAGCAGGGGACGACACCATTGAAACATGATTTCTGTTGGATTGACAGGAAAACCAAGGTATGTCATTGTAAGTTAGCGAAGTTTATGGTGTGCTGAATGCCATTCTGTGCAAATAATGAGTTCCTGAAACTTTCCTTAAAGGAGCTATTTCTATTTTGTTAATGATTATTTGATATAATTTCTACTACCTTTATTGCTATGGAAATGGAGTTGAAAAGAGGCAGTGAGCTGTTATTTTTCTTAGGAAAGTGAGGAGATTCAGAAACATCAGTATGGCAAGCCAAGAGTCATAATCTAGTTGATACAAGGGCTCTGCCTCATGCCCATCATCTTGGCCTTTGTTCCCAAACACAGAGAAGTGAAACTGGTGGGGTGGGCACATCAGGTAAGCACACCCTGGGCCAGCCTCATCACGGTGGGGGACCAGTGCCTGACAGACATCCTGCTCCAGGCTCCTGCCCCAGACTCTCCAGAGGGCATCTTGGCTGCATGTGACCTTCAGGTAAACTTCTCTGGCGGGGTGAAGTAGCAGCATGGCTAACATGGACACAGAGGAGCATGGAGAGGGAGCGAGGTCAGGCAAGAACAGGGGAAATATCAGGCCATTTTTTACAAAGACTTCTGCCTACCTACTGCTAACTACAGGCTGCATGAGTTTGTTTATTCACATATACAAATTATAAGTTGAAGACAAAATTATAGTGTTTTTCCTGACTTTTGAACATTTGGTATTTTTAAAATATCAGTCTGTTGTTTATTTTTCCCAGAAATTATTTCTCATGAGCCAAGGCACGTCAGATTGGGTGCAAGACAGCTACAACAGGAATGTCCCAGGCAGAGTGTAAACTAAGGATTTGTTGCACAGGTCTAATGGTACTATAGTGGCTTTACATGGACTACTGCAACCACAAGATGCTAAAGGAATTTCTACCTTATGAATACAAAAGGTAACACCCACAAACTTTGTAACCTCCTAATTAAATCTGCAGGTCTAGAGGAAGAGAGACAGACCTAGCTGCTTTGGTTCTTCTTTTTAATAAGGAAAGAAAAAATGAAGCTTTTTTTACTCACCCAACCCAGGACTGATGTATCTTCAAGATTTAAGCTTTAAAATTGCTTTTTGTTCCTTACAGTTCAGTGGAACAGGAGGTGCAGACAGGGAGCCCAATCTACTCTATCACTACACAAACACCTCGATCATTTTGAAGTGTCACAAGTAGGTTTCTGAGCCAAAAGCACAGGGTTTGACTATAACTTTTTCCTATCAAAATAGAAATATTTTATCCTACTTTCAATTATAGCAGCTGAGGTTAATGATAGGCATAAATTACTAGTTTAAAATTCTTATTTTAATTACATTCTGCCTCTCTAAGCCATGTTGTGTCTTTCCTTTTCCCCACATTGGGACCCCCACAGTTGTTTTGAAAGGATTTACACTCACCTGAAAAGGAAGAAGGGTTTCATCTACCAGCTGCCATTGTTTTCATCTTGATCGGTTTATGCGCACAACTAACATTTACAAAATCCACAGGGTTTTCAGTAAGCAAGTCTTTGCCATTCAAGTAGCCATGGCCTTAACTTTAAAAAGCTTTATTTCCCCTCAGTAAGATCAGTAATAAGCCAGAGGCCTTGACATGATTTAGTTTCCACTTAAGTATTTTCAAGAAAATGAGTTAGGAATAAGCTCACAAACACAGCTAAAAAAGTAAAACGTTATTGCAGACCTTTTCTCTGTATAATCCAACTGTTTTCTTCTCTGTTGTTTCCCCCTTGGAATGAAGGAAAGCAATTGCTTGCTTTTTGCCAGCTACCCTACCCAAACAGCCAAGAGAGAAAGGGGAAGTATGGTGAAGGACCAAAGGAAATGAGAATTGCGTATTCTGAATTACCTGTCAAATAAGCCAGAAACAGGTTTTAAATTAAAAATAAAATGCATAAAAAGCAAAATCACAATTTACTAAATGCTAATGCACATCAGCAATCTGTGACAACACAACAAGAGAAACCTTGATCCTCATTCAAGGTTTTGTAATCCACTTCACCAACCTGTGTCCCAGATCTTGCATGGAGTGCCTTAATTAAACAGCTGTACATACCTGGGTTTCTGTTCCACTGTTGACTTTGCCAGAAGGAAAGAGCAGGGCATACACATTGATGGCAAATCTGTCCCGTTTCTCTGGTGTATTAATGGAAATGGAAAGGAATATTAATCAAGGTCTTACTGAGTCTATTGTATTGAATCCATCGACTGAATGTTGTATTGTAAACATGAGAGTTATACACAGTCTTCCTAGCCTAAACTCATTAAACATCTATGTCTACCTACGTTGCTGAGTAGGGAATATTTTCCATCCTGTCACTGAGGTCATCTGAGCCTCTGTTCCTACAGTAAAGGAGACTAAGCATGGGAGCTGCTGTTTTGGTGCAAAACTGCATCTCATATGAAGTAGAAAAAGTGGTAATGCTCCCACAACTGCACAACTCAAAGACACTAGTCAGAACCATACATCAGTTCAAGTTTGGAGACTCCATTTGTACTAAATCATTATGTAGAGAAGTCCCTGGTTACATGATGAACACATTCATACTTGTTACTACAGCCTGAAGGGAATCTGGGTCACTGGTTTCCTATCTGCATCTGAATCTCAAGAGGGGCATGAGATTAAAAGACTGAAAACTCAGTTTCCTAAGTGGGACTGCCTTGCTTCATTCATTTCTTAGAAGATTAATAAATTAGTAACTAGTCACACATTTTTCTTCTTCTTTCCTGATAAAATGAATGCATCTAATGCTAATATCCAACAATCAGTCTCATCAGAAACAGCTTCACAAATTATTTTTTTAAATGTCAAGAACACAAAGACAGTAGTAACTCTATAACTGGAAAAATCACCCACATTCTACATCCATATGGTAGAATAAAATCTTTCCATTCCAGCATAAACCTTATTTAGACACGACTCAATGTATTGTGTCAGGAAGTAAGGCAATATCCTCATTCCCAACACACTGAAAGATTACAGTAGGGATTTGAGTAATGGGACACTTCCGTCAGCCACCAGTGAGCTGAGATCCTCGGGTGGAGAAACACATAAGCTCCAGGTGTTTTGGCCCAGCTCTGGACCAAATGCTGTGTTGTTAGAGCACTCCAGGGCATACAATATTGTGATATTAGTGGATTTGTTTTTATTCGGTCTTGTGCCTTCAACCACCCAAGAAGTATATTATTAACGCAATAAGAAAATGTCCTAGAAGGTCTTCTGCTTATTAAAATAATGTTTAAATGAAAAAAAAAATTGGCTTGAGATTTTTCTCCTTATGTTCTTAAATGCAACCTATATGCAATATAAGGCCCACTCACTTCTATTAATAAAACTTAAGCTTTCCCAGATCAAGTTGTAAATCTTGCCTCCAAAATTTCTGCCTACTCAATCCTTTAGTAGAATAGGCAGCACCAGAAGTCTTGGTTTTGCCTCTGTTACAGCCAAATCTGTTGACTAACATACCTCATTGTGTGCACCTTTCCGTATTTTCTGAACTTGTTTCTCATGTTTCTTTTCCACTTATACCGGTCTTAATCAAAGCTGAGACTTGATCATTTCATGTCTCAAAAACTGCAAAATCCTTCTCTCCAAACACCAAAGATCAGTTTTATCCTTCTCCATTCAGGCTATTACCAATAAGTTCATCTTTCTGGCTTATTTTACAGTAAGCTTTAAATCCCTAAGCATTAAATTAAACATAATTAATTCTATTTTTACTTCAAACACTCTGGAAAACTCTGCATATTTTCATCTTCCTGTTCTACAGAATTGACTACTTTTTGCTCTGCCAGTAACTTTCCAGCCTATCCATCCTACAAGCACTTCATTTTCCACTTCCTCCTGCCAACAAGAAAAATGCCCACCAAAAAAAAAAATTCTTCACACTCATAAATCATTGTACTAATATTGCTTTGCACAGTTCTAATCTGATTTATAAACAAATAGGAAAACAACAGCCTGACTACCATCACTGATTGACTTGCATGCTATTCTAGACCAACATATCCTAAACATCCTATTTTTCTTCCTCCACCTCAGGCTCCTCCACACAACCTGTGATATTCCTCCCGCTTCCTTCACATGTTCACTGTGTGTAGCACTCCAGGAGCAACAGGCTAATGGCATAAATTTAGGGAACACAGAGACTTAAAATTCTATAGGAGAAGATGAATCATAATTTTGGCTTCATGCTGCTGGATTTACAGGTATTTTCTCTGGAACTGTCTGGTTTAAAGTTAGCAGAGCATTTTAGTATTAGTTTAAAACTTTAATTTAGCTTAAAGATAACTCATCTACTGTACATATACCCACAGAGTTTAAACACACCATGGTTCCCCACACTAGTTAAAGCAGGGATCTATTTCCAGGATCTGAAGGCAAGTCATTTAACAAAAACAAACAAATAAACAAAAGAAAAAAATTATCTTGTCTGGATAGAGCCAATGACTTTAAGAGCTTCTATTTACAACACAGCTGTTTTAATTTTTCATCATTTCTTTTTAAAAACACAGTTCAACTTTCAGTGGATCCAAATCAGTACTTAAGCACAGTGGGATGGCAAAAAAGTCTGGCTATTAGTGTAATGGAATACATAATTATAAGTTTAAAAAAAAGAAAAGAAAAACCACAGTGGGGAGAATGCAGCAAGAAATACCAGAAAACTTCTGATCTTCTTTGGCAAGGCACTAAACCCCACTATATAGAGGAAACACTGGCAGAAAACAACTCATTATATTTTTAAGAAGTAAAATTTATATGCCAGTTTGACAGTCCTGAAGAACGACAACTTAAGAATATAGCACAGAGTTCACCAGCACATTACAAGCCCTACTTGGCATATTACCACTTCAATTTAATTAGTTTGTATGGTAGACACTTCTATAAGGAGAAAAAAAAAATTTCACATTCCACTCATTAATCAATTTGCTGAAATTACCCAGATGTTGGGACTTACTAAATTATGCAAGGAGGCAAAACATTATTAAAAAAATAAATAAAAAGCTGTGGCTCCTGATTTATTTCATCTTGGCTGTTGGTATCAAATAACAGCCAATGTCATTTACTAACAAGCAAGGAGAGTGGACACTAAGGTGAATATAGAGAGGCAGTGATACAAATAGTGCCTCAGCTCTCATGAGCAGAGGGTATTTGTCCAACACCCAAAAGATAGTTAAAGCCCATTCTGATATGAGGATGTTTGTAATATAAAATGTAGTCTAAAAGTAATTATCTCTGTCTCCAGTTAGAGTCCATACAAGTATTTTGGGCTGTAGAGACAATAAAAACAGTTGACCATATAACATTACCACCCCTAGCATCACATAGATGTAATGTCCCAGCAAATACAGGGGTACTGCAGATCACATTGCTCTGAAAATGAGTTTTTTAGATGGAGATGGCATACTGAGCCCCAGATCTGCCCCTCCCTTGCCTGCCTATATGAAACCAGTGTCCATATTACAAAAACAACAACAACAACAACAAATCCCAACAAAAACAAGACAGAAGCAGCTTTTCACAGCTGGGCCCCTCCCAGCCCCTCCTTTCCCTCAGTTCCCACACCCTTTGTGGTGTCTCAGCCAACAGGTGCTAAATCTGGTCATCAAGACTGTACAGGAGGCAGGGAGCTTCTTGCAGCTCTTGCAGTTTCAACAGGGCCTCATAATGTAAAGTTTGACCCTGGAGCATAGGATGAGTAGACTTCTTGCTAGAGAGTGGCTGCAGGTTCTCACATAGAATGAGTTTGGTTACCCACAGGAAACATTCTGACTGGGCTGTGCCTGGTTTTACCAGAATTTCCTTCAAAGTGGTGAACCTGTTTGAGAAGAAAAGGCCAAAGCTGTGCCAGGGAAAAAGGGCTGAACAGCCCTCTGGTTTTTAAGTGTGTTTTCTTTATAAAAGTAGGGAGCTGGGCATATTCACAGGACAATGCAAATCAACTTACAATAAATCTCAGTCACAGAGCAAATTTACCCATCCTCTCAGATGGCCAGTCAGCCAATTAATATGTATTTAAAACAAAGTGAGGGACTGAAATCTTAATCGAACAGGGTTGAAATCTGAAAACCTGGGTGCAGAGTGCCTACTGCCACTTGGGCAGACCCTCTCCCCGGGGCCAGGTGTGCTAGCAGTGTTCAGCAGCAACACTTGATCCTACCACAGCACTGTGGCCCCAGTAGAACCAAAACACTGAGAAGCAGAATTGTCCTCATGACACACTGAATGCCATGGTCCCCCCAGACACAGAAGAAATGCCAGGGAAATGTCAAGCCACCCAGGTGTTTTTCAAAAGTCAGACTAAATCCAGATTAGTTGATCCTCCTGCATGAGTTTAAACTAGCTTTCTGGTTCAAAGCAGGAGAGTGTTTTCAAAACAACTCTCAATCATCCACATTTATTGTACTTGCATTCCAACCACTGAGCAGTCTCCAAGGACATCGACAGCATTCCTTTCTCAATCTAAACCAGAAGATGAACTTCATGAGTGCACCCAGTACACTCCAACTTCTAAGAGGTATTTAATCCTGGGAACTAGACATGGTTTAGTCTGTAGTGACCCCCTGCAATGTTTCTAGCACAGGCCTTCTGTCCCCAGAGCCTGCTGTTTTGTTCCTAAGCTCTTCTCTCACTGAGTAGGCAGGGCTTGCTTGGGGCAGCACTGACATTGAAGCAAGGTTTTGTCACCAGGCTGACCTTCTGGGGTCCCTGCCATGCACCTTCCCTGTTAACAGCTCCAGGAACAGCTGGCTATGAACCAGTATGAACCAGCTGCTGAATTAAAACAACTCTATAGCCTCAAAATCTGACTTCTCCCTGAAGACAGCACAGCTGCATTCACTCAGCAAAGTATCTGATCTAATCAATCCTAGTAGAACTCTGCATCATTGCCTCTTTCCCTTGCTCTTACAGCAAAACTACATTTTCCCCTCCTCCTCCTCTTCCAGGCTCTCTTTATGCTACAGCCATCTCACCCCATCTCTTCTTTGCCTTCATCCTTCCCTAACAAATTACCTGTATCACTCAAGCCCCATGTGCTCTTTGTCTTCAAAATCTCTCAAGACCACAATTCACATATGTTGGTAGAACTTATCAGAAGTTACTGGCCACAGCCTCCAAAGGCTGAGTTGTCAGAGTTCTCACTTGGTCTGCTTGTGCCTCAGCAGTCCTTGGTATATCAGGGCTGACACTGCCTCATGCGCCCATAATCCCTACAGCTGTCAAGCCAGGCCTTTGCCTGCCAGGACCAGGCATCTGTGCTTTGAGTGGTAGATAGAAAAGAGGTCTTACTATTGCAAGACTTGATTCCACAGTTTTCCATTAAAAAAAAATTATAAAAGGCAGCTGCCCTGATTCAGTTGTTCACTTTCCACCAAAAAATAAAGATGAATCTTATTCCTTCCTTCCTAGTCCCTTAACTTTCAGCAGTGCAGCTCCATACCTTCCCTCACACTAATGAAATTTGTCAGATAATTTCATCAGCCCATTTAACTCACTAGTTCAGCAGAAAATGATCCAATTTTTGCTAGGTTTGTATCCTGCCAAATTAGTAAAATAAATTGACTGACTGAGGTTCAACAGTTGAGTCTGTGGCACTCCCACCTTTAGGAAAAGTATGCTGATAGATGGTTTCACCTCTCCCTCCAAACTGCATATTTCTCTGGCATATTTCTTCTGGGCTTGGTGAGGCAGGGTTCATACCTCAGAGAGTGCTTGATGCTGGATCAGGGCTGGCAATGACAGAAGACAGCCTGACATTTTCTTCAGTGCTGTTACATAACACTTGTGTGTACTGGTCCTTTTATGTCCTTGTCTTTCCCATCACCTGAGGGACTTATATCTCCTGTTGACCTCCCTATCCTCTGTGTCCTTCTTTTCATACTGTGCTTATGTTGGATTTGCCTTTTTCATGGGCTTTGTGAAATACTTGTCTATCCTCACTATGGTATACAAACAGAGATATATTTGTTCAACTCAGAGACACTATCTCATTTTCTATGTAAGGTAGTTCAGCTTTATTTGAATGTTGTTCCTCCATCCTGCTTTATTCTCATTCTGTGGACAGCCGTAGGCTATCATTCATTGTATGAATTCAAGGGACAGAATGATTAAATTTACTTGTGAAGCTTTCTATACTTCTTACTGGGTACTTGAAAGCTTCACAAAACCAAATTCCTTCATGCTCACAAAATCCCTATAATGGAAGAGGTTTTAATCATGCTTTCAGGAAGATAAACAAAGGCACACAAAGATTGAAAATAAGAGTATGACAAATACTGTGTGTCTGACCTGAGATTTGACTTTTCAAGAGCACATGGCTTCCTACAGCATGTTTTCTATTCAAAGCCCAGCTGCTGTTGATTTCAGTTTCAGCCATGAGCAGTTGGCAAGCCAGTTCCTTGGTTTCAAGTTAGGATCAAGAAAACAAATACCAATGTGACAAAAGTTTAGCCTAAACAAACTGGTCAACATTCTATAGCAGCTTTTTAGTAGAAGCAGAAACACAGGCAAGGACCATTCTGAACTTGATGACCTAATCTGTACTTGCTGCATGCTTTCAACTTTTGCTACAGAGGAATGATGGATACTACAGAAATCTTCTCCTGTCTTTTTTTGCTTTCATTCATTTATCACAGATCCTTCCCAGGCGGGCATTTTGAGGGCAGCAAATAACAGACGAGTATTATAATTACAGACCATATTAGAAAGCATTCACACAAAAGGACTGGTTAAATGTTAATTCTAGTGTTGTCTGTCTTAGCCAAGGCAAGCAGCCACATCCTAACAGGGACCTATAAAACAGGTTTTTTGAACAACACATGTAATTTTTTGTGGTTTATCCTACATAAGGTAAATTCATATCCATATTTCTAATTTACCTTAAAATAAAAGTTCTATGTTATGTGCAATGTAGGTTTAATGCAGGTCCATGCATAGGAGCTACAAACCAAGGTCAAAGAGCAGATTCAGCAGACACAGTCTGGCCATCAAGTGCAGCTAAATTTTGATGATGTGAAATGGGCAGAGGGCTGATTTACAGTATAAGTGACTTTTCTTTAGTAATCTTTGGATTACCAATATATAATAAATCGAAATACATTTTAATATGAAGAATATTAGGTTATAATAAATAGAACTGCTGGCTTCCAGAAAAGGGAATAATTCATTGTTTTTATAATGTGTGGTTAGCTAATACATAGCTGGCTATCTCAATTCCTTGAAAATCATAAATCTATGCAGAGTTTGTGTTTCTGCTTAAAGCTTTCAGTTCTAAATGTGCATTTACCAGACAAGATAATTATCAGCTTTTGATTAAAAACAAAATCTAGATATTACATGACTCCTGGAAATTCCCATTAAATAAATTGGTTTGCTGTCTGGTTTAAGTTGCTTACCATTCTCTGTACAAATCAATCTTCTAGTTAGTAAGAATATATACTTTATTATATTGAGACATAAAAGAATAGAAATAAGTTATATATTTGGATTTTTACAACAGGAATACTTGAAAGGCAAACAAAACAAAAAGACAGCCTAACCTAAAATTTTCTGCATCTGCCTCTTCATTATAATGATCTAAAAACTAAAAGTGACATTAATGATCTAAAAGACCAGAAGTGCCATTTTACTTGTACATTGTTCCTCCAAAGGCCAGAATTCACGTCAACAAAGGAAAACAAATGCCTGTGTTCCTCTTCAACAGTCAGCAAAATGACCACAGGCTTTAAACCCTACGCAGTGCTTTTGCCTTACAACTTTAGGGCACATCCCTGCTTCCTGTCCATAGACACAGCTACAGATTTAATCCACTTAGTCATCATTTAATGACTCAGTTACTGCTATCTTTTGGCATCTGACCTTGATGGCTTTAGACTGTAACTAAAGCCATTTTTTGTTGACTGTCACTTTGCCTGCATGGCTCTCTGCATTCCTCTGCTTTCTCACAAGTGTAAATTGTTTGCTTCAGTTTCAGTTTCTTCCTAACACAACACGACCACACCAATCTCTTCTCATTTCCATCTCCAAACCAGTTTAAGGCACAAAACTTCCTCATCCTTAAAACCCCTCCAGAACAGATAGCTCACTAGCACGCATTTGTTTGGCAAAGATCCTCATAAGCTCTGAAGAACTTTTTCACAATTTTAAAGAAATCTCATTTTAAGACTCCCTTATATTTTTTTTCTAGGCATTGTGCAAGTCATCAGGCAAAGGTATCAAGGTACCAGCAGCCCTTCAAGCTGATCAGTACTGGAAGTGAAGTTGGAAAAGGACATATTCTCATTAGGCCAACTTTACAAAGCTGGAACATTAGTCTTTCTTTATAAACATAAGCAAATAATTTCAAAGATATGCACAAGCTAGAAAAAAAAGCTTTCAAAAAAAAACCCCTTAGCTCAATGTATGAGAGGAAAATTGAGCTGGTACTTAAAAGCAGACAAGGGTGAAGGAGAGAAGCAATACAGTGATTCTCTCTGATAGGAAAGAGAAACGTGAATATGATATATGGGACAAGAGGGAATAGCATGGCATGGAATAAAAACATAACATCAAATTAATATAACTTCAGAGTAGCACATGACACCTATTTCAAAAAGTCATGATCAAGAGTTTTTCTGTAACTTACAAAAACTCTATCCTTACAGGAGAAGCAAACCCACCATAACTGGATCAATTTCAGAAACATCCTATATAGACAGCTTCTTTAAAAGAAGCTATATGAGGAATCTAAGAGCTAAACATTTGCAGACAGACTAGAGACTGGCTAGTTGAAGACACCACTTTATAGGCACAGAAAAAGTACATCATCAATCAAAAACACTATCCATGTGGATTTCCAATAGGGACTCAACAAAGTGGATCACCATAGGATCTCAAGAATAATAAACAGCCTGGGAAAAAAAAGGAATTTTTAGATTAAACACATGAAAGAGAGGGTAGAAGAAAGGGTTCGTACAGTAGAGAGAGGTCACCAGGGGGTTTCTGACTGCAGGTGAGGTGGGGTGGTGTGCTGGTAATTCTAAGTTATTCAGTCTGGTAAGGACAAGGGCTGCCTCTGAAAAGGCACACAAAGAAGTTCCACAAGCAAGTGGTGATGCGTTAAAATGACAGACAAATTTCAGTAGACAAAGTAGCACTGTGAAATAACATACCTAAGAAAAATTATCCTAATTTGCAAATACAGTGGTAGATTCTGAGGTGTTCAATGTGAATCAGGAATGAAATCTTGTGGACTTCATAAATAATTCAATGCAAACCTGAGCTCAGTGCTGTAGAAATAAAACAAACCAGCAAACAAAAACATAAAACAAACCAAATTAAACAATTTACTTATTTCTGAGAGAGTGGTACCACCAAGTCATCAGCTCACCGTGCTCTAATGAGGGTATTGAAGCCAAAGTCAATGTCTTTCCTACTGGAAGGGAGCCCACAGCCCATCTGTCTCTCTTTCTTTGCATGGAAATTCTGGTCACTTTTCTCCTTTGCTCCACAAGCAGGAATAACACATGTGATTCGTAATTTCCTCATTCAAGTCTGGTATTTGCTCATGGTTCTGCTTGAAAATGCTCAAATACTCTACCAACTACCCTGTTTAACCTGCTGAGGGAATAACTTTGTTGGCAGTGCACTGAAGATCCTTTGCTGGTTCCCAGCAGCTAGAAATGATTGTCATGTTATTCAGTAAAATTAAACCTTACATGTATTTTATAATGTCTGTTCAGAAACTCTCCTTATTAGAGAGGTTATTTAAAATATATGTCAATCACATTAATGCAACTGGGAATAAAAGAACAGTTTGTTTAAATGTCTGTCACCTACCTTTTCCTAAATACTAATTGCTTACTGATATTACTAAAATTGTGAGACTATTTTACTTCTCAGATATTTGGTGAAATTTTTTTTCAGAAGTCTACATTTTACAAGGTGCTCTTTCACATCTCTAATCGAATCAGTAGCAGAACACAGAACTACCAAAATGTTTGCCTCCTTAACTCTTGTAACTTGTATCCTGAAGATGTATAAAGACACAGAAAAGATGGCAAAGGGAACAAAGATTGTATGTTTCCCTACCTGAAGACAGTTATTTGTTTGGTGCGGTAAGATGTAAATATTTTCTGTAGTAGTGCAAAGAGCTAACTTCAGCATCCATAAAGCAGCATGATTTAATGAAAAATCCTCGAATAAACTAGACTTTCCCATAAAACTTGGATGCTCTGGAACATAGATAGACGGTTATATACTTATTTTAAAGTGGTGAGAGAAAAACTATTGCAAAATGGAAGGAGAAATCCATAGGTCCCGTATCCTAGGGCAATTTATGACAATAATAAGCCTTCAATTTTCAAAAAATTATTTTCCAGACGTATTTTTGACACTATCTACAGGGCATTTCAGAAACACTGAAAGAGAAGAGAGAGTTATTCCAGGAATCCTCCTGTAAATGTTATGTCAGAATTTTGAGAGAGATATCCCAGAAGTAGCTTTGGGCACATCACTGATGTTATTTCCTGGCTAATTAAGGATATATGCTCTCTCCCAAAGGGATGAGTGACACGGTATGTTTAACCAGGCCTTGCCAGGAAAATGAATGGAACACGCCCATTTCAATACATTATCTCTTCTTGGAAATGTGCTTAGTCACTATCCAAATTTGCACAAAAGCAACAGATAAGGACAGGAATGCAAGTACTTTGAATCTGCAGAATGTTCTGGTGTAGCATGGGTTTCCACTCCATCTACCTTTTCCATAGCTACGCATCTCTGAAAGTAGCAACATTATTGTTCTTCTTAGGTTTTTTTACTTTCCTTTGTCTTCTTTTATAAAGAGACAAAAATGTAACTTTAAAAAAAAAAGAAAAAAAAGAAGACAATAAAGTCCATAAAAGCAGGTGTGCTTAAGTAGTCTTACTGCAAGGCAAGAACAGACATGCATATTACTCCTGCAGAAGACACAACTCAACTGTGAAAGACAAGAACTGAATTCTTCCTTTACACTGGGTCATATCCCTCCATTGCAGCTTACAGCTACAGAGGATAGATCAATCATAGAAATGATAGTTGGCAAGGACTTCAGGAGGTGTTTGGTCCAAACCATGGCTTGAATAATGCTGGGCTGTTGCCAGCACTAGATCAGGTCAGCCACAGCTTTGTCTGCCAAATCTTGAAACCATCCAAGGATGGAACTGTCTCAGTCTCTGCATAACCTGCTCCAGTGCTACTCCACCCTCCTAGTGAAGAAGCTGGTTTGTTTGGGGTTTGTTTTGTCTAGATGGGAGTGGAAAGTTCAGAAATGACAGGACACCATAAAAAAAAACCCCACACTATCTATATATGCTGCATATCCTGATGGTAGTGTCATAGTCTGTCGCTTGATGTGAGCAGGGAAACAGGAGTGACAACTCACAACAGCAAAGAGCATATGAAGTACCAGTGCCCTGATGGAACAGTGAGAAGCAGCATGGTAGCTAATAGTGGGAGGAAGGAGCAGAGCTTCCTTTCTGCCCTTCTTGCAAAGCTGCCCCTGAGAAAACACAAGAGAGCCTTCCCCTTTGTTACACAGTTACATAGCCCCCCACCCGTTTTTCTTGAAAGCAGTCTGCCTCAATGAGATAGGGTTAAAACAGTAGAAAGCATCCCAGTTCTGGACCCTCTGAGCTACAGTGGGTCATGGAGGGTTTTGACTAAAATGCCGCAAGAAACTGAAATCAGATTTAGGCTGCGGTGGTTTAGCAGTAGTGGTCTTGGGTGAAATTAAAAGTTATCATGGGCTAAGGACTAGAAGGAGGCAGGGTTTAACAGCATAAATCTTTGGCAGCTTTTGAATGCAATGGGGAAACATGTATGTCTAAATTCACTATTTTTTCAAATATTTGTTCACTGGTCTTTTTTTCTTTTCTAGATTTGAAACCAGTCTGACCATCAAGTCTCCCTAGACACTGCTCCCTGAGCCTTGGACACAGGAGCGCCAGCCTGATTCATGCTGCCTCCAGCTCTCTGAGCGTTTCCCAGTTCAGAGAGCCCAAGCAGCTACATTGTGACAGCTTCAATGGGCGGTGTCAGCCTGCTCCCAGCGCTTTCAAAAGATATCCCATCATTTCATGAATCATATCGTTGTGCAGAACCTCCGAGATAATAAGACTATGAACATCATCTCACAATGCCATTTGGCTCAGAGAAGCATATGGGCATTTTCTTCTACACAGATTCTGCAGGGGAAGTAGTGCAAATCCTGCTGTCTGTAAGACTTTTCTTAGCTTCATTTGCAAAAGGCTGGATGCTACTAGCAGGGGACAAGATGGAACTGGTTAGCCACAGGTTGCACATCTCAACACATCTTAGCTCTGCTTTAAGCTTCTGCACAGAAGAATGAAAGAGTCGTCATGGGGTGTGAAACCTGCTAAAGCTTACTAAGGGTATTAGATTGAAATATTTGCAATAAAGCCATCTCTGTTCAATTGAAATTTTTTCCTCCTGCTGATTTTTTTTGAAATTTTTCCTCTTATGACCAAATTGAATGAATCTGTGGGACCGCCTGAGTGTAGATTTTAGCCTACACAGATAGGATGACTCACCTACAGCTTACCATGATGCAACAGAACATGGCAGTCATTGAGATGAAATTGGTCTGCAACAAAAAACTTCAGTTGTCGAGTCCTGCACTGCAGGTTGACTTGACTATTTAGAATCCCAAACTGCACTGAAAATTCTTTATACTTGAGCTTTTTTTTTGGAAAAGAAGTTAAAACCTAGCAGAGGTTCTACCAAAATTGTGACCCATAGTTTCAACTAACTACCACTTTATCTGACTCTAGAGAATAGCATTTCTGAGTTGTACTGGGAAACAGCTTTTATATATAAGTGTGTATATAATATTAATATATGTACTATAAGTATATGTGTGTGTATATATATATATATATATGTCTCAAAAGGTTTCATTCAGTAGCTACTACTTCATTTAATTCAGTCACTGCCCTCCAAGCTCAATCACACACTGGTATTTGACCTCTTCACATATGGGGAAAACAATAAACCCCAAACCTGCAATATGTTCTCTCAAGGAAGAATGTCTTGCCCTTTGAAAATAAAAAAGAAAAGAGTGAAGGTGATTGAAGAGACAAAAATATCTTTCTTGCCTAGATTGTTCTACATAAAGTGTATATTAAAATTCTCAGAGTTTACAGATCATATGTCATATGAGAGCAATAAATCAATTTAATAGGCTCAAGTGTGAATTTTGAACGAATGGAATTCTTTATTTGTAGGTGTTTAAAAGTAACATAGAATTTACTTTTCACATTAAAAGGCCACATGTTCTAATTAATTCTTTAAATTAAAGATAGTAAAGTAAAAACTTTAGCAGGAGGAGTAAACAGAGAAAATAATTAATAACTCACCTTTTGGGAATTTACTAAGTATTTTTTAAGTATTAGGCTGAGCTCTGCACAGTATTGAATTAAGACTCAACTTTGTTGACTCACAAGATGCCTAGAGCCCATTTTCTTCAGTGATAACCTGCATTTATCTACACAGACAAAATAAAGTTTCTCTTCTGGTGACACAGCCACCGAGGAAGAGGTTGCTCCCTCTGTTGAGGCAGTTTCCTTCTTTGTAAAATTATCTTTGCCTGAGGCACCAGGGCAGGGACTGCACAGAATTTTGACTATACATTCAAGGAGTAAAAAAAAACAGGTGTTTTTTTTTCTTTCTTAGGAACAGATAACAACCTCAATATCACTGTCTACACGTAACTAACCTGAGTCTCAGCATTTGTATTTATTCCTCAAAGGAAGAAATATTCCAGAGCTGATAAATTTTGCTACAGGCCAGACAGCCATAACATAAAGCCACTCCCTCTGGGGAAGTGGGAATTCCCTTTTTCTCCAGCTTTTTTGTCTGCTTCTCTCACACAGTTCCCTCCAAATCTCCTTGCAATCAAACTTCCCAGGGCTCAGCTAACATAGAAAGAGCATCCAGGTACTCACCTCAGAACTGATCCTCCACAGCACAATGGAATAAGTATGATTAATTAACAGTCACAGCAATTAAGGCCATTTCATGTTGTGATACTCATTCTCAGCAGAAAGAAAAATCAAGGTGATTTCCACTGACTGAGGGCGAAGCTTGCCAGGACTACACTGAAAGATTTCACACAGCAACTTACAACAAATCTGGCTCCTCTCTTCTATAAAAAGCAGAATGAGGTGGCACACAGAGATCTCACTCCCACCTATATTGTACTTTTCTGTGCTGTACTGCTTTGGCCTACATTGAGTCAAAAATACAGTAAGATACAGCTTGGTAACCAACTTTATTTCTATTCTCTGATATCCTTATGTTCACAACCTGTATTTAAGTACTATGATAAAATACAAGAAAAATCTAGGGACTGTGTTCTTTGCTACATCTAGCAGTGAAACATAAGAAGAAAGCCAAGTGAACTGAAGGAAGAACTGTCAAACTGAAAATGTGTTCCCCAAAAGCATTCCACAAAATGTTGGTCACTTGCTACAGATCCTGGAGGAAGTTACAGTAGATTTCTGCCATCCAGTGCGAGGAGGAGTCAGAGCATAGGCATGGTGGAACTGGAAAATTATAGGGACTGGATTTATACAGCTAATCAAAACCAAGATACAGATAGTTCTACCACCAACACCTATGTTCTATCATTTGTTCTTACCAGGAAGAAAAACAAACAAACAAAAGAAAGATAAACTAATGCATGAACTCTTTCTCAGCAGAGCTGTAGAAGCAAGGAAAGGAAAACCAGCAAAATATAAATTTCTGTTGTCCTCTATGAAAAATGCATTGCTCTTTTTAAAAAATAAAATAATAAAAATATAAATAAATAATAATAAAATAATTTAGAAACTGTAATAATTTATAATCTATATATATAAACATATAAATGCTATTAAATTGAAACGTTTTTCATTTTAATCCATGGAAGTATTCATATGGAAGACCATGAATGTTTACAGAATTTGATAGGAAGAAATCTGAGTTAATTTGGAGGTTATGATGCACACTATCTTCATGATCTTCAGAGGCATATGTATTCTTGTGCAGATGATGAATCTTACTCAAAGCAGTACCCCCTCTTTTCATGCAAGTTAAAGTATTCACAAACATTATCTGTCTGCAGCACGAATCATCCATTCCATATGATGCAGAACAATAAGTAATGAGCTAATGGCACTTTTCTATTTATGTATCTCTACTGCCCCACTCTTTGTCTTGATCAGATCAGAACATGTCTGGGTGACCTTTCACAGAATCATCATAGAGGGGCTTTAGTTGAAAGGGGCCTTAAAGATCATGTTGTCCCAACCCCCCACTGTGGGCAGGGACACCACCCACTAGACCAGGTTCCTAAGGGCCCCATCCAGCCTGGCCTTGAACACTGCCAGGGATAGCACAGCCTCAGTTTCTCTGGGCAACCTGTTCCAGTGTCCCACTACCCTCTGGGTAGTCTAGATGTGTAGAGGATCTAGCGCAAAAGGAACCCAGATTTGGTTGGCATACATCATTCTAACAGTAGCTGATAAAAATCTTCTGTTTGAATAGTTCACCTTTGTAAAATACTCTAAAATCAGAGGGCTTTTTTTTAAACCTAGTTTAAAGGATTCACATAATTATTGATCATGCAAAATGGAAGTGGGAGTGAACTAAATGAATCTTTTCCATTTCTTTGAAGTCCTGAAACATGGAAGAGGAAAAGCTGAATTTTCTGTCCTTTACACAGCAGAGAAGGAAAAGAAGAAAGAAGAGAAGAAGGAAGAGAAGAAGGAAATTTGACAGTCAATCAAGAAGTTGCACTTCGTGACTGACTGTCAAATGCCAAGAATCTTTAAAGAAGATTTTACCTCCTGGTGAATTGAAAATCTGTAATGCACAAAGCTGCAACATTCTGAATTTTCTACATACAGTATATACCACAGAGGTTTTGCATATATGCAGCAGAGGGTTAAATATAGTCAGCTAACAAATTCTGACTTGTCTGTGTGAAACAAATCATGCTTCCAGGTAAGATTCATCTTCGAATAACTTGGCTACCCTTGGCGAAAAGTTGCTCATTTGGCAAAAGTACTATTTCAGTGTCTAAATACAGGCTGGATGCTGGGGGCTCAGCCAGGAATTAGAAGAAGGAAATGTTAACATCTGGTGCTCACTAACATTCAGCATAGCCACTGAACACAGGCTGGGGCATCTCTTAGGCTAATTACATTTGCTGTGACTGAATTAAAGAATAGCCATGGTAACCCTTGTAAAATATGCTACGAAGTTGCAGGCCTATCAACCTATATTACTCAAAACGGGTGAGCTGGGGAGGCCAGAAGGACTGGTGTTATGAAGGTATGGATGGGAAATACAGAAAACTAATCACAGAAAACTAACCACAGAAAACTAATCACAGAAAACATGTGGTGATAGTTTGGTATAGTTGTAAGTGGTTGAGGTTTTAGCAATCTGGGGTGATCTTAGCACTTTTTATTAACAAATTTAAAACACTTTCGGAGAGAGCAATGATTTCTGTTCTGCTGCAGCAGCTCATAGACACATCTATGAAAAATATGGATTTTAATATTCATGTCTTTTTTTCCATTTCGTCTCAACAGTTTAGTGATTCTTCCCCACAAGGTGGCAGAAAGACCACACAGTTGACCAATAATGGTTACAACCAACCTCTGCCTTGTCACAGAATTACCACCTTAAACGTCCTAGCATCCAGGCAAAACAAATCCTTAAAGAATTAATTATATGTTAATTGGAAAAGTGCAACATATCCATCTGATATAACAAATGTTTAAGGACGAAGATCACAAACAGGAGAAATTAAACTGCTTAATCATCATGACCTACTCAAACATTATTATGCAAGTGGAGGTTTTGCACAAATGCCAACTAGGGATCATACCTTGGTCATCTGAATGGAAATGGATATGAAAGCAATTTAGATAAAAAAGAGGATCAAATTTTAATACAAATGAACTCAGCCCGGAGGGCAATAACCTCCTGTTGGATGAGCTTTCAAATAATAAAGATTCATTAAAAGAAACTCATGATCGGGCTTTTAAAACATAACTTTCAAGATGGTTAATGAGGACATATGCCATGTGGAGAATGCCCCAGCCTCAGATCACACAGGGCTGTGCCATGGAATGGGGCTGTTCATTGAATGGGGCCATGGAATGGGGCAGCAGTCGGCTCTGGAGCACAGGGCTCTCCTGGGCAGGGTCACCAGAAGAGGTGGGAGGCAGGCAGGGAAAAGGTTGCCTGGACAGCCGGTCATGACAGCCTTCTGGCAGGACATGAGACCCAGGATCCAGGGCAGGGGCAGGAGAAAGACATGACCTAAGCATGAAGCAGACTCAGGATTATGGTAACAGACTCTACAGCCCGGAGCAACTCGTGAGTTCCCTCCATGCCTGTCAGGCTGGGGTGCCCTCCTACACCACAGAGGGGATGGATGAGCCTGGGGCTGAGCCTAAGCCCTGCTGCTTGGCCAGGGTCCTGCCATGTGCCATAGGCCCCCTCCTTAAAAAAAGGTATAAGAGATTCTCTAAACTAGTGATTACATCTGTGTTCCTCTCCTGGATTCACCTAAGCTGGCTGATCACAGTGATGCACAAAGGAAGCAGCTCTTGCCCAACACTGTATTTTTCAACCTCTCCCCTTACAGTATCTTAGAATCCAGCTGACACTGTTTTGGTTTTTTTTACAGCAGACAAAAAGACATGCTGCACGTACATTAGAATCCCTATCTACCTCTGTACCAGATCCCACAGTTTGTCCTACATCTCCAATCAATAAATTGCAATTTCCCCTTGAGGATCAGCACTAGGAATAATCATCACAAGCTCTAGAAAGGGCTCCAGCCCCAGCATACCATATGAGTAACTGGCCTTTTAAGACGCTTAAAAAACAACAATTTAGGAAATATCTTTCAGTAGAACTGACTGCTGTAGTTATTTCAGAATAAAATAAGAAGAAAAAGATAACCTGAAGTCAAGGCAAAAGCCAGTTACAGTGAACAGAAGCATTAAAGTCAAGTATATAGTTGCAATGGCAGTAAACAGTCATGTGCCAAAAAGGCTGGACACAACCTTGTCTCAATAGCAAACATCCTCTTCAACTTGTGAAAATTCCCATTTTTTTTAGGAAAAATATTCCAAAGTCTGTTCAAGCCAGAAAATCAAATTAAGAAAGCATTTAAAAATCAGCTTAAAGTGATTAGAATTTTTGTGAAGTGTAGAAAAAGGGATTTTTAAATCACTTTTGCCTGTCAGGAAGAAAGTACATCATTTGCCTGAGAATGGTGCCCACACACAAACAGAACAGCTGCAAGAAGCCAGGCCGTGCTATGCGACAGCTTCAATGTCCACCATAGTGACACAGTGACTGCAGCCTCAGCAGTGTCACCCCTCCCTCCTGCTCTGGGCCTAGAGGTCAGGAAAATAGGTTTGTAAGGATTCAGTTGGCCGTTTTTGTGCCTTTCCCTCTCTTCTACAATCAGGTGAGCCAGACCCAAGCTAGAAAAATTAATTCACTGAAATACATTAATGTGTTTGGGGTGCCACAAGAAAACTTTGTTGTACCTTTCACTGGATTTTGGATTTTCAGTTTAAAGCAGCCAGAGTCTCTGAGGTAATTTAGTGGAGTTTAAGAATAGCTTCTGTTTATACCAGTGGGACTGTGCATCCACAGAGACATTGCCCTAAATTCAAGAGAAGCCAGGGCATGTAACAAAATCCTCCTTACAAAAAAAAAAAAACACATTTCAAGTGCTTCTATTTCATGTATGAAAAAGATTAAAATGATGACATTCTTATCCATGACCTAAGCTGGAAAAGAGATTATCTTACAGCTGAAGTTCAGGAGACAGGGATTTGTCACCACTATGGTTCACAGATCTCCACATAGCCTCAGGTGAGCTCCATCCCTACTGTCACCTGAAAAGTGACAGAGGTGGTGTGTCACATTTCCTTCATCAGGGCCTTTCTGATCTATTTAAATTGTTTTCTTTTTAGAACAGGAACAGATGCTGAGGGTTCACTTTTACTTAATAGATGAAGACTGATAAGGTAAACATCAATAAAATGCCCTGCACTAAATTAAAATTCTTGCATTAAACTACTTATGGCACCACAGAGGAGCGAGGAGATGAAGGAATGGCAGGCCCTGCACTGGCTGTTGAGTGAGGGAACTTTTTTCATGCCTTGATCCCTGGGAAGGTTTCTATCTGAGCCAAGAAGGAAGTGTATCAGAGTAGGCCAAATGTACTTTTTCCATGAAGATGCCACCTCCAGGGTATGCCGGATCTGTACTTTCGGGTCGAGCCAAGCAGGGTTGAATCTGATCTCCCTAGACCATGCTGCAAATTCTCCACTTGATAAGCATCCCCATGCTATACCAGGTGCATGCTTATTCTGCCTGGCAGCCTTTAGGCTTTCATACTGCCAGAACATGGGACATGAAGAAATGAAGGAAATGAAGCAGCACGCTGGCTTTTATGTCCTTTTGCTGAGATCCTGCAGCCTTCCTAAGCTGCCTGTACTTACTTGAGTTACTCTTTAAGAACAGTCTGCTCCTCTCCACGAAGAAAAAGCCAGAGGAAACCCTGCAAATGGTTTCCAGTTTTCAACAAGGTGGGGGTCACTACATAAAGGATAATCTACTTTGCAAAGCTATTTGTTGTGGTTAATGGATATCAGGGTATGACCAAATGGGCTTAGGAAAATAAAGGTAAGTTACTGGAGCACTACACACAAGGAAGGCATTTTGTTGCCAAGTTAAAACACCACTGGTCTCATACAGCCATGACTGATCATGTTCACACAGCCATAGCTGCCTTGCCCACTTTCTGCAAAACTGAGAACAGTTTCATGCACTTTGTGTCTCTAACCCAGCAGCAATGATTTAGTATCACACTTAGATAAATAGTACGAAGTCCTAAAAACAATGCAGTCAAGAACCTCTCTTGCAACTGTTTGTTTGCATGGCATGTTCACAGATGATTTATCCCAGACTAACCTGTTTAATTAACTAAATGTGGCATAAACAGCATGACTGTCTTTCTTATTCCAAGAAACCTTATCTGAAGTACAATCAAGTTTGTAGTTCTTTAAAAGAAAGTCAGAGCCCTATCATATAATGTAACAAATCTGATCAATCTTCTGAAAATATGAAAGCATTTATAATACTGTATATTCATTTGCTGGGAATATTAAATGAAAAAGGAAGAATCTAACACAACCAAGAATACAGCAGATTCTATAAAAATCCCACAAGAAGAAAATTTTCTCAATGTCAAATCCTTAGTCAGTTAAGCTCTAATTGCACTGTAGTTTAAGATGGCAATAACTTACAGAGCTCATCAAATTTATGTGACTGCAAGGGCTGTCAGAGAAGATGTATCAGATAGTAAGCTGAGGATATATTTGTTCTTCGTAAAAAGGCCAAGCAAAAAATCTATCTTTTTCCTACATCCATCAGCTGAGGCAAGAACACATAACTGGTTTAGAAGATAAGCCAATAACTAATTCAGTCATGTGGAAAGAGCTGCCATGAAATCCCTCCCACCACCCACAACATTTTTCCACCCACATTGTTTGTGCTGCTGCACAATCCCCACCTAAACTTTTAGAAACTGAAATTCATCTCTTGGCAATCCTAATGTTTTGTTATTTCAACCCACGATTCTTTGCTTTGTTGGCGGCATATGTTAATGACAATTAAATCTCTACACGCCTAATTCAGGACCTTCGGATGTCCACAGCAGCAGTCACTTGAAAGGGAATCTATCCTTATTAGGGGAGAGGGGATTTTCAATCAATAACTGTCAGCTGTACATTTTCTTAAACATGCTGTCTATGGGATTTCTCCTTCCTTATAGCAGCCAAATGCTTTTCATACTCACAAATGTGAGAGCCATTTAGTCACTCTGTGCATCTGTTTGGATTTTAGTTTCTTCAGTGAGAGTGCCAACAAGGAGGCCAAAGTTGACTGTGATTTCTGTGGTATCTGTATACACATCTAGTAGAAACTGTATTGAGACCGTAAACTCATTTCACATTCTGTAGGTCACTGAACAGCTGCTGATAATGATTTTTGCTCACTAATGACCTAGGTTATATTTGAATCAGTGCCCTAGAGGTGAAAAACTCTGTATTCCATTACTGATCCCCTGAGTCATAAAATCCCTTGATAATTTTTTCCTAGCTGGCTTTTGCAGTATTGTTATTTATTATCTTATAAAAATCCCTTGTTCATCAAGCATCAGGAAAATGCATAATAAAAAGCTGTACATAGAAGCGATGGAAATATTTGCACTAAATGACCTTCAAAATGGGGCAATACAATGGAATCAACACCATATAACCATCAAATGGGTCGGAAGTAAGAGGCTTGTGACCCACTGAAAGGAAATACTCTGTCAGGAGAATAGAATTGTATAACCAAATATATGAGTAATACATTACATCTGGCAGAGTAAAAAAAGCTATAGTATATGAATTATAACCTTGGCTTTTAACCCCATCCTTAGGTAATACTCCAGCATACATCACTTGCATATTTAAGTTAACATGGCCACTTCCTTGTGGGTCCCTTCCGACTCAGCATACTCTGTGATTCTGTGAAGCATACTTCTTCTAGTAACATATTATACATATCATTTGCCACATTATGACCTCCCATGTGTTGCATACACAATTCTCCTGGTGCCAATGTGGGATTAATGAAGAGAAACACCCAAGCTCTTAGGAGAAAAAAATTTACTGTGAATCTTAAAACCCACAGATTTGTGTAGGAAATGTAGCAAGCTGTTAAAAAGACAGAGATAAGTGCATTAATGTCTTGGTGTACCAGTGCTGTTCAAATATTAGACACTTCCTACCTGCTGTGCTTAGCTTCAAAATTCACGACTGCCACAGGAAAAAAAAAAGGTCTGTTTGGTTTTTCATCGCTGTACCACATGGCTTTCACTTTCATCAAAACACAGCAAAAGTGTCACAGGGGAATCATTCCCTTGGCTGCCTTAGCGCTGCTGATCTTTGACCTCTGAGGGAAATGGATTCCAGGCACACTTCTGCCTGACAAGTGAACCATGTAAAATCTTGATGAGGTGTGTGTTTTGTTTTGTTTGATTAACAAGCCCTAAAAATCGAGGAGAAGCTTTGTCTAACAAAAAAAGGGCAACTTTCTTTATCCATGCTTTCCCTTTGTAAATTTACTGACCTAGAACAGAAAACGCTGCCAATCTACATAGGTAAAAAGCACATTAGTACATCAAAGTGGTATTTTAGAAAGACACAAAGGGCAACAGCTACGCATGCAGACCTTGTGGCAAGAGAGGAAAGCTTGGAGCCATGACGTCACAAATCTCAGCAACTCCTGCAATGCACTGAGCACACACATGTAGCATAATGATTCTGCTCCCTGAAGGAAAAAGCTTAGGAGCAGGAGGAAAGAAAAGATTATTTTTAGCTAAGGGAACCCTTTGTCTTACAGCATTAAAAATCCTTGAGCTGGCTTCTCACAATAGCAGCCTTGTGCTGTGCTCTAGTTTTAACTCATGGAGTGCTACAAAATGCAACAATCACAAAGTAATGTGCTGCCTTCTAAACTTCCTATTTGCTTTTACTTTATGCCCTTTTGTCTCTTATTAGAACTTTGCATATACAAAAGCTTCCGATTTTAGCCAGGAAACTCCCAGCTCTTGTTCTTATTCATTACCAAGTTGCACACTTTCATAAGTAAAACAGAGCTAAGTAATAGGCGCAAAAAGCAACGTTTATTAGACTGGCGAGTTTAAAGTGCAATACCTAAAATTAAACTGAAGGTCCATTCCCATTCGAACATTTTATCTAGTGAGACACAGATCTCCTTTTTCCTCTAATGCCAAAGAAATTTGATTCTACTTCCATTAATAATCCCAGATGTCAGCCACAGACAACATTTTCATCAATCATTGCATTAAAGCACTGACCAAAAGATACACCTATAAAAGAAGAAAACACACTTTCCACTACCTTAATGTGTTTTCAAGACTTTAAGCCGTTTTGCTGAAGGCTACTTTTAGTAACAAGAAGAGACAACTGCACATACATCTCAGCTGCAAAAAATTTGATTTTATTTAGCATAGGAAAAAGAAATCTTAGAACCTATTTTAGCTGCATCTTAGATACTCCCAAGTACCATACTACATTTTGTGGCATACCTGGCTGTTTGCTAGGGCTAGTTTGGACCAACTTTGACCTGGCCTCTAGTACATGTGGAAGAGCTGTGTCTGCCTGCTTTGCTCCATGGGGCAGGGGTGGCCTGGCATAGCTCTATTAAACGGTATAACAGGGGTATGTCTACACCACACAAATCAAACCTGAGGTGAGCCACCAAAGCTGCCTCTGAAAACATTAATTCAAGTACCAGAAACAAGAAAGACAGTGCAGTATTAGTCTGACTAATAAGCAGGGATAATTAGTCTATATAGAAGCTGTACTAATGACTTTCAATGAAAATGGGCTAAATCTAATTACCTAACATTTATTCTGGTTAAGAGCACATAGACAAAGTGTTACCATGAATTTCGTGGTCCACAGTAACTGTCCACACATTTAACCTTTCAGTGCAATTCATGCTAGTTTCATTCTACAGCCATACCCCTAGAACAGGCCTCCTGACTGCTTGTTTGAAAAGTTATGCTGAAGACAGAAGAAGGAAGACCTAAAACTACCACAGGTGATCTTTTACATTAGAACACAGCTGGTGAACAGAAAAAAATTCCACACGTTACTATCATCACATCACAGCTGTTCACTACTGACTTCTTCTTAGGGCAAACACTTAAAAATATTGGTATGGGGTAATGGAGGTGGCAATCAGAGTAACTCTGGCAGGGAAAGAGGAGAGAAGTATTACCCACCTTTCCCTTATCAAAAATCCCAGACTTTGCCATCCCACATCATCGGGCAACTCTTGGAAATCAAATGTCTTCAGTGAATCGGAGACACACATCATGACAGATTCATCATGTACTTGCCACACAAAAATGACAGCACTGGAGGACTTGACTCTTTGACAGCAGCAAGTCTGCTCCATAAAATTCAGCCTCTATCCCCTTTTCTACAGGTGGTGTTGTTCCAGATAAACAAATCAAACTGTTCACAGCTGGTGATGTTTTTTTTAAGACTATTGGAACTTGGCTCATTGCTTCAAATGCAGAAGAAATTGAAATAACATATAACCATTCAAAGACTTGCCTTTCAGAAAAGTGCTCAGAGCACGCAAAGCTGCCCTTTTTATAAGGAAATTTGTTCATTGCTATTTCAGGAAACAAGAAGATCCTTATACACAGTATGCCTATCCTCTCCATCACTAAACAACCTGTATATAAAGATTCCTAACCTTACTAATAGCTGCTAGTTATCACAGTAATTAAGAGTTTGAAATGCTAATAAATAGTTGCCAAATGTGTCCTAACTTCCTAGCACATACAGTAGATAAGGTATAATGCTTACTGATATCTGTTGCCATAGATGTGCTCATTTACTAGCATCTACAGAAACCGTAAGCAAACAAATACATTACACAAAAAATGTCCTAACTCAAATGTTACAGTCTCACCCTTCATAGGAAAAGCATCTGAAATCTGTTAATAACTTGAACTTCAGCTGTATCTTAATAAGATACAGATTTGATTCTTTTAGTAAGCAAGGCAGCAAATTCAAATGTTTCTAAAAATAGATATTATAATCCATTGTGACCAAACACTTTCTTGGCATTCAGTTCAAAAAACAGTACTAATGAAGCATGATAATCCTTGATGGTACAGGATGTTTAAGCATCTAATTAATATTCACAGGCAAAGACTAATCAATGGTTGTAAAGAAGCTCTTATAAGCTGGTCTAAAAATGATGAATCAAGCGACACTTTCTTGAAAACAAATCCTACCCTGATTGTCAATACTTGGGCAGTAACAGGTATTAATAGTAGAGCATGTGGACAGGTTATAGGTGCTGGGGGGGAAGTACTATCAAGCAACATTTTTTCAAAACCAAAAATTTCCTCGCTGTTCAGTTATGCTAAAATTTTAGAGTTTCTGAAAAGGAAACTGCAGTGACAAATACTATGGACTAATAGAAGGCTCAAGGATTACTGCATCTAGAGCTTTTTTTAATATGAAAATATATATAATTCCTAGGGGGGAAATTCCATTAAAATACTTATTCTGGAGAGTGGATGCTACAAGAGAATCTGGAGAAACAGTTTTTGGCCCTGAGATTGGCACAACTGATGGGAAGGCCCGAGGTCCTTAGGAAAGGATCTCTAATTATGAAGAGTAATGTACTCAGATAGATGGCATGTTCAGTGAAAGGACCATGTTTAACTGGACTAATAAATAAGTGTCAGTGTGAAACAAAGCATCCTTATATTAACGAAAAGATTCTGAGAAGTTAACGGAAATGGACATATTACTGAGGATCAAAAAATAGGTTACCCTCTATAAAGCAGAAACAGAGTGGTGAATGCAGCACAGACATTTTAATGTTCTCCAGAAGACTAGGAAAAGATAAAGGTGTTTGATAGCATTCTTTATTAATGGCATGCTAAAGTAAGAAAGAGAGAAGAAAGAGAGAGTGCAGTATGGGTCCAGAGGTGAACAGACAGCACTGAAATTCATTCACAGAAATAATCACCAGCCATTGCCTCATAATTGACAACTATTATTTTAAAACCCTGTGATAACACTACTAAAGACCTGTTTACTTCTGGGTGAGACAGTGGTTTTTAAAGCCTTTATGACCAAATAATCACTTTGTTTCAATTAGAGCAAAGACAAGACAAACTGATTTTGTATTGAAAAAAATTCATTGTATTCAATATCCTGAATATAAGTATAGAAATACATACTTGTATTTTTAGATATAAGTATATAATTTGATAAATACGAATGTTTGACATTTTCTGTTTCTGTAGGGCCTATAGGGGACATACTTAGCTAAACCTATTGGACAAGCAATTTTATGGACTTTAAAATAAAGGTGACACTTGAAATTTCTTTACATCAGATGGGCATATTTCCCATAAATTGTATATGAGTCAAGGCAAGAGAAATCTCTTATGGGATTAACATACCAGACCCAGCTACATAAACAGCAACAATCACTAGGATGGAAAAGAAAGAGAAGGCTTGGAAAAATGAAAGCCAAGTTGTCAGTCTCCCATGTCTTGCCTGTACAGCTCAGAGAGCAAAATTGATGGGATCCTGGCCAGTACATAATCTAAAGTCAAACATTCACTTGCAGGGAGCTTCAAACTGAGGTGTTTTTTGGAAAGTGCATTCCAGTGAGATTTTTCATAGGTTGGATCTTCCTTCTGTGTCCTGCTCTGCTTCCGCGTTAGGTCCTGAATACAGTTTATTTAGCCACCCCACAGCGTTCTCCCTCTCTGTATATGTGTTCATAATAAGGCTTACACTTCTCTCATACAAGGGGTTTTTCGTGAACATCTGTCAGTTAATTAAACAACATTTGTAATTCATTAAACATTATTACCAGCTACACTAGGTACCCTTTCCTTTGGCTGAGAAAACTGTATTTCTCTGTAGCTTTTCCTCTAAAGAGAAAAAAGGACACTTATGCTCATCTTCTCCTGATTTTCAAGGCAGCTGAGGGATGTCTAGCGCACATGTGCTATGGACGGTCTACTTTAAAGGACCTGGGAAGCTGGAGTTCTGATCAAAGAGGACATCCTTTCATTGTCTGAAGTGAATAATCCTATGTTTGAATTTTGGAGAGCTCGGGTATGAATATCCTGTTCAGCACTGGGTCTAGGAAAGCAGATAAATAAACAAGGATTAGTTATATCCTATTTACCAAAATGATCTCTCTCAGTATTTGGCAGTAAAAATGAAGGGTGTCCACCTGGCACCCAATATGGATTTGTAATTATTGGAGTTGATTCTTAGTTGACTTCCAGTGCATGACAAATGATGACTTCCCCAACTGCTATGGGGAAGAAGGACAATCTCTTCTCATGCTAGTGAAATTGCATTTTTAATGGATTTCTGAGGATTTCACAAACATTCTCCAAGGCCACTGATAAACAGGTAAGGAGAGTGAATAATCTCTGTGATGCCAGATGTTAAATGGCTTTCACCATAAAAAACCCTGTTATTCTTTCCCTTATGACACACCATTTCCTCACTGACTTTTCACTCTCCTAACCACATAAATGCTAGTGACCAGCTGGAATTAATGAGCACTTTAATAGACCATGTAAAACTACTACAAGTTTTTAAATACAAACTAATGTTGTATTCTGTATTGAAAAGATATTCAGTTATTGCATCTCTTTGAATAAATTTAATACAGAAAAAAAAAGACAAGAAAATAAAAACAGAGAAAATCGTGTCTTGATATGAAGACAAATTTAGAGTAATAGCACTGTACCTCTGAAAACCATGCAGAGGAGATAACACAAACATACACATACAGAAAAGAATACTCTTTTTTACCAGAGATGAGTGGTAGCATTCCCTTAACTTCTGCTCTTTTTTTCAGCTGTTAGTGCTCTGAAGTAATATTTGTGCTCACAGCTGCTAGATAAGTAATACTGATATTTCAGATGTACGCTGAGATCTTGTGATATAACAACTTGTAAAACACACTATGGGAACACAGGAAATATTAATCCTCATGTTTCAGGATAACTACTTCCAGGGCTTGAGAAGGTCAAGATGACATTTCCTGCATAGTACATAATTGCTCCCCAATTAGTACGAAGATTTTCACCTAAAAAGCCCTTGTAAAGCCAGAATAGACAAAGCAGTGACAAGACACTCTTGCAATAAAAATATTTTAGTTTTTTCTTTTGAAAATTAGAACCATCAGACTTCTCAGATATTTAGTTTAAGTTTTCTTTTTCAAATTAAGTGAAAAGGGTTTTTTTTTTTTGGTATTGTTATGATTACTGATCGATTTTGCTAAGAATCTGAAACAGCCTTTTCTGGTAAAGAAAAAATTAATCCAAAGATGTAAAATATTTTCAGAACAAAAAGGTTAGGGAGGCGGGCAAATATTGTTGCTGACTCAGGATTAAGTTGACAAAAACATCATCTGTGAAAAATATTTTTACTAGAAAAGAAAAGTGGAATGAAATTGTTGGAGATAGTCCTGAAAGAGCACGTATTTACAAAATATTGTCAATTTTCAGCAAGGAAAGGATGAAATTTAATTCTCACAGTTGACCAAAAAAAAACCCCAAGCAAATGATGGTGTCAAAAAAAATGTAAAAAAAAGAGATGCAAAAAAGATGTAAAGATCTTTATTTTTATTTTTATTATTATTCTTATGAAGAGAAAGAAGAAAGAAATGAGCACCTGCATATTCAAGAGAGAACAGGATATTTCAGTTCCTTTTCTATTGCCTTGAAATATTATGTGTGTGTCTTTCATTTAAACATCATGGGCCTTTGTGAAACCTCTGTGTAACAGCAACTGTCAAACCAGGTGAGGCTCAGAGGCTCCATCCATTAGCACCACTTAACTGACTTGGGAAGCTCAGCTGCAACATCCTATGCGGAAATGCAAAAATCTCATCTGCATTCTGATGTAATGAACAGACACGGTATGGAGGGTGTTTAGAATAAAAATTCAGAGGACAGTGAGACTGTCTTAAAGTTGTGTTTTCTGGAGAACTGGTTACAAAAGGCTGGCAAACCATGGAAGGTATGAGAGCCTTCAAGAAGAAAGGGTCTTTCATGGAATGATCACGGCAGTTTCCTCTGGCAAACACTAAGGCTCGTGTGCTTTGTTCATTAATTTTTCAGTGTTAAACTTTTTCAGGTATTTCAATAGCAACATCAGATGCAGTTGAATTCGATCACCACAAATCAGATTTGTGATCAGGGAAGTCAGTCATATCAGCTACTCATTCTGCCAGTACCATCTTTTTCAGTACCATGGAGCAGATGCTGTGAGCCACATTTTCCCAACCTTACTCTCTCTGAGCAACTTTTCTGCAAAAAGTCTTGTTGACTTCAATGCATAAGTGAATTTTATTCTCACTTTCAGGAGATCTGATTGCAATTTTTATCATAGGCTTTTCCCTAGCTTCTATTCCCTATCATTACCCATCAAGTGATGATCTTTTTCTGAGAGCACTTTCTATTGTCGGAAATAATAGTCAATACTTACATCAGGAAGAGGTGCTTGGGAGCACCTGTGCTGTGCTGCAGAACAGATCACATCAGATAGGAAGGAATAAAGTGTGGTGAAAAACGAGCAGTTCCTCTAATAGTTATTTCCTGTTGGAAAAAAACTCTTCACAGCCTTGTTCCAGATGTGCAACCAATCTTGCAAATAAAGCATCAATAGGATATTGGATTGATTGTTTTGAGCTAATTAATTTTTTTCCAGGAAAGAGAGAAATGTCAGAACTTTCAGCCTACTGCATGTTTTTCTAAAATATGGTGCCAAGTTTCCTGCGTATATAAATATATATATATGTACGTATGTATGTAAAAAAAAAAAAGGAGGATTCACCATGTTCTTCTGAAACTCACTTAATTCATCTTCCTGTATTAAATATTTTTTAATGTGAGATTTCAAGATTCATGACTCTGCATTTCAATCGTAAATGGATGAAAAGATGTGTTAACAAAAAAGCAGGAGTGTACCACCAGAAATCAGCAGAATGAAAGTTTTGTAGATGAAGAAAAAGGTAGGGGGAAAATGTGGTGACGTTTCCCACTGAACTAAATGCTCCCACATCACCCCACACACTAGCAGTGAAGCAGATAACCAATCTACAAGGCTACAGCTCAGTTACAGGAAGGTTTCTTTCCCCTCTTGCTATCAAAGGCAAATGGAAGAAAAATTATAGTTAGATGGTGAGTGAGTTATGAAGGATAACATGAAAGTAAAGAAATAACTCACAAGCAAGACTCTTCTTTTTGTTTAAAACATTTGAGACATTAGAAACACGATTTTTTTCTCCTAAATTTCAGTTGTCTGCTGAAGCATTCGCATATTGCAAATCAAAATACAGCAATAAGTAGACTCTGGCTCAAGATTCAACCTCTGACAAAGAAAATTGTAAGTAAAATGTACAGTCTGATTTAAACAACCCACTCAGGAACCTAAGCCTGACTGCAGGCCATAATTTTGCAAACAAAAATCTTTTTCGTGGGCAGGGATTACTGTTCCTCATAGAACAGAGGGGGTGAAAACTCTATCTTCCTTCTTGATTTTTGAGCTCACTCCTGTTACCATCTATAGTCCAAAAAAATCAATCCACTGAGTGCCAAGGGCTTTACCCAGTTGGATGAGGAGAGTTCATGGGTGGCTAGTCTGCAGCAAAGGGGGTTGGCTGTGTAAGCCTTCCAAGATTTGAGTCTTTGTGAGCAGTTTGCTCTTCTACACCCTCTCCAGCCACACAACTGAAGGGAAGGGGAGAGAGAAAAGCAAAACTCCAGGAAGGAGCCTGAGAGAAGCTGCAATTAAAATAGGCCTGGCCAAATGCCAGCCCTGAATACCTCTGGATACAATGGGTCCTAAACCTAAATTAGGCCAACTGCCAGGCTTGGGGATGCATGCACAACCATAATCTCCCAAGAGCAGACAGACAGCAAAGTTCAATTAAGTGTTCTCAGTTCATCAGTCAGTCAGAGCAATCCTTAGGCATAGCAACACTTGCCAAACGTTTTTCAAGTACAACACGAATAAAAAAAAGAAATTAAAAATTTGTTCAATTCCTATCACTTTGGAGGAAAAGAGTGAGAAAATTTGAGATCTGGGAAGAGAAATACTAAAATGCACATATGGACAGAGCTAAGAAAGGAGATTTTAAAGCTATTTTTTGACAAGGCCACATGCCTACACATGAATGACATTGATTTACCTTTCATTAACAAGCACAATTGCAAAAATGTTGGTGAAGAGGGAACAAATTAAATAAGAAAGCCACGTGGCAATATAGCTTGGCTACAATTTATGTTTGTTGCATTTTCATCTTGTACAAGACAGACTTCCAGTTATCCTCTCTTTGACACTAGCACCATGATCCAACTTATTCTCTTCATTAGGCTCAGTTATTGGCCATCTGTCTGTGCAAAAAAAAATAGTCTGAATATCATTTCTTCCTCATAACATGGAAACAGTAATGAAATATCTTACAGGAAAAGCAAGCTAGAATTAGGATATCTCCCAGTTCAAACAAGAGAGAGCTGGAGCCCATACTAAGGTTGCTGGATTCCAAGTCCTGCCACAGCCTCATACCAGGAGCCAACTGCAGGGACTGCCAGTGAGGAAAAAAGCATTAAATCACAGCCAGCACTACTTAGGGTCAGGAGCCCAACGAAAATAGAGTTTTAGTTATTAATAATGCCACTGTAAAGAAAAGAAACCCTGCAAACACGCACACATTCAAACCCCAAAGCAGTCCAGGGGAAAGCGGCCCTGAGGGTGAGGTCAGTCCTTGCAGTCTCCCGCAGCACTGGGCTCTGCTCTCCTTCACATTAAGCATAGCCAGGATGCTGTCTCAAGTTTTGAGTATCAGGATTTAGCATCTTCCACCCATCTTCTCCTCCTTTCCACAGCAAAAAAAGGCAGGGATGGGTTGAGAGAGATGGCTATGGCTTACCTGGAGCCTGCTGTCCGGGAAGTGCCCTGCAAAGGGTGTATGGCTGATGCCAGGGACATGCAGAGGCAGGGCTGCAGGTGCTGGGGCAGGGGACAATCCTTCTGGGCACTTGTGAGGTGGCTCTGCAGCCCAAGAAGCAGAAAGAAGCACAGCAGGTCAGCGAGGCAGCAACAGCATTGGTCTGGGCTAAAAGGACAAACCAAGGAGCTGAGAACAGACACCCACCTGTGCCTGCTCGCTGCTCAGCCATGGGCCAGCAGGGCTGCACAGGGTGGTCAGGAGCAAGGATAGAGGTCAGAGTGTAAGCCTTGTCTCCAGGAGTTACAGGATGCTCTTTCTGCAGGTAAAAAACTGAAGGATCATTTCAGTAAACTTCATTCATTCTCCTACAAATTCTGAAGACAGGGATATAAATACATTAAAAGATCCACAGCTCCCAGTAGTTAAACTGAAAAACTGGCCTAACTAGCCAAGATTTGCAGCAATGAAATTAGGTTTGCCCTAGTACTTACCTTTGTCAGTCTGAATCACTAATTGTCTTTTTGCCTTTCTTTTGTACGCAGTGCTTATGCGGAGGTCCTCATAAATAAACCTGAGGATATTGAACCTCACAATCTAATAGCTGAAAAACTAATTCTTATGCAATAGCTGAAAAATTCATACTTATTTTACTGATCACCAACATTTCTAGGAAGTCAGAGATACCAAGAGAAAGAAAGAAATAACCAAAGATTTCTGTGTACCTTTTCTTCCAAAGATATAACCACAAGGTATTCATTGTCTGTTGGCTGTTTTCTTTTATGATTGACAGAAGTGAAGAAAGTCTCCCAAAGGAGCATATAAATAATTTAAATAGCACACACAGTGGCGGCCGGTACCCAGCCAAATTCACCCTGGCTGTAATTCTGCTTGGCTCTCGCATTCCATCTCCAAAGCAGATAAACCAAATGTGTAACAGAGAATTAAGAATAAAAAATACCAGTAAACCTCTGTAATAACAGTTATAATCTGTTTTGATACAGATTTAAAATCTAAACTGTGTTTTCAGAAAGGTTATAAGGAAATTATGTGTTGAACTGCTCTGGGATCTTGGGATGGAAAACACTACATATATTCTAAATCTTTGTTAACTACCACAACTTGCATACCATTACTTTGAACACAGCCAATCCAAAGTTTGTGCAAAAGGTGCTGTAGGAGTATTTTAAATCAGGGCATCAAGCCAGAGAATATTAAAGTATATAAGCTGCCTTCCTGTCTCTAGAGGTTTTAATGCAATGAAGGCTTGAACTCCTGTTAGCCTTGTTACATGAATTATGATGTACTAACTGTTCATCTGAGCACAACCAGCCCATTGTAAACCTAAGGAAAATGGATACTACCCTCCAGTGAAAACTAAGCATTGTTTTCTCTGACATTTTTTTCTTGAAAAAAAAATTGAGTTAACATTTTCATTTCAACACTACAAGAAGTTTAAAGATCTTGGTTTGTCTGATGGTTTGGAAGACCACATGAAAATGGCTTCTTTTGTTTGTTTTTTTTATATCATTAGGGAGTTAAGGTGTTCTTTTTCTTGTAAATATTCTAGAGAATTAAATGTGTGCACAAATTAATTTAGAAGTTGAAATAAATTTCATTACTTTAAGGAAAACATGTTTTGCTACAGCAGCCCAAGGAAAACCTATGATCTCTATTTTTGTCTTTGAACATCTTATCAGCTACAATTTGAAATAAACCTGTGCTAAGGGAGAGGAGAATATATACAGTTTTGTCTAACAAAGTTAAAGCACAAACATCACTAAACTTTTCAAAATCTTTGTCAGAGGTAGAAATGTTCTCTCTGAGGGGAAAACCAAAAGAGAAAATGAAAAATTATCCTTGTTTAAATTCATAATATGGGATTTTACCTTTTAAGTCTGTTAGACCTCCCTCCTAATCCACAGCTATAGATGCATTTGAAACAGCAGATCTCAATAACTAAATGTTTTGTGGTTAATTCCACATATGGAATCATTTACTTAACAACCAAATTGCTTGTGATATTAAGAAATAATTGTATGGTTTCTTAGCGCTATCTTGGGTGTCAAGAAATCTTCTTTTCCCACAGAAAAATACTGCAACTCGTAATATCCTGCACTGCTGTGGGTTTAGAAAGTCAGACAGATTAAGCATCATTACTGAACTTGAATTAGCTGCACAATACCAATTAACATGGCATGTTATCTATGGAAGGAGCTGCCTTTCAGACAGTTCCAAAGAACACATCTGCCTCTGAACTAGCCACTGCTAATGGTGGTTTCCCAAGGCTCTTTGGGGAGAGCAGTGTTCTTCCCACTCCGGTACATCCACACCACTCCGTGAACTCCATTGAAATCATCTTGCCGATCCTGCAGCCCAGTAAGATCTTACCCAGGTCTCAGCTGTTGTATTATTATTTGTGTCGTGTACTGCCTCAGTAGGTGTTCTGTCTGCTCTATCAATGCTCAAGCTCTCCGTGTTTGTTTCTGTATGCTTAAAATTCAAAAAGGGATCACAAGTGACATTCACTTTGTAGAAGTGTGAGGACACTAAAAATGGGCCTGACACATGCATATGGCAAAAGTTTACTGTTATGTACAAAACACTATAAAAAGTTAAATCTAGCATGGATAAAAAACATCAGGGATTTCAGTGTGAATGTTAACCCACCAAACTCCTCAGAATTTGCTCCTTTTGAAAACACTGTAAAACAAATACTAGATGAAACAGAAGTGACTTTACAGAATTCATAGAACCTGCTTTACAAGTATAAAGAATGTGTTCTATTTATCTGCATGTGTAAGTAATTAAAATTCAAAGCATTAACATGAATAGTAAGAATAAGAAGAACTTTAATGAGTCCCTGTGGAGCACAGGCCAAGCTTGTTTGTTTGGCTAAAATCTTTCATAAATATAACTGCAGTGGAATTGTGCACACAAGAACAATAAAGCAGAGTAACTGCCTGGAAAAGAAAACCAAATAAAGGTGAACAAAGGAAAAAAGCATGAATAAATGTTAACTCCAGTGTAGCACGTATAAATGAGAATTAGAGACAACTCTACCAGGATGTAGTGAGGAAGGCAGCTAAACAAGCATTTCTGTCTCTCAGCCACTGCCTTTATCTCCTACTTCATGCTTGTTTCATGTCACAAAATTGGGACAAAGGCAATAAAAGTAACTTGTGAAAAAATAACAGATGCATACCACAGCATCATACTGAAACATACTCAAAGTCAAACCACTTTCACCAGATAACAACTGAACAGACAGTCAAAAGAAGCTTCTCTGCAGTCCACTTCTGATGCTGTAAATGGACCTGAGTTGGCTTGTCTGACAAGAGTTTGCATCAAAGCAAGCTGTCCTCCCTCAGAGGAGCATCTTTTAACAACCTGATAAGTCTTTTGAGTGCAAATTTTCCAAATATGCTCCAAGGACACAAAAGAAGTCAGTCACTCCAATCCCTGCTTGAACTGAAGGATTTGATTAACCATCCAGAACGTATTACCTTGGGACACATGACAAGGTTACATCTTGCTAACTCCATTGCATGGATTTTCAAACAGTTTGTGAGACAGCTCCCAGAGGGCTGTAATGCAGTACAGCTTTAAAGCACATGGAAATGAGAGATAGTTCTCTGTAAAATGTTACATTTTAACCTAAAACATAACCCCTGAATCATAAACAACTTGGACACGCACAGAATAGGGCAGAAAACCTGGAGAAGTTAGAGTGAAAGTTGTCCCAGCGTATGCCTTCCGTGCTTACCTTCAGAGGCCTGAGAATACCCTTCATTAATCTGGCTGGATCCACAGCTGGCTCTCGGAGCACCTAGCTTTCAGCACTTCAGAGTCTAGTACAACATGGAGCTTTTAACTGGGACTTAGACTTCTCTTATGATGTGGGGAAAGACCTGATAACTAAAAAGTGGAAGTACAAAAAGCACAGTCCTGGAAGCAAAAAGCAGACCAAACTGAGGGGTTGTGTCTGTGTGGGAATCATGGTCTTGAGACTGCTTCTGAAATTCAGACCCCGACAGCCATGGCTCATAAAGTGGTTCTTTAGTTTCATCCTATCATTAAATGTCTGCAATGTTCACTTGAGACACAGAAGAGTTGTATCCAGATCCATTCTCTGCTTGCAACTCTTTGAACATTTTTTCCTACACAGGCTGCTTTAATTGCTTTTATAAAAACTGGGCTTGGAATTTTTGTTACAATTAACATTTATGTACATAACATTCAGTAAAGTATGATCAGAGAGGGGAAAAAAAACCAGTAAAAATATTTTTACTTTTTGCAAGTCAAAATATTAAAATCATTTCAACACGTAGTAAATGTAGACACAAAGCCACAGTAATGACTGCACCAACAAAACAAAACCTAATAATATTAATTTCAGTTATCTGTAGTGAAATGCACTGATGCAACACTGGAAATCTTCTAAATGGAAATAACGTGCTCAGACACATCAGTTTATGATTCTCTCTATAAACAGGTTTTTTGCAATATTTACTTTTGTCAGCATCAGCTTGTCTGCAGACACTTTTGAATTGCAGCAGGTTTCTGCAGTATAAAAGCCTGAGGAATAATAAAACAAATAGCTTTCTCATTCAAGAGATTAGCCTCTAGCACACAAAACCTTTATTCCAGCTATAATACAATTCACATCTGGTTAAAAGAGATGTAATGCATAGAGAGGGTCTGTCCGTCATGCAGGCCTGATGCATTAAGTCTTTATTTTCCCTGTTTGCTGAGCTCTAAGGTTCAGCAGTAAATGCGAATGGAGGTCTCACAGACCTTTTCTTTTTTAGCTTAGAGGTCAAACCTACTGCATCAAATACAGGAAGGAAAAAAACCAACAAACCCAAACCTCTTTTTTTAAAACTAACCAGCGGCGAGGATTATTATTCTTATGTATTTTGTTAAACAGGGATAGTTGGTTTTTATGCTAAGGTCATTATTTAACACCAAGAAATTTTAGTGATTTGCCTCAGTTGCATTCCTGACAAAAATAAAGAAACAGTACCAACAGCAAGCTGGCATTTGTTTTCACAAAGATAATTACTTAAAGGGGCAGTAGTGAGTGTCTCACAGTGGTAGAGAAAGAGAAAAGATGTTTTCTTAAAAGTGCAGACTTGAACTATAGGCATAATAAGGACACCTCAAAGTAACAGCCAACACAAAAATATGTATAAATGCCGTAAGTTCTATTTTACATCCTAACCACTACATATGCTTATTTTCTGACCATGAACAGGCTCAAACATAACCTTTTTTTAAATGACAAGGAGAAGTAATTAATTTAGAAACACAAAAATACTTATTTATCTATGCATATGGGTCAAATTCTTAGTAACAGTAAAGTTCTCATGAACTAAGAGAAGAGATTAAGGAAGGTTTCAGTAGTAGCAGAACGAAGATATTTAGCCAGCAAAAATGCAAGCAAATCCATCTGTGAGAAAAGAAAGCAAAACACCATGATAAAATATGAGCAAATGCTCAGTGGAGGCATGTGAGCACAGGCAAACTGGAGCAGAGGTGTTGGAACTCTGCAGGGGTCAGTTCTCCCGGGACACACTCGGCCGCTTTGTTCACAGGGCTGGCAACATGCCAGCTCCCAGATATTAACCTGGAGATCTGAGCCATGACACAAAACCTCAGAGGGAAGGCATCCTGTCCTCCTTTCCACACAACACAAGCACTTGGGGCTGTGCGCCTCCTGGTCTTTAGCTGTCTATAATGAACTTGTCTGCTGTCTTAAGGCACAGCTGTCCGCTGGGCCATTGACTCAGGTGTGTCCTGTCCCCTGGCAAACATTTTGTGGCTGGAGGGCTGCAGCCAATACAAACCATCATCTCAACAGACAGCCAAGCGGCAGAGAGAGAAGGAATTCACATGATGTTGCTCAACTTCTGTGTGCACAAGATCTGCAAGGGCTCTGCTTGATTTGTTGTCCAAGCTGCTGATCAGCATTACTGAGCAGAATCTCTCAGGAGAGAAAGGAAGAAGCCATTCAGACTGAAAACATGAGCATCATTCCTACATCTAATTCAGCCTGAGAAGACCTGAAACTGTCAGTGAATGCTTTCAATGATGAACATCAAGTTGTGCAAATTGAGTTCTGTATGATTAAGACAAGAAACCTGAAAACTGGCCAAAGTATTTTAATCAAATAGGAAAGTAATTTTCTTAGAATGGTTCAAGCAGGTCTGATTTTTTAAAGTGATAAATTCATTTTAAAAGAAGTAACTTTCATAGATCAAACAATTAGGGCTTCATTTTTAAATAAATTAAAACTTTACTTTTAACACATTATTACTGAAAGCTGTGTACTGAAGTATTTCAAAAATCCTATTGTGTTCCTGAAAGCATTATGCCATTTCATGGAGAACAGAAACATTTTGGGGTTTGTTTTTCATCTGCCTAGTTCTACGCTTTCTTTTGCCTGCTTCATTGTTAAAAGAAATTCATTCACTGAGCTCTGAAGATCAACTGAAGGCAGCTTACTTGTGGTCCATTCACAGCACCAGGTCCACGGGTGGAAACCCCAGGCCACATCACACCTTCTTCTGCATTCACAGGGAGCACACCAACACATGCCAGATGGAAAATCTCACGGCTCACACCCAAGCAGTGGGCTGCTGCTCAGAATAAAAAAACAACTTGTGGGCCAAATGAATAATACTAAACTCAGGTAGCAAGTTGTCAGATCACCCAAACCACTGAAATGATGAAGGGAGCTTATCTAAACCACATTCCCAGAAGAGCCTTTGCTAGCCAAAAGAATTCACGTGTCCCTGTAATAGATATGGTATTTTTGCGCCTATCCAAAGAAGTGCAATGCAAAATAGACTTGCACTCTTCCACTCCAAAATGAAAGACACCCGATCTTCCATAACATGAGCAGTACCCAGTAAAGCCTCTCAGTTCCCAGACACATGTTAAAAAATTCCAGTTGTGTGACATAATTCGGGTGCAGTGGTCCAGAGGGACCAGGGCACAGCACAGCATGGAGGGTCCAAGCTCCCAAGGGCTTTGTTGGGTCCTGGTTCCCTGGGCTCTCCTCACCATATTGTCTTTTGTCTGGAGACCACATGGGCAGCACTATTTCTGGGAGGCATTTATTTTGTTCCCTGTGGTGAATGCCCCTCTGTGGGTAAAGCACCCTCTCTGAGATGCTCTTTGGTCTTGGTAGTGCTATGGTTATTGTGATTTTAGTAAACTGTTATTCCAATTTATAATGTCTCCTTATTGTTTCTTCATTACCAGAAGGGGCAGGGGGAGAAAGGGAGAAGCTTGAGTGGGGTTTAATTTTCCAACTGGATTTTAAACCACTCCAATGTACTAGCTCTGTCTCAGTGGCTTTGCAATCAATTGATCCTATGGTTATCCCACACTTTTGCCAATAAAACCTTCACATTCAAACCACAAATTATTGCATTTCTAGGACAATATACAGTGCATTCTGTATCAGATGATGTGTGCATAGCTGAATGTAAATACATCATCAAGAACATTAGAGAAATATGCTTCCTAATAGGATATTTTTCTTAAAGCAATCCTTTCATGTTATTACCTGTTACAGGTGTATAGTAAGTTGTTTGCCTTGTCATTTAAGAAACTGTTGCTTTGAGATTTTGGAATGCACTGTCAACACTGAAGGGACTGATACTGATATCACATTTCAAAACCAGCAAAACTTGATTAATGGCCTCTATTGCAATAAGGAATCACACTGCAATGCTATGGACTTACATTTCCTATGAATGTAAAGAAAGTGAGAAGAATGAGAGGAGGACAGATGAGCATTTAAAAGGCCAGATCACAGACCTTCAGACAATGGTATTTATTGTACAAATTAAAGTTTTTGGATTTGGGGGTGGGGGGATAGTTGCTTTTATCTAGCCCTGGAACTGATGAAGGGAGCCATAAACTTAATAGTCAATAAACCTTATGGAAACATGACATTGAGTCTTAAATTAGCATGTACTAAATGAGACATTTATTATGGGTTCAGTGCCAAATATATTTGCATTGTTTGTAAAATGTCGCTTGTATCTTTGCAGACAAAGCTAAGAACACTGAAAGAATGTTTTCAGTTTTAGAACAAGGAGTTATAAAATGCTGATTAGGTACTCTGATAAATGGGAAGTATTTAAACATTTTGGATATACTGAAGTAATTCAGGCGTGAAGACACCTAACTCACCCAACTATATTTCTCTCTTGAATGTTAGAAGCATCCAATAAAGAACAAACATTAATTCTTGAATCCTCACTGAACAAAGCAATTTTTGTTATTTCTTTAAAGCAAGGCAGCCATGATAATGGCATTTGCATTAAGTATACATGCTTTAAGAAGAGACATATCTATTCTCATCACTCAATTCAGTAACCATTTTAAAAGGCTGCCTTTGCTCTCACCCAGGCTTACTGTGTCTTTTGTGTTTTCTCGATCATCCTTCTCAATGACAGCATTAGATCACAGAGTTGCAGCATGATTTAATAGCAAGTGTTTCAGGAGCAATTAATAAGAAAGCCACCTGCCTCTCAATTCTCTGAAAGGCAGAATGCCTCATCCCACATCTCCCTGTCACTCATGCGCCTACTGAGCGGAGCCTGTAGCACAGTGGTTCACAGCACTTGAGCCCCTTGAGCGGACAGAAAAACCCACAAAACTGTGCAATAGAGGAACGAACCAGTGTCCCTGAATGAAGGGTACTATTTTAAAAGGACAGTCTGGTAATAAAATCAGGGCCTATAGTATATTAGGCAAGGGGTTAATCAGCATTACTTGTTATTTACACGGCATAAGAGGTATTAAATGGGGTGTCATTTGTACTCATAGAGTGATCAGGACTGTGCCCAGTTTGGACCACCAATATACTTAAAAGAAAGGCAACAAAAATACTACATAGGTTTTAAACAAAACTACAAAAAAAAACTTAAGAGATTGTGTTACTTGGACAAAGGTAAGAGAGTCATGGAAAGCAGTGAGAGAAAAATGGGCCACAGAAGTCTTTAAGCCTCTAAAGACCACCATAAAGGTGACAGTGATAAATATCCACCACATCCACTTGCAGTAGAACTAGAAGAATTCAGTTTATCTTGCAGTAAGAAAGAATTAGCTTGGCTACCTGGAAAATCCTTCTCCCCATAAGGCTACTGAATCACTAAAATAAGACATGGAGAAAACCGTGGAATCTATTATTTCACAGGTTTAGAAAAAAAGCATAGATCAATATCCAAACAAGAAGAATGATTACAACCTACATTTGAATATTCAATAATACTTATTATATAAAATCTCTGGTGTGTCAAGAATTGTTTTATCTCAATAGTAGTGTAAATTTAAAAACCTAACAAGCGTATATGTATTGATTAAACAAGACAAATATACAGAAATAGTCAAACAAACCCATTTGCATAGCCTAGAGCTAGAACCCTTATATTAACACATGCAACCATTCCCACATTTCATGCAGCCTTATTTTTACATCTTCACCTTTATTAACAACTAAGTTCTTCCTCCTTTGAAGACCTTTGCCTTAACTCTACTTCTTAACCATTTCCATATTTGGGTCCCTATTTTATGGCCTTTCTAAAATTATTATTAAATGTTAAATTATAATTAAATATATAACTCTGCCCCCCTGCCCCCAACCACACGTTTCTTAAACAATCTGCAGTCTCCACAACTTCCAGAATTTTGTTAGCAGGAACAACCAAATGGCCATAGAGATCTACCACCTAGCAAGGGAAAACAGAAAGAAAGTAGGTCGGGGGGAAAAAAAAGTGAGTGAAGATAAAATCATTTTAAGGTCTCTCAATTCTAAATGCAGTTCCTATGGCATCCTCATTCTTTCTAAAAATATACACAAAGTTACTGCCATCCTATTGGTATTGCATCCAATTAAATTTTGCCAATACGATTTACAAAACTCAGCATAATCCCAGCTATTGTACACTTATTACTGTACAGGTGTGGTCCCAGGAAGGTGCCAAATACTCCACAGCATGAAAACTTCCTTGTTCCAGAAACTTGTGACTTAAGCATGAGGCAAGAGACAACAGCTGGCTGTAGTAAATGGGTAACAGTGTAACAGTGGGTGACCTGAGTCAGGCAAGGTCACTCTTTGCTACCTGTTTCTTTTGGGGAAGTAGAGAGGGCCGAGGATTTAAGCAGTAAGCTAGAAATATCATTTGCAGGTCTTCCAATAAACCAAAGGGCGTGATCAGAGCCCTAGATTTGAGAAGACCACCATACTTGTGCCCATGCATTTTTACACACATCTTTAAAACAACTATTTTTCAGAGTCAAAAGGGAAAAGGACTTCAATTATTTCCTGCTCAGTGAGTATGTGCACCTGATGTCATGCACATATTTGAACCTTTCTTCCATTTACACAATTTATCTCCTACATCAATTAAAATCAGAAGGATGAGGGAAAGTTTGCAGTTGAGGAATAGAAGTGTGTTCCTTTAAGCCTCCTGAGGAAAAGGGCAAAGACTCACATTGCTGATGTGAAACAAGAGGATAGTTTTCTAAATTTTATTTTCGAAATCAGAGGGAGAGAACTTTTCCTCTGCAGTATTTAAAGAGAACAGTACACAGCCATTTACCAAAGGTTTCAAGGATACAACTGCATATGAAATGCCAGCCTTTGAGACTGTGCCCTGCCTAGAAACAAAATACTCGGCTACCCTCAGAGTGCCTGTAGGAACGATGCAGCTGGATCTCTTCCACAGACAGAGAACAGGGGCAAATTCCCGATACAGAAACTTCCAGATTTTTCAGAAATTCATTCACCTTTATTTTCTTCTCTGCTTCTTAAATACCAGCTGTATTGACAAAGCAAGGATGCTGTTCAGGAAGCAGAGAGACTAAAAGTTAATGCACTTAGAGCAAATTCGAGTTTTAGTTTCCAAGACAAGCTGGAAAACTCAACATGTTGTGCTATACATAGCTGAATCTGAGACATTTGGGGACACAGAGTTACTAGATGAATGAGCAAACTGCAGCGTCAGAGAGCCATTTTCATAACCCTCCGTGCACACATGCACGTATGTGAGACTTCCGCTGATCACGTCGGAGCCGTCTGCCGAGGACTTCACAAGTAAACAGAAACTTTCATTCCCTCCTCACTAACTGAACCTACACCAAAGCAGAAGTGCAATATTTCCATCCCCACTTAACTTCTACTTCACCTTTAAGGTGAAGAGCAGCATTTTAACAATAACACAACTTGCTCTACCTTTATCAGATTAACTCTAACCAAAAACTGTTTTCTGACAACACTCACTAAACCTTTTAATCTGAACTAATACTGCCATTGTGTCAGTATGATTTTGGGCATGTGTAGACATCATCTCTTTAAAAAAACCCAAACTGGGTACAGTCAGAAATGAAAATATAATGAATGCAGGAACAAAGGTCTGCTAAGTATTTTTGAAAGATGGGTTAGAAAATATACATCTGGCATTTATATTCAGACAGAGTATGTCCTAAGACTATAAAACAGACTAAGATAGTCAGTCTTGTAGTCAAATTTCCAGTAACAAAAAAAATTAAGACATGCTTTCATCTGCTCTACCTAATGCTTCTCTCTCTGGAAGTTACATTCACAGAACGGGTTCTCTTTCCTTTGTACATGGGTGCTCCAGATACTGCAGTTGCACTATTGCCAGTTGCAGTTGAAACCAAACTTCTGCCAATTCAGGCAAAAAAAGGTCACCCTAGTTGTTCTTTAACAAAAAAGAATGTCAGCTCTCTCCTTTTTATATTCTCAGGAAGAAATCTGGATCTCTTTCACTCACCATCAGAATAATGAATAATCCAGGGCCTCCTGTATGCAGCTACTTCAACATAGATTTTTTTAAAACTAATACATGCAACTGTAGTTTAAAAATGGCATTAATATCCCTGCAAACAAAACACATTTAATGACTTAAAAAGAATCTAGTTGGTAGTCAGAAAATTATGTGGCCACTAGAAAAACTAATCAAAGATTATTGCCTTTAATATGAATATTTCACTGGTATTTCCAGAAGGTTACTTAGCTAATTCTAATACTTTCTTTTAATAGTAAATTCTAACACCGCTCCAAAAGGAAAAAAAAAAAAAAAAAAGTTGTGCCAAATTCAACAATTTTTTTTTTTTTTTTTTAAAAAAAAGGACAACCAGTCCAAAAAAACATCCCCATAGAAACTGTTGAGATTGGTTTTGGCCAACAATCTATATTCCTGAGAATTTTGTGAAGGTGGGAAACTCTCTTATCCTACATGAAGCCTTTTAAAGCCCTTGGGTTTTACACTGAAAGGGAAAAGGATGATGCAAACTGCCTTCAGCACCTCCTCATCAAGCACACAGCTAGACGTTAGTTAAGAGCATTGCAGCAGTGGGAATGTGTCAGAACATGTCCTCATGTTAAAAAAACACAAACAGAAGCCTCTGAAAACCCTAGAATGGAAAGAACACCCACCATAAATATTTCCTTCCGGTCAGTTTAAAACTTCTCAGCTCTTAAAACCCCCACTCTGTCATGGTTTTCTTCACATGAGCTATTTGCACACCCTATTGGCTCATATTTAGCACACTTTCTAGTAGTCCTTCACTTCAGCTGGACATGCAATATGTTGCCAAGAAGGCAATTGCTTACATCTTTTTTTGCTAGACAATTCTAATATAGAGATATTTATCATCCAGATCAGCGCAGCAACAATCTTTTTACTACTATTCACTGCAAGAATAGCTGTAGGTTTCCTTAAGGAGTACATCAGAAGGAAGGTGACTCACAAGTTTTAAGCTATTCTTTTTGTTTCTGAAGAAATTTTGCCATCCTAGGGCTCTGGGCATCTGTCCCATAAATTAATGCACAAAAACAAGTAACTGCCTGTAGACACTCGTTTTGGCCAACTCATCCTCACCAACTTTAGGGAGGAGAAAAAACAGGGTTTGTAGCAAGCTCAGAAGTTAAGAAACAAATTCTTATAGTGCAGAGGAAGAGAGCTGAGATCTAAAGCCAAGTACTCTCAAATGAGAAAGCCCAGCAGCCTGCAGGAAAATCCTTTCTTCATATTGACAGAACTCTAGCTGAGTAGCTCTGCCATTTTGGGGAGGGTCAGGACGTGTATAGGGAGAGAAAGTAAATAAAGAATGAAGGAAGGGAAAGAATAGCATTTCAGGAAATCAGACTCAATCCATTTACAGATCAGTACCTAACAAACACATTTATTACAGCAAATGTTTTAAGTAAAATAATGGATATGGGGCAGTAGTCAAAATCCAAAGGGAGCTATGGGACCCTTCCCTTCAGTTTATGAAAAACGCATAGCCTTGGAGAAAAACAGAAGCATCCAGTTCCTCCCAGTAGTCTGAATACTACAACAGGACATAGATGTCTGCATTGCCTTTTAGTGTGCTTGGTGTCAAATTTTTTGCTCATTTCCCATTGGGGTCAGAGCTCAGCTTTGACAATCACATTACATGCACGCCAATTTATCCCCCTCCTGAAGAACAAAAAAGAAAACAAACAAAACAAAGTATTAAGTTTCGAACTACAGCCATGACTGAGAATTTCTTCTGCAATTCACTTACTCTGCCACAGTCTTCCAAATGATTCCAGCAGGATTTACATCTTCATAGACTGCTTCAATGCCTTCATTGAATGACCTGGGCATTTACCTCATGGTGTCACTATCATGCTACAAAAACACACCTCTGACAGATAACAGTTCAGTCTTCTGATTTTTCTTAGAAATGGTTTTCTTTGAAAAGAAGAGAGGAAACAAAGTAACACTTGATAGTGCTGTGCACAATGCCAAGGAGAATGGAGCTTGATTTCTACTTCCTCAGAAGTATTTCAGGTCAGAGAATCTTTGTATCCTCTAAAAATCACCTGGACCTGCAGATTGTGGTGGTAATACCACTCAAAACTATTTTAAAGTAAAAACCAACAAAGCTCTCAGGCCAGCACACTTCAGGAGAAGGGATGCTGATGGACAATTTAAGGCTCATATATATGTCCCCACTGCTTTGGTGTGCCAAATTCAGTTGAAGGCCACATGCTAATCCACAACTCTGTGGGGCCAAAACTCCACGCTGGACATAGGGAACTTTATGCCCCAAACTCTGTAAGAATAACACTGACCCTTGAAAAACTCTTCCCTCTAGACCCTTGTCTCTGACCTCAATCTCCTCCTCCCTCTTACACTATCAGTGGAAGGCTTAAAACCACGCTACACACAAATTTCTAGCAAAGAAAGGAAGCCCAGTTGAGATGAGCATCTTTATCTCATCGATGTACTAAGAGCTCGTATTTATCCTTCACCATTTTTAATGGTTTCCTAGCTGGTCTTTCCGGCACTCTTCTATAAAAAGCAGGTTAGGATATGGAAAGGGATCACCCCAATATATACCTGCTAGTGATCAGAAATCTCCAGACATGGACAAGTCCATCCCCAAAACTGCAAATGAGTACACACAAAAAAGTGCAGACAAAAGGGGACAAGAGAGTATCGTCAGACTTTTATAAACCTTATGTGGGACCAGGTCTGTTTTATAGGAGACAAGTAGTATGATCATGTTATAAATTTTAAGTTTTGGCTTTAAGTCAAAGAGTAAAGAAAGCAGTTATCTGTGAAAATAAACTTTCCAACTCTTAAGAGTTACATCAAGAACATAAAATCAGGCTTGTGTGACCACAAGATAATACGGTAACAAAATTAAACCATTAGAGCTAGACAATTCACCAATACAGTATCAAAATTAGGTGTAACTGTTGACATTCATTTTTCAAAATTTAACATGAGAGTTGTAAGCAATATTTACCTGTAGCAGGCTGGCCCCCTTTACTATACTAAAACCCCTGCATCAACATCCACTTCTTTACTAAGCTAAAAAAAGTGTATGTACATACATAGGTATTTCAATAATCAACCATGGACATTTCAATTCTCATATTTATTTAATTTGCTACACTCTATTTTTAATAATTTCATCTAAATATTTTCAGAGACAGCTGTTCAAAGTTCATGATTTTTTTTGAGGTTTCTTGATCTCTTCTTCATTCCCAACTGGCACAGCATCAGTATGACCAAGGGGCTGTCACTGCAGAAACTCAGGTTACACTGTCAAGTACTGAGAGTGGAGCCTTCAAGGGGAGACCGTGACACCTGCACTTTGTAACAGTGCAACTTGGGTTTTTTCTATTTGCTTCATCAATTGATTGCACTCAGTGTCAGTTAACTCAAAACTAACCACTCCATACGTTTCCTACTTCAGTAAAACACTGCAAAAGCAATTTCGGGGCCCCTGACAATTCTCATCAGTGACAAAGCTGAGAACTGCAGGAATTGATGAGAACAGCCACCTCACTTCTTGAGATGTGAAGCAGAAAGAGCTACAAGAACAGATAGATTGTGATACCATAATTTTGGGGGCAATACAAGCTACGGCTACACTGCAGAAATTGGTCAGTCACATAAGCAGCCAGAGGTACTCTGCAAGTCAGTGCATCTAACCCTGAAGCACTGACATGCAGTCATTTGCTAGACTCACCACAAGATTTCCTTTCCATCCTTTCTCAAATCAAACAGCTTCTAAGTAGAAGAAACAACAGTCTTTTGTTAGTATCACATTGTAAAACAAAAAAAAACCCCAGGTGCTGCACTGCAAGCCTTCAGTGAAACTATTTAATTTTCTCTATTTTCTACATCACACCAAATAAAAATCAGTAATGGTCAAATTATTACTAATCAATTATACTAAACCCTATTCTGCAATATAAAAGCACTATGAGGTCAGCTGGGCATCAACAACACTCAGTTCAGCAACAAAAGTGCCAGCTCTAAATACACATGCATTGTATTCCATAAGGAAGATGAGAAACACATGGGAAACAGCCGTAAGATGCACCAGCTACATACACACTTGGGAAAGAAATTATCAGTAAGGAAAGGCAGGAAGTGTTCAGTTCACTAGCTATGATGACAGATTAACTTCATCTCTTTCTGATTCCATGGAAACTATGAATTAGGTGAAGAACCAAATTTGACGCAAGTGAACACTGATGTTACACTTTGGTTTTCTGGGTTAGCTACTATCAGAAACTTGAGTCTGAACAGCACATTATACTTCAGTCAGATTCAGTAGAGCTGTGTTTTGATACAGCAATCCAAATAACTGAGATTTACACGTAATTTACTCAGTGTGCAAGATGAATCCTATTTGAGATTAAAGTGCTCCAGTATCTGAATGTGTCATGATATATATATAAATATATATAGATATGCATATATATAATAAGTATAATAAAACCTGAACAGTGTTCAGATTTGAAGAGTGTCAGGAAGGTTGTGCAGTTATTTCTGCAGCAGCCATATACTCAAGATGTTCTGAAGAAACAAAGCAAGCACGGACACTGCAAACATGAGAACTAAAACCAGTACTACTATCAAAGCTGCATTTATCCCATATCGTTAGCAGAATTATGACCAGTAATGTACGACTCTGATGACTTAAAGCTGGCCCTAAAAGCCCACCGTTGTTACTTCAGGTTTTAAAATTCCACAGGAAAAATAAATTTAAGAGACCCATGAGAGAAAGCCTCCCACCCAAGAAAAACTTAAAACACACACTGCACTCACTTTAGCAAGATTTACTGCTAAATTTCATTTCTGTGTCTGTGAAAGATAGGGTGCTTCTGCCTTTAAAAATTTAGTAGGCAACTAAACTGAACATTATACACAGTAAGCATCTTATTATTTTATTCGTTGCATCTTTTATACAGAATAAGCTTCACTGATATTTAATTCACTGCAGTATTCTCCTGATGTAGCAATAAAAGATTACATTATAAACAAAGAACAAAATTTTGACTTGAATTTTTTTTAAATGTGTGCAATTTTTGCAATTGACAAACAGCATCACAATTACTGAAAAAAAAATGAAAGAAGCACATAAACTATGGCTCATTTTTTAATCTCCAATTGATAGTTTTTCTATGTTTATCATAAATATGGGAAGCTAAACTCCAGCAACTAAAAAGAGACATACCTATAAATTCCTAGCAACCAGGATTCAAATAAAGGAGAAAACATACAACAACAACAAAGTTTCTTTTCACTTAAGTTGACATCTGCAATCTATTTACACTATATGAGTTTAAATTCCACAAGATCATGAAGGGTAAGGAATTTTGAAAAAACCTGTTAAGCATTACTTAAAATGGCACTTTTGTAACTCAGGTCTGGGATTTTAGAATTGCTGAAACAGTGAAAGACAATACACTGCAGTATGTCTATATCATTATAACATAAAAAAGAAACTACTCCATAAAGTGTCACTGAGATGGCTCGATCAAGTAATATACATTTGTATATTCATCAAGATAGATATTACGGTAAAAATGCTCACATTAAAAAATATAGTTATTATTGTTTGGATTTTCATTAAAACTAGAAGGGACTACATGAGCCAAAGTATGAGGAATTTGGATAAACTGACATGCTTCCTCATTTTATAGCACTAATAAAAATAATATTAGAGAAAGCTCTATTATAAATCTTTAATAACCACAGTTTAATTTCCTAGTATATTTTTAAAACTTTACTATGTGGGTGTATGTGCATGCATGTCTGCATAAACACACAAACAGATAAAAAACCTCAAAGTGTATCTATTACACATACACACATATCCACTTTCCTGCATACAACACTTCCATAATGCAAACAGTATGCAGGGACTCTTCCATGCGACAACCAGGTGCCGCATGCCATGCTTTCTTATTTCTCTATGTTTATCCAGTAAATGTAATAACACTTCCATATTTGGCTGAATGTCAGTGTAAAGATTCTTAAAAATAATGGTGATTTAGCCATAACATCATACACGAAGAAATGATACTGCAAATACTGCTGATCAAAAGTTCAGCATGAAAGTTCATCATGAAAATGGAATGTAAAGTATTCTAAAAATTAGTATTCAAAGATTAGTTAAGTATTATGGCAAAAAACTTGCAATTTATAGAAAGTTTAAAATGTAATTCACATTACGAAGACTGGAGATACTTTATAGATGGAATTTTTAAACATGGATATGACTGGCATTTATTTTTAAGCTTACTTCTATTAGAAATACACTTGTTTCCTGTACAGGTGATGCTTTGTCTATGCCATATACAGTAGAAAAATAAATTCTTTAGCAACCTAGAAATAGTTTATAAAAACTCTTGAAGTTTCATTTTCTTTGTTAAACATGCCAAGATTAGACTGAAAACTATAAATAAAAGCTATATAGACAACAGGTAAAGTAGAACAAGTTAGAAATGCTACAATTTACAGGACAGACTTTATTGGACTATTAGCTCCTGTGTGCTTTGCAATAGGAATAGGGTTGACTTTTCTTTTTTATGTTTTCTTAAAAAAGATAATTACTTGCAAGAATATAACACAATATCAAGATAATTTATAATATACATGTACTTCAAACAGCAGCCAGGTTTATGGTATTTTAGTAATCTAGAATGATAATCCAAGTCATTAGAAGTACAATACCTAGGACATAAGTGGGAAAGGCAATTTTTATTTTGGGGAAATGGAGCAAATCAATCTCTTAATAAAAGCCTTAATTCTCAAAATCATCTATTTACTATAATACATACAAGACGATCTTAAATCTTGTTATAAGTGAAGATTACAACAGTGACCATCATAAAGCTTTTTTTTTTAAAACTACACAAAACATTCTAGCAGCTGAATGAGAAATAAACTTTCTTCTTTGCAGACCTAAAAAGGTACATTTTGAGCATGAAAGAAAAAAAGCTGCTATGAAAAGTCTCACAGGTAGTGTTTATCTATGGTCTCCCCTTTGCTACAATTTGTAACCTTCTAATTTTTTTACCACTATCAAAATATTTAACCAAAAGATTTGTTTAAATTAAGCAGCATTCTTTTACAGCAAAATTGGTACCAATATAAAAGTAAAATAAATGAAAAAAAAAAGATAATTTAAAAATATGGTGAAAAAAAGAGAGTCATTTGAAATTTTAGTACAACATACCACAGGAAAAAAATATGAATACAAGTTTATGTGATTTTATATATACACACTCCAAAGAGGTTAATTGTCAGTACCCAAAGTATTTATTGCTATGTATTAGCAATGCATTTTTGTATATCTTTAGAGGGTCACATAAAAATAGATTTAAAGAATAGATTAATTGAAGTCCTAGATTAAAACATTGTTTGGTTTAGAGAATTTTACTACAACAAAAGTCATGTTTATGTATGAAAAGTTATATAACCTTATACGAAAATGTCATGAACTATTTTCTAAACACTACATGTATTCCCAAGTGGGAAAAATTAAAATATCTAAAATATATTAGATTAAGTTTACAAGACCGTCAATGATCTTTTAAACATGCAGCTGTTTACAGAATTAACAGTTTTACAAAATGTTTAGTTCAGTAATGGAACATAAAGAAATAAGTAGGCAACATCAAAATTTTTGTACAATATTTGAAACTCACTTTTACAACAAGCATGTCCTTGGTATTGTGCTGTAAGAAATAATAAGCAAGTTCACCCACCCTTAAACTGTCCACAGGTTTACTTATAAGTAAAGATGGATGGTAAAGGATTGTAAAATTCTCAACAGTGCATTTTGCATTCTTCCATAAACCACCCTAAGCATAAAGTCACATAAGTAGCCAGGAGATTACAAAATGAACTATAGCTGGGCTTTAGTTGTTTACACAGAATGCTTGAATGTGAAGCAAATTGCCAAAAATAGCATGTTAAATAACAAAAACCAGCCATAAAGCAGGCTGTAAGCACTGAATGTTTCATAAATGTAATTTTTTTTAATCATTTCATTTCTATAGAAAAATTTTATTCACAATATATTGTGACAAACCGTCACAGGAATGATATAGTGATTGCAATAAGGTATCATGCAGCAGCAGCTTTGTACTTTATAGCTATTTTTGCTTTTAAAAATTAAACCTCTCCAGTCATGCTTATCACATAGTTTTTATCTGCAGCGTGTACAAATGAGGAACACAGTACGGGATATAACAAAAAGATGTCCAATCAGCTGGATGGGAATTATTTTTCATAAATATGAAGTACATTACTGTATCCTGAAACATGCATGTCTATAGCTTGTCTCTACTGTCCAGCGCCAGGCTGCCTGCAATCATCTTCTGTCTATATAATACCGAGAGGGTCTGCTGGTAACTGCGACTGTATCAGCTGAGGCTGCAGCGGGGGTGGCAGCTGCAGGGGTACCATGGGTTCCACCATCTGCACTGGGTTGGAAGGCGGTGGCTGACAAGCCACTGGGTTAGGTGCTTCTACAATCTCCCCGTTGTAAAAGAAAAACTGACATTGTTGAATGAAGGTCTCTATAACCGACTGGTGGATTTTGGTGGTAGAAAGAAACTCTCTGTTTTCAAAATCAGGTCTCATCAAAGTAGGCCAGAAACAAATCGATAAGTTATCAGCAGTCATAAAGTTGGTCTTATATTGCTGACTAACCCTGAAATGAGAATGATACACACAGAGTGAATTAAAACCAGTAGGCAATCGACTAGAAATATTCTCATCGCGCTCTAACTGTAGGCATCATTACTAAACAATCTCAAGATTTTTGCTCCTTTCCTCCAGCAATCCATTAAAACAATTGTGCTGGAATACTTTATGCAATTATGCAGAAGAAAATTCAGAAACCATGCTGTTTCCAGATTTGGATAGTTAACTAATATAAATCTGATTAAGCTTTTAATCAAGAAAGAAATTCAACATTCCACCAGCATTTTGAACTGACAATAATAAACAAACTGAAACAAGTTCTTCACTTATCTGAATTCATTATTGCAATACTATTACAAAAAAAAAAACCAAAAACAAACATCCAAAGAATAACAAACCATCCTGTTACCAAATTTATCATCTACAAATAAATGCCTCCTCAGAAAAAACAAAATGCTTTTCAGAGTAATAGGCTACAAAGAACCTGGATATTTTGTTTTCTAAAATATTCTGCATTCTAAACCAACATCACAATTTTATCAAGAAGTAATTACTGAGAGATACATTAAAAATCATGTGTTAATACATCTGAAAAACACCTAAGATACGCATTCAGCTGGCAACATGCATTTCCTATATTACAGTACACATCACAAAGGCAACAGACCTACAATTGTCCTGTAGAAATAGAAAATAAAACTTCAGAAATTTGTCAGTTACAATTTTGATGATTAACAAGAGCAGCCCACAAGAAATTCTGACAGCTGGCTGTAGCCCATAGATTCAAAAGCTGTGAAAGTCATAGTAAACACTAGAATTAACACTATAAGAAAATATTTCCACTCATTTACAATGCATGTATCCTGGTAACTATAAAGCATAAAAAATAGTGTGAAGGTATACAAATACTGCCTCTCAATCTGTTTTGAGTAAGTTTGGTCGAAAGGACATTTGGATACTATTTCTGAATGGCAGTAACATTCATAATCTCTTTGCTAAAAAATTACATTTTAAATTAATTTACAGATAAAAGAATAAATGTAAGCTACATTTTGCTTAGCATTATTATTAACATGCTGTATCTCCACAACCATTACACCCAATAAATGAAGCAATGGGAACCTACGGCTAGAGGTCAGAATAAACAGAAAGGCATTGCACCTCATCCCCAACAACAGCTCACTATCAGATTAAACAAAATCAACAATCAACTGTATACCCTCCTGTGCTTCAACTTTACCTTTGTACTTTCTAAGAGTAAGCAAAACCCTACCAAATCTCTATGCTGTCTCCTACCAAACTTTCCCAAACTACTTCAGAATCCTCTTCTAAGTGCTCAGCAAATGCTAATTTACCTTCTATGTTCACTCAAAATGAAAAATGACGAGTGTCTCTCCTGATCTTGCCCACTTCCAAGTCTCAGGAAATTCAGACTGTAAACCCACTCTGATCAGACTTCAAAAGCTGTACACTGGTGCTTTCCCAGACTTCAGAAGTATATTATGCCATATTAGTCCTTATGTATAAAGGATCTTGTTACCAAAAAACGTGTATAAAACACAACCAGTATCAAAAAAGCCAATTTCAATCCAATACTATCCTGTTTTAAAAGCTCACTTCTGCTTACAGTTAATCAACCACAATTACCTGAAACGCTCAGAGAGGTGCTTATAACACTAATGAAAAATTCATCTCACTGTTGCCATTTATTGAATTCTTATGCTTACTGGTCTCATACGATGTGGACAATACTTATATTTTTTTGTTTCAATAACCAGGTCTTGTGCTTGTGGACACACCAAAATATTATCAATCAACCATTACTAACTATACAACAATAGCACACATTTTAGTGTAATGACATAGGATGTAAAAACAAAGCATCTAAAACATTAGCTTGTGATGAGAGCTCTTTCATCATGTAGAAGACTGCTTTACCTCATTAAATGAGCAATTCATTTGGCAAACAACATTTCCATTTTAATTATATACCAGCAGTAATTTACCACAAATTAATCTCTTAAAAATAAATACAGACTGTCAAGTGTTTAGCTGCAAGTAGCCTTTAAGATCCTGTACACAGCTGTATCCACCTCTTTCTATATATGCAATTGCTTACATTGAAGCAGATTTCTTGCTGAATGGAATGCAACTACCTGACACTGCAAATGAGACAAAAAATGACAGCCTTTCTTTAAGAAAAGATCATGTTGTTACTAGCAACCTGTAATGTAAATCACCAATTAATAGAGTGGACCAGACCAGAAAGTAAAGGCCAGCATACATCACTTATGTTCTCCAGTGAATTCCATGATTAATATGTTTCATTTGTTTGTAGATATGCATGCATTAGAACCTATTCAGGGATTTTTTAAATTATGTTTAGCGCTTTTACTTGCAGCAATTCAGGTACTCGACATCGTACATTCAGCTGTGCTACGCAAATAGGTGACCAGATGAAGACTTTTGACAATTCCAAGACTGCCATTCTTCCACAAAAATTTTCATCAGGTTGATTAAGAATTAACAAAACATTTCAGGTAACTAATAACCAAGTCAAGTCTGACAGATTTAGTTTTACTTTAGATACTTGCAAGCACATCCTGAAGTTCTCTAATATGGGTATTTGTTCATATTGATATGGTTTAATCTATTTTAGGGCTGAATTTGTATTGGACAAGACTACAATGGAAAAATTGATCCATTTCCCTGAAAAGGAAAATGGATGACTTTATAAACGTTAAGCAAGTTGTATATGTGACGGAGAGAAGTGTAAAAGTCGGCACCTAAATTCTAAAATCTTACACATTCCATGAAAAAAGACTTCTTCCAAACTGCAACAGACTACCCACACACTCTCCCTGTTGACTAAGTAGGGAAGTTAAAGGTTCTTATTTCTACCTCCATAATACAAGCACAGTTAGATCATTACAAATACCTGCAGAAACACAAACACACAGAGAGTAGTCCAGAACAATTATATGTCATGAAAAGCTTACATATGCATGTATACACAAAACTGCCTGGCTGAAGAGTAACAGCGCAGAGAGAGAGACGAAAAAGTCCTGATGAACAACAAACTGAGCATGAGTCAGCCAGGTGACCCTGTGGCAAAGAAGGCCAATAGCACCCAAGGCTGCATTAGGAGTGCTGCCAGCAGATCTAGGGAGGTGATCTTTCCCCTCTGCTCAGCACTGCAAAGGCCATATCTGGAGTCTGGGATCCAGCTCTGGAGTCTCCAGCACAACAGACATAAAAACATACTACTGGAGTGAGCCCAATGAAGGGACAAAGAAGATCACTAAGAGATTCAAGATTCCTCAAATGAGGAAAAGCTAAGAATGTTAATACTGCTTAGCCTGGATAAGGTCAGGGAAAGTCTTATCATTGGTTTTAAGTATCTGATAGGAGGATGTAAAGATGATGAATTCAGACTCTTTGGAGTGGTGTTCAGCATAGGACAAAAGGCAACAGGCACAAATATCCACAGGAAATTCTCTTAGCATATGAAAACACTTCTTTACTGTGAGGGTGACTGAGCACGGAACAAGTTGTTCTGAGAAACTGGAGTCTCACTTCCCAGAGATCCTGAAAACCAAACTGGACACCATCCTGGGCAATCTGCTGTAATTGACTCTGTCAAAGCAATGGTGTTGAACAAAACAATCTCCAAAGATCAATCTCTCCCTCAACCTCAACAACAATACCATTTATCTCATTCTGTGGATTCCAGAGAATAATTTCATAAGAAGCACAAGTAAGCTGGTCTTTTTCTCTCTTTTTTTATGACAATATTGTATATGTAAAGGCTCAGATTATGATGTGATATACATCCATTAATACTATTTTAGTAAATATGGAAATAACTTTTAAAGATAAAAACATTAAATTTTTATGCAAGAGGCAAAATTTAAGAAGCAAATGTAACCAAGTTACTGTTACTTATAGATTTGTTCTACGTTTTACTATTCAGCTCAGGGTTTGGGCTCTATATTTTAGATTTTGATATTTTGGCAGGAGGGGGACAGGGGGAGAAGGCCAAATGACTCAAATTCCTTAAAACCTAGATTAGTCTATAATTTTAATGGCTATTATTTCCGGGGGGGTGGGGGGGGTGTCTGTAATAGCTGTAATTAGGTACGTTGTTATTATTAGGTGCAGTTATTCTTTCAAGCTTTTTTTATGTAGAGCAATCAATCATTCTTATAACTTTATAGCAGCAATGATGCCAGATAAATATATCGGTAAAATGTGAGAAACAAATCTACAAGGCTTTAATAATCAACTGTAACTCCTAATTTATTTTTCCACATTTTCAATTCTAGTAGATATTTCATTGTTAAAAACACCATCTTTTTTGCAATGATTACGACTTAAATGAAATTGAAAAATACTAAACCTGTTTAGATGTGTTATTATGTATCTGAAGACATCATAGTTCACTGGGTGGAATTTCTTCACAATTTCTTTTAACTCGTGTAGCCGTTCTGTCTTATCCATGATTTCTATAGAAATAAGTGACATTTTCTGACACATCTAGAAAGACATACTGAATAAAGTGTTGCTAAGTCTTTTCCCTAGTACAACAGTACAGATAAGATACCCACAGAGAAATATCAAGTGAGAAAATATTTAATAAAATTCCTATTTCCATAGAGTAACTTTTTTATGATAGAGTTTAACTAAGCACAAAAATATTTTTCTGAATTTAAGCAGAATTATTTATGTGTTCAGCAAGTAACTACTTGACTAGCTTACTGCTGGCCTGTAGAATAACAATGTGACAGGGTCATTTCTTGTTAAGAGTTCCCTCTGCTTGAAAAACATTATGACAGAAAGACAGTCACATGAGCTTATAGTATCTTAAACTTCACAGTTACTCAAATAAGAAAATAATTACTAATAGGGCTAGTGCAGCTATTTTAAATATACTGTTTAAAGAAGAGCAGAGATTTTTCACAGGACCAAAGGACATTATTCATGCTTCAAACAGGAAATAACCAACATGTAGGAAAGGAATATGAAATAAAGTAACAATTTTATTTTAAAAAACCCAGCAACTAATGCTGTGGATCCATACATTCTGCAGAATACACTTCTAATCAATGATGATTCATATCATAAAAAGGAATACAAGGTCGCATTGCTAAAAAGAAATTTGATCTATCCTAATGTCATAGAAAAAATGTTAAATACGGTCCAGTATATCCCAAATATAAATTTAAAGCAGTATTAATGGGATTTTAAAACAGTAATTCCACTTATATTCTAAGCTGCTTTATGCTTTGACTGGAATTTAACTGCTATACTTTTAAGAAAAAATAAAACTAAGGTAATTACATTAAACAAGCAATATGCCTGAAATGTACAGTAAAAATACCAGAAACAGGTATCTACAGATATCATCAAAAAATACAAAATTTCTAATGGGCTATATATGACTCAAGCCCAGGCCCCAGCCTTAGGCTTATACTAGTGTTTCCATGTTTTAAACAAAAAATACTTTGGAATACTGTATGTCACAGTTGTATTCTGTAAAAAGTGTGGTGGTCATGTTGTGGAACAGCCTGCTGCCAATATAAGACATTAATTTCAAAGACAGAAATACTATGAAATGTCTGAAAAATGTTTGCAAGGCAAACAAAACTAAGCATCTTTTCTAAGAGCTCAAAAAGAATTTGAAAAAATCTAAGAGAATTAGAGAATTACCATAATATCCCATAGATGTGTCTGATTTTTAAAGCCTACTTTGAATGTAGGACTTCATGAATTCAAGAGGTTTTTCCTGTTAAGAACTGCAAAGCCGCTCCAAGAGCTTTCATCATTTTCATCACTTAACAAAAAACGGAAAAAAGTAGATTTCTCCCAATTAAATTTTCTAAGAAAAGGAGAAATAAGCCAAATTCATTCTGAAGAAAAAATGTATTACATTCATCTCATCATATAGTTCTTCTAAGTTTAAAGAATATTAAAAAATGCACATATCTAAGCAATTTAAAAAATATTCAGTGCAGATAGTCCTTTCAACTTACAATGAAGTAAAAATAGCAATAAGGGCAATGGAAATAACACAAATAAAGAAAAGGCTGTTTAGTACTTACTTGATGTTTCTAACAACTCTTGATGCAAAGAGTAAGGAACTAATGGATCTGGCAGATCTGCAAAAAAAGCTTTAAGAGCCCCAGCCACGGCATTCACTGTTACTCCCATTGATTCTAGACTGATATTATGATCTGCAAAACAAAATTTGAAAAATTAAATAGCAGTGTAAGTAAAACCTACTGTTATCACTCCTTATAATACTTTATGAAAACAAGAATTTATTCAAAACACTGAAAACTAAAATTTTGCCAAATGGTTATTAAATAAGGCATGAAAAGGCAAATATATTGCTAAGTTGCTATCACACCGACCGACAAGGAATCAAATATGACAAACTCTGACAGTATTACAAAACAGTAGAAGATCAGAAAAATAATGTTGTCTAATTCTCAATGAAGACTTGCATGTTTCTGTATTTGTCATTTAACTGGCTTCCGATTAATCAATTTTGCCCAGTAAGGAGTTATAAATTCTATTTCCCAAATGCTGCTAAACAGCAAAGCAAGGCACAGAGAAATAGTACATTTATTTTCTTTAACATCTAGGAGATATTTTACTATTTTTCACAGGCTCAACTTCATTATTAACATCCAAGAATTTTTAATAAGAGTTATCATTTTAAAAAACATATACACCAAAGTGAACAGCCTAACCCACCAATCACATTTCACTATATTCTACAGCGACAAAGGCTGTGTTAGAAATTATCCAGACTTAATTGTTAATGTGTATTATTCAAGAGACCTTTCACTCCAGTAAATATCAAGAATTACTATCTTTGGGACATAAGAAGCAGAAGTGAATGCCTTAATGCCTAGGACTGATGAACTGCTAACACAAGGAGCAGCTACGACTGCACTTAAACTCTTTTAAACCTTCAAATACCACTTAGATAATATTTTAATAGCACTTAATCCAGCTGCAACAAGATTCCCTTCCCATCCTTGGAGCTTCACTGGTAATAACCTGGACTATACCAATACAACCCACCAGAGCATTAAGTACTCAGTGCTATGGAAGTTGATTTTAAAGTGCAATCCTTTTATATTGCACTGTGATAAATCCATGGAGAATTCATGTTCTGTTTTGGCTTTAAATAATAAAATCTCTGATTACCTTGATCAAACTGTTTTTGAATGTTGTCTTGATCTGTTTTATTCCCACTAACACGGTACAGGCCTTCAGTACACAATCCTTAGAAGAGGAAGAAAAATAAATAGTTAAAAGCAAGTTTATATACTATAGAGCAAAGCAGAACCAATTATAACTACTAATTCAGAAACCAAAAGTAGGAATACAATTCTTAAGTACCTAAAATGTTAGGACATTAACCGTTACAGGGCTATAGGACTACCAAAACACAAAATGTCAGTTGTCTAGAGTCCACTATTCCATTTAATATGAATCAGAGGAAATGACATTGTAGGATAACAAGACTCTGATGGCAGATATTTGTTGAATAATGTACCCAAAATTATTCTCTCACTGATCTCTATTAGACTGTTATTTATACAGTTTTTAAAATAAGAATCAAAAACCTAAATTCTGTGGTACCCACAACATTTATGGTTTTAAAAACTGTCTTCACAGTTTAGGCTTAACAACTTACTGTGGTAAGCAACAACACACTAAAAATACTCTGCAGGGAGAAAAAAAAATAAATAAATAAAAATTAAGCATTTGTAACTGAATCCTGATCTTTTAATTTCATGGTGTAACACACTCCTGTATATGATAAGAACTTAATCTTCCAACATTCTTTCCCTTTTAACATTTATATTTTATAAACTTTGAATCCATTTCCCCTTACTTCTTATCTAAGGTAAATTACCACATCACTTACAAGTCTTTCTTTAAGGGGTGGGGGAAAAGGGAAAAAGAGGAAAGGACTTAGGAAGCAGAGGTTCCCCAAGCTTCTCATTATTACTTTGTTTTACCACACATTTCAGAGTCATCATAATTCCATCAGCCTTTCATGGCAAACATTGAACAGTACACCTTAATTATGCACACACACACTTGCACACTCCACTCCAGTGATTATGCTTCCTATCATATTGTTATCTTTTTTGCCCACAGCTACTCACTGAATGAAAGAGTCCATCCTGATATTCACACCATTACCCGAGGTATTTTTCTAATTTAGAACCTATTAGGGAATTTAAACAACTTATAGGTCCATAACTCTGCAAGTTACCTTTATGGGTGCAAAATTCTCTGTATGCTAGATCTCCATAACACTACATAGTTTTATTAAAAAATTCACAGGTTTCACAGCTTTATGGAATCTCTTGGCCTTTTGCCATCACAGGTCAAAAACTGAATGCATTTTAGATCATCAGATCAATACTTAACTGCTCTGACACACCACAATCCACCAAGTGTTCCTTTTAAGTTACCAAGAACAATTAAGAACCCTATTACAATGTTCAAAGTACAAAAAGCACTTGACTGGTTCATACAGCTGGGAAATTTTTAATGATTTCATATGACTCTTCTAACTCATTTCCTTCTTAATGCCTCAACAACTCACGTGTCTCTTTACTGGCTGCATCAGGGCTATTTTAGTAAGCAATTCTTCAATAATGTCTACCTTTTAGCTTTCCAATTTCATAGCCAGGAGTTCTCCTATTGTAGCCAGACACCAGAACAGTCCTTTCAAAAAACCTGAGCCTTGTTCACTGATATCCTTGAACACCACCAGAAGGTATAATCTGGTGGCACAGGGCAAAAAGTGGTTTCAATGACTCAATCCATCTGAAAGGGTTTTCAAACCTGCCTTCAAAAGAATGCCCCAAATGTGCTATATGTGATCAAAGCCAGAAACACTTTGCATTCTTCTTCCAGAAGCTGTAAATAAACACAAAAGACCACTGGTAGATAAGAACAAGCTATGATCAAGATTCTCTTTGTCTGGTATGGGAGAATTCTCAATTGGAGACCCTACAGCCCCAGGATATTCTTTGTTTTATCCAATTACAATTCAATTTCTTTCTGCAAAAAAAAAAAAAAAAACCTGAATGTGCTGCAAATAGCAGTTTCTGACCCAGCCACTGTTTAGTGTATAGACCCTGAATACCTCAACTGGCTCTGGACATAAATGCTCTAGTGTGGTATCTGGGCTACAGCTCTAAGAAACATAGAAAAACAACTTATAGTACTTCAGAAAATTTTCAGGTTAAACACAGAGATGCCTACTGAATTTAGGCATCTTCCAAAAATAGTGAAGTGCTGCAATTCTGGATTAAGCTAACTAAATTTGTCTTCTTCCTCAAGGAAAAACTTTTTCTTGCTTGTGTATATTCTAGAAAGTCACACTTCATTAAACAGTTGGTCAATTGCCATTACACTTTTTCTGAGTTTAATCTGTTTGTGAGTATACACACAGCTAGAAGTCTGAAAGTATTCTTTAAGTACTGCTCCAATTCTCTGTTGCTTTCTATCATGCAACCAGGTCTCTCCAACACTTCTTACATCAGGACCTTCAGCAAGTATCAGACACTCTAGTTCACAAGTTTTAGCTTTTAAACTTCTTGCATATCTATAATGTATATCTATAATAAAAGAGGGAGAGACAGAGAGCACTCAACATTTCTTTTTTCTGGCACCCTTTTAAAAATTCGGTTCCTTCATCTGCAAGCCTCTTGGTTTTTCAGAATTTTTTTCTATGTTCTTACCCTGCTTGCATTCTGGTCCAGTCGTAATTTTCAATATATCCTTACTGAACACAACTGCTACTGTAATATTATACATCAGAATCATATGATTTATTTGCTTCTCTGTCCTGCTAGCTTTACAACACCACTAGGTTTAAAAACTTAGATTCTCCTTACTTCACATCACAATAACCTATATATATTTAACAATCATATCCCCTTTGCCTAGACTACTCTTTTCTCAAAGTTTTCTAGAGCCTAATAAACTCTCTTGCACCTTCTTTTGTGCTGCCAGTTGTGACCAGGGCTCCATCGCATCTAACTGGAACTTTGCCACATGGGGTTCAAAGCATTTCAGAGAAAATTACCAAGGTGGATCTGCACCTATATGCATAATCAGTTTGTAGGACACTTCCATTCTTAGGCTTCAATATATTTTCACAATTCTTGGTTCCTCCATAGAATGAATTAACTACAGCACAAGAGAAGACTGAAGTCAACCTGGTACAATATCTACTTTCCATCCCATATACTACACTAAATAGTAGGTGCTTGAGGAGAGATGTAGAAAGGACAGGAGAGGAAAAAAACCAAAACCTACCAGCAATCTTTCTGTGGTATATCCTCTCAGCTTCCTGCAGATGGTGGCTTACATAGGCTTTTGCATAAGGCGCTGTAATAGCCACCTGGAGATTTATCCATCACTAATTCACCCAAACCCCTTCAAGTCTTGTGGTCTTTACATCATGGTGAATGCAGCTTTGTCATTCCAGAATGTACATTATGAAAGCACACTGAGTTTATGCTCAGTATTTGAAGTTTGCATAGTTTTTATTCTTAACAAGAAGTAGTAACTTCTCTACATTTTCCCAGCACGTTTTTTAAATTTATGTAATTTCTCTTCCTCAGAAACGTTCTAAGCTAATCCATTCAGTTCATCTTTATCCAAGAATTACTTTTACTGCCATATGTATTATCTTTTCCAATTCTTTTCTATTCTGAGAAAGGCTGAACCAAATTGCAACCAGTATCCAAATTTTATGTATACATGGCATTATGTAATAGTATGATTTTTCTTCCTCCATAACACTCTATTTTTTTTGGTTTTTGCTTGTTTGATAGCAAGTACAGAGAGTTTAAGTTTTCAGAGAGCTGTCTGTGATGATTTCCAAAGCCTTTTCCAAAGTGACAACAGCTATACTAACATTTAGACTGCTGGAAAGTCATAGAGTGTCTGCTAACAACATCCACAGCCAGATTCTGCTATGTTCTGTGTTTCTGAATACATGCCACAATCACAGCAAGCCTGTCTCTCCTCAGTTCAATTCCTTCCTCTACAGTGGCCAATGGTATACTTTAAGGACTCATTCTTCACTACAAGAGCTAAGACTATCATTCCTACACTTATCTTTATAAATTTGGTGATCTATATATTTCTCTAATTTTATTCCATGGATTGATCTGCTGTACCTCTTTTCAACCCCTATGCTACAACACAAGACTAAAGGAACCACCAATTTACTGATCCAAAATATTAATTTCTATGTACACCTAGAATGCATGTAATTACCAAGCAAAAAAGTCAAACTCTAAGTAAGAATCTCGGACTAACTTTACTTACATAAAACACACTTAATGTGTCCTTTTCAACACTGACATTTAAAGACATATGATATTCAATTCACACACTGAAAACCAGAACCACAAATAAGTTTCTAACTGCTTCTTGAAATAAAATAATTTATAGCATATTGAAATGTTCAATAAACAATAAGCAGTGTAAGGAAGTAAGCAGTACTTTTAGAAAGACTCTTATAATAGGAAGCTCTCCAAAGCTGAATTAACATTTCTACAATTTACACTAACTGATTATTAAACAAGGCCTCAATCATTTATGAAGTGCTCCTCAAGCCCATGTTTTATGGCCTGTTCATTTTGAAAAAAAGAACAAGAGACTACAATTAATATGACATTACAAACATGGCTAGGAAAAGGTACGTGCATTCTTTGCTTCATTAAAAATGGGTGACAACTGAAGCATTGTAGTTTTCCAGGCATATAGTACAGCTGTTTAGTCACTTTGGGTCTGGAGAATGCAGATGGAGTAAGTGGAGCAGCGTAACTATCGTACATACCCTGGCATCTTGGTCCTACCTGCATTGTTTAGGAATTCTTTTTATAACTCCCATGATGTTTCCTTTGAAGAGATAACTCATTAGCCATACAACCCAAGTGCACAACATGTGTTTTATGAGTATTTCAAAACATATTTGTTTACAGTTTTCAGTGATTCTCTCTACTACTACTATTTCTCTACACTACTAACTTAATGCATCTGCTCCTCCCCTGTTTGGTAGTCAGTCTTCCATTAGGAGAAATGACTGATGCCTGTTTTACCCTCTTGAGTTTGTTTCCTCCCTGTTGATTAATTTCAAAGTTACAAAACACAAACCGGTGTACAGTCTCCTAACCACTGAAACCTATTCTATGCCAGTTTTGAAGTGATCACAGAAGGAATTCTCAGGAGATCATCTAGTGCAACCTCTTGCTCAAACAACAGTCAACACAGAATTTAGATTCGGATGCTTGTCTAAACTTCCCTTGAGTGTCTCCAAGATACCCCACAACCTCTCTGGTTAACCTGAACCAGTGCTTTAATAACCTTCAGAGCAAAAGTACTGCCTTTCTTTTTAATCAGAACCTCCTACATTAGTGACACTGTTCTTCAGTTCTTTCGCCTGGCTGCACCTTGTCAGTAACCTCCTCATAGGTATGGGAAGCCGCTTCTGGGTGCCTCCTCAGCCTCTCTCTCCAACCTGAATAAACCCACATATTAGGAACTCCAGCCCCTGACCTCTTTTTGCCAGACTCAAGTTTGTCAACACCTTTCTTGCAGTATTTCAGATGATGTCCAACAAGTGCAGAGCAAAGCTTAGTAACCACTTCTGCTCTGTAGTGCCTGCCCTTCTACTGGGACAGTCCAATACAGAAGGCATGATCAGCCTATTATCCACCATGACTGCAAGATTCTTTTCATTAGCACTGATACGGCGCCAGTCAAGTCCTCAGCGTGTACTATTGCAGGTGTTTAGTCCTTGCAATTCTAGTTGAAGGCATTTGTCCTCAATGAATTCCTTCAGGTTCCTACTATCCCATTCCTCCAGCTGGTCTATGTTCCCTTGAGCAGAAGCCCTGGTCTTAAATACATTAACCACACCACCCACTCTAGAATCACTCGCCAACTTGATGAGGGTACAAAATGTGTTGTACAACTATTTAAATCTATTGTTACTGTACCTATCCAGAAACAAAAGTAGCAGAGGCATGGCCCATGTGCGTTTTTTGCTAAACATAAAGCTTCATGGGCAGTTGGGTCAACTTAACTGAACAATACGACTGAAAAAGATGGTCTAACTCCCTGCCTCATCAATCACTGTTTCTGTCCTTCCCTTGCTCCTGCTCCCTGCCTTGCACTTGTTTTGGCACATATCTGACCCTTAACTTACCAGCTGTAATACTACACAGCAGGACTTTTATCATTTTTGCTGATACAGCTTTTCAAAACAGCGAACGCCACTGATTCAGAGACATCTGACAAGTACCCAAAATAAAAGTGGCAGAAGCATACAGCAGGAGAGAATCTTTCTGGCTATTATACTATTTCTTATGAAATTATTCTGAGAATGCCAGCTCTCATACACCAGGCCAGGGGGATGTCCGGTTCTGTTCTCTCTGTCCAAAACACCAAGCTCCTAAAACCCTCTAGCTCTCCCAAGCCCCTTGAATAAAAGGTAAGGTAAACAACCTTGGATTTCTGGATCTTCCAGCCACTAGGAATATATTTCAATGATTTACCTGACATTTTTACCACAAGCAGCACTGCTGATTCATTTTCTTCACCTATTTCTATCAAACCTCATTCTCTGAAGACAAACTTTGCCTTATCTATACTGTCAGTGTAAAAATCTGGCCTCACTGCAGATACAGCATAAAAGACCTTGGTGTAACCTAGGTTTGAAGGAATTCACAGAAGGCAATATTTTTTTACTTGAATTACCTCCAAAACTGAATTTAGCAGTATTACAAAAATGGTCTCAATATCAAAAGCAGTAATTATTGTACATATACCAAGTACACAATTTTTAATTTCTCTTATAGCTCTCCATAGGAACCATGTGAGATATTGACATTTAACTCTGTCAAATTCCTTCTTCCGTCTTTATTCCATTCCTTGTCTCATATTAATTGAGTAACTAAATTATTAAACCACAAATTATTCTAGTATGCTTCTCTTTGCTAAATTATTTCATGTACAATTAACAATCTATTAATATTATCAGTTTTCTACGAAGTACGGAATTTAAAATTTATAATCTGCTCAATTAAGTACATGGATTGCAATATTCTATAAAAAAATTTTAAACATTTGAAAGCTCAGAGAAAAAAACTTTAAAATACTGATATTAAAGTTGAATATCTTCAAGAGCTATATGTACTAAATGGCAAAACTGCTAGTATTTGTAATGTTAATTTGCTGTCTCCTTCCTTGGTAAACAGAATGAAATGTGATCTATACCAAACTTTCCACCAATGCCTGAGCAAATACAAAAAGTAAACCCAAAAAAATACTGAAATATTAGAAAACCCCTCATACGCTAATAGTATCAGTTAGTATAAGTCATCTTGCCTGAATTATTTTAAGTTTGGGAAAAGTTAAAAATCAACAACAGTAGGCGCTGAACAGTACACAAACAGTACATGGAATAGTTCATCACTAAATTCAGGGTGTGTATAACAGCATAAAAATGTTACTAACAAAACACTCAAGCTACGAAGTTGGCATAAACATGTACACTCTTTACACTTACAATCGAACATTCAGTAAATATTTTTCCATTACACTGCAATACAAAATTCAAACCATATTAACATTTTGTTGAAGACATTGAATTAGCCTTCAGAAATCTGTTCCTCTCTCTCAAAAAAAATTATCAGCGTATCAGAATATCTACCTTATTCTCTCCATGATAATTAGTAAACACAGAATTCATGCAATTCATACAGCTGAACAGTTTAGTTTCAAAAAGTATCTCAATTCTGCTGCCTATATTTCAAAAAAATGAATTGCCCTATAAAAGGTAATGGTCTACATTGGATTTTTTTTTTTTTAAAGAGCAGGTAATCTTTTTTCTAGTATGTCTTAGCATAGCACCATTACTTCTACACAAAAACAGCCACTACAATTTTCTTAAAAATTAAAACTCTAGTTTCCCTGCTAAATACATTTTCATAAACCTAGTTTGCAGAAAACTAATACACTTTAGAAGTTCATTTCAAATGATGCAACAAAATTAAGTTCTCTTCAGTCCATCAGGAGAAAGCAAAAAACAGACCAGAACAACTGTATCATCAAAATACTCTTTTGGAAGCCCATAATCAAAAATAGCTACCAATGACAAAGAGTCAATTGAAATAGCTGCCCTCATAGGCAAGTTACAAACTGATTTGCAAAGGTTGTGACAGAGGTAAAAGCATACAAATATCATACATGTCACTAGTGACAGAAAAGTGTTCATATAGTCTGTAAAAGGTTACAGATAAGATCACAGGATCTTTACAAAAAAATCAGTTTTCCTGAAAACATTATACATTTATACCAAGATGTTTAGTGGAAAACTTAGTAATTCACCATTGGCAAGCCACTTACCTGAAAAAAAAAATCTTTTGATCATCTTCAGTGAACCAAGAAAGAGCTCTGACAACCAAACAAAATATTACTCATCCTGCTATAATTACAATGAATTCAAAAATTAAAGGCTTGGATAGAAAAAAGGTTTTCCTGTAATCATGGACAATGCAGAAACACAGAAGCAAAGTTTGTTTACAATATTTAGCAAATTTTTCCTTCCTTCTTATCCAGAAGTGCCAGTGGTATAAAATTTAAGATGTTCACACATGATATTGTGCTATTTTTTTTTTTTAATCAATAGATTCCAACAAGACCAAGTATTATGTGCTATTGCTGCTTCATACCCCCAGTACCAGTGACAGTGCAGACTGTTGTGAAATGGAGGTTCTGACATATATTTACAGCTTACCCGCTTTAGATCTACTCAGGTATTAACCACTTTGCCCCTCAGTTTCTGCTTACAGTACTACCAGAAGATTACAAGGGGATTCAAACTCTGTATTATATTTCAAAAATTAACTGGTCGGCTCCATAAAGCTAAACCAATTTAGAAGAATGCTTTTTGTTGAAAAACACTAAAGAGGAACACAGAGACAATAACCTTCACCTGCAGGCACAGACTTAGGATCCCTTATCTTTACCAGATCACCCTTTACATTGACAGGAACAATACGGCTTCTTCAGAAGAAAAAAATCTGCTTATTTACAAAAGGCTAGAACTTTTAAGATCCTGAATTTACTTTAGTTTTTCCAAACTGTCCCTCTTCTACTGACAAACACTTTTTTTTGTGAGGCTATTCCAGAATATTATGGTAAAACAAAAATCTGATAGTATTTTCTGCATGTGCTCGATTCTTTAAGGTTTATGGTGGAGCAAGAATCTTCAAAGACACTTTAAGGTGCTATTGTCTCATCTAGGCATCTGAAATACAGAAAACTTTTTCACACTCTGTACTTTCTAGCCTCGGCCAAAATTTAGAGTCAGTACAAAGCATTGCCTTGCATAATTTCATGAGACAAAGAGGGAACATTAAAAATTAAGATAAGCCCTTCAAACAGAGATTAATCACAGCTTCACAAATTCAGCCACAATCCAAATTACATAGGAAGAAGCTGAACTCCATGAAAGTACCTGAAAAGGAAATGCTAAACAATTATATCCTCTGTAAAAGAAAGATACAGATTAGCCAAACTGGAAAAGACTGCAGTTCTTGATTAAAAAGACCATGATAATAAACACTGGTAATTCAGTGCAGTTCAAATTGACAGCAGGCTGACTTGCTAATAGACAGAGGAGTACTGAATAACTCCCCAGGGCCAAGCAGCTTTATCATAAAGGAACGGTACCATTCTGAACTCCAGCCTGGAGACAGTAGGTCCTGACTTGTCTTGTGCAGACTGATAAATCTTCAAAACTGTATTTGTGGAATTTTCTCACAGTCACAAAGTCAATGATGTGAATCTATCTCAGTACAGGATTTGAAGGCAATGCAAGTGAACATTCTCCTCTCTCAAAGGTAACAAATACATTCTATCAGAACCCTGCTTGAACCTCAAATGCCTACAGCATATTAATTCAGTATAAAAATAATACACACCAAAAATAAAACTCCCACAGCCAACTATGGACGCTGAAAACAACACCAAAACTACTTACACAGAATCCAGAGTAATAGAAAGAAAATTGTAATACAGATCAAAAGTAGAGGTTTTGTTCTAAGTGCTTAAACAAAACTAGCAAGACAACTACTGTCTTCACAGTCACTAAGTATGCAGATGGCACGATGTTTGTCCAGCTTACATTTATGGCCAGAATTAAAATTCTCCAGCTGTATAGCAGCATCCCAGGATGAACTAACATATATGCAGCTAACAGTGAAGTTGTGCCTTCTGAGTCACCACTTTTGAGGAGACCCTACATTTTGAACACACAGCAGCTAAACCAAACATTTTCCCAAGACAGATCACCAGAAAAGATGTCCTGAATCTTTCAGCTGGTCGCACGGTTTGACAATCATGAAGAAAAAAAAAAGACAACAAATAATGTTTCCACACTGTTATAGTTCTCTCTCTCACCCCACAAGCTGGTGAAAATTCTTCAGGAGAAATACCTTTTTTTAGAAAGTTTACCACAAAGACAACAATATTTTTAAGCAAATAAAACTCTTAGAACTGGATTTGTAATTTTGTTGTTTGAAAGTATTCTTAAAAAGTGAAACATGCTCAGATTAAGTTATTGCTAGATTCTAGAAATTGGTCTTCAATACCTGTTAATACCTGTTTCATATAGCTACACATAGTAGCTGTATGTACCCACTTTTAAAGAACACCAATCCCAAAAGTGACTCACCCATAATTTACGCTGGTTTGTTTTGGGTTGGGTTTTTTTTTGCTACAGAAAACAGCAAACACAACATATATATATGTTAAACTGCCTATGCTACTCTACTACTCCTTGCCCTTCTTCCTCCTTTCCCATTTTTAACTGGGTGAAAAAAAAAAGCAAAAAGCAAGAGGGAAGAAAATACAGCTCTTACCTTTAATCCATAGAAAGTAAAGGTTAAAGACAGACCTATACAAGTACCTCTGACTCTGAAGTGCCTGAGGTTTAGGTCACCTAATTTTTTTATTGCAATAATGCAGTTTGTAAGTCTTTAAAAACAGCTATTAGGCTTACCAGCTGTGATAATTCTTTTGGAAACACTATTCTTACAGATGGCAGTAAAACTGAATTTTATTATAAGAAAAAAAACCCTTCAGCTTTACTCTTGCTAAAACTGCTACTGTCATCTTACAGCCAAAATTGTATTAGAGATCTAAGCAAATTAGATAAAAGATGCTGTTTTACTTTACACTAAACAACATCCAATTGCAGACACACATCAAAAGATGGTCCTGCATGTTTCAGTTGTCACACTGTCATCTACTTTAAATACAGCAATATAGCATTTATAAAACTTCAGAGCAAGCAGGATCTACACACTAACTGAAAAACAGTGCTCACAAAAACAAACAAACCAAAAAAAATCCCCCCAAAACCCCAAATAAAACCCAACCACAGGTCATTCCCAAACCTCAAAACAAATCCCCACTCCTAACTGTAGTCTTCTGTTGGACCAGCAAAATCATCCTACTTGCCTCATGGTCACACAGTAAATAGGCTGAAAGCAGGGACAAACACACAACCAGGAAGCCAGGGAAAAAGGAGAGAGAGAAAACCATACTGTGAAATTACATCTTAAATAGATTAACATTTTTCATGGAGAATTACACAGTGTTTAGAAAATAAATGTTTCTGTCTCTGTGACAAGTTAGAATGCAAAACTAGGTTCACCTTCAAAATCAAGAAAGCAAGCTGACTAATCAAACCAAGTCAGAAGCCATTTCAAGTCCCTGTTTTCTATAATTGGAAAAGGCGGATTTCAGAGCTTTTAAATATATGAAAGAAAATGCAGTGGCAATAGTAAGACATGTAAGACTGGACTGCCATTGGGTTAAACGTCATTTGGCATTAGACAGTGATATAAGTTTTTTAAATTACAGGGAACATGTTAAACTTCAGACATTTGTCAAAAAGTAATTAAGTATTTGTATAAATTAAGTCAAAAAACCATCACATATTAAGCACACAATTTAGAAAACATTCTTTCTAAATGTGCCTAACCCCATGTATTTATTTATAGTAAAAAATTCTGTAAGTACTTTATAACAGAAAACAAGAGGCTTTATTTGTTATGCAAAATGGGCAAGTCTTTCCTCTAACAGTCCTCCTATCTTACCTGTATCTTCAATGAATTGCACACATTTTTCAACAAACAGAGGTATTGGTTTCTCGGGTGTAACCAAATCCTGTAGGGGCATCCCAAAGTAATTACTTTCCCAGTTTCTACGGATTGGAGGATTGAATGTCTTAGTTTTCTTTTTCGGCTACAACAAAACAGAGTTATTTAAGTAATATGCAAGTAACATTTTAACCAACTCATATTTCAATCATTCAGTAAACACAACCAGATCACATATCTATCAGACATTAAAATTCCTCTATGGCAAACTGAATGAATAAAAATTAAATGCATTTTTAAAATTATAAATTTATAATTACTTAATTATAAAGTAATTATACATTAGATACAAAGCACTCAACTTCTAAAAGTTTTGATCCTTTTTGTATTACACTAGGAACAGGATGACCCAATATATCAGTAACTGAAAGACCACAGGAACAGAAGTAAAGACACCACTTGTTTAGAGTGCTGTGACAAGTCTTTCAGCACAGCTCACAGGAATCACATCTGAACCACACCTCTTTATAAATTGTCAGGATAAAACTCCGGTGTCATATCACCAAAACAAGGCTGGTGTCTTCTGCATATATTTAAAGATACTAAATAATCTTTATATTGCAACTATACAAGAAACATGACAATGGAGAATGACTAACAATCAATCAGTCTTGAAGTTAAAGTTGCAGGCACTCCTATTATGCATGGATGCTTTGTTACAGGCATAGGATTTTAGCCAAAAGGAGGTTTGCACACAATCAAATCTAAGATGGAGAGTTTCATACAGAATTTTCCTGTTTTTATTTTTTTTTTCCACTGAGAAGGACTTGTATCAGTGGAACTGATAAACCAGCCTTGGATGATTACAAGAGTTATATTGTATCAGATATCATAATGCATCTCTGAATATTGATGAAAATATAAAGTACATCAAAAATATTTATTTAGGCAGCATCCAGCTCAGATGAGCAACAGCTGAAAGGGCCAAGCTGAAGCTAAACAATGTATAAAACTCACTGAAAACATTTTTGTCAAATGTTAAACAAAAGATCATTTTAGATACATATATTAAGGTGGTAAAGAAAGGAGAAACAACTCAGTTTTTTTTCCCAGGGTGTTCACTGCACATCTCCACCATCACAGAATAAATGAAGCAACACTCAAGACTGTGTATTTAAGATCAACAAGACAGAAAAAGACTGTGTGTGTCTCTTGGAAAGCAGTCAGACAAATGGAATAATAAACTAGGACTCCACAGAAATTTTATGAAAATTATGAATATTATCTGTGTAGAATACCTGGACATAGTATGAAATACCAGACACAGCCACAAAATCAGAGTAAATAGTGCTCTTTTCCAATAATTGTCCTGCTTTTAGAAGAAAGGTTGCAAGGGACCGCGATATCACATTTGACATTATGCACACACAAATGCAAAAAGGTTTCTTAGATGAACTCTTTACTTGAAAACAGTTTAATCCCCAGTTTGGAAAGTGAAAATTTGTCTAAAGAACTTAATGAAGCATAAAGAATAAAACAATAAAGAGAAAAAGGAAAGAACCCTGAAGTCCTTTGCAAACTGGTCTAAAGGCAGAGTACAAGATATGATCACTGCAAGACTATTCCATGAACATGAAATTACAATTTCACAAGGCCGCTACAACAATAAGTTTATCAGCTATTTCTCATTATGTATCATTATGTATTTTGTACCTCTCCTGGCCAGTATTTATTAAAATATCTCTCTCATTATTTTCCTTTCTTTTGGGGTATATGAGTGCATAAACTCTCCACTGACAGCATAAATCAAATCCTCCTGCAAATAACACTATCTACATGATCTTTACAAAAAATACTTCTGTAAATTAAAAACAAAACTTCAAGGCATTAAGAAAAACCAACATGCTACTTCCTGATTTTAGACTTCCACACTTTCCTGAAGTTGTTGGTCTAGATTTCTTAAGTGGAGAACTTGTTCTGAACAAAAACGTGTACTGTGCAAAAGACCTAATCTTTGCCAAAAGACCAATGGCTTCAGGGAAAAAAATATGGGTCTTATTTCTAACAAAATTAAGTCTTAGCAAAAGCTTTTCTTTAATCCCTGTTCCTCATTCTGAGAAAACACCTTTTTTTCTGATCTATCAGACATAGAATGGAACTTTCAGATTTTCTAGTCAAGATAGTGACTACCATTTAATTTTACGCAGAAAAAATTCTTTTAAAATATCTCTAATGAAACAATAAACAGAAACTGTTAAACATTAAATTATTCATTTAGTTAAACAGCACCTGAGTAAGGTGAACCATAATTCCTAGATTTTGGCAAAGAGATTATGATTTTGGCCCAGGTATTTTTAGTTCAATCATCCTCCCCAATACACCTACGCCCGACAATGCAGCAGTCACGTAATACTGCATGCAGCAAGTACTAATCTAGGCACAGCCAAAACCAATTTTGTATGCTTCTCCTACATCATCATAAAAAAATAACTAATAGGCACCAAGTTAAAGAAGACAAGAACCAGCACAAAAGTTTTGTGACTTAAGCCTAGCAAAAAGCTCATTGTTTCACATACCACTGTTTTCCTGCTAGTAATTAAAATACAGGCCCAAGACCATGAAGTTGAAATCCTTGGTTTTCGTATAGATCTGTGGGGCTTTGTATAACTGATTGCTGCACTTATGTTGAGCTTTCAGCATGGGTTTCACCACTTGCTTCTTGCCAAAGACAACTTCTCGTCATACCCTAACAGAGATTAATGCCAAACTTTCAACTGATCCTTATATATTTTGGCAGGAAAGCATTATAACTGATAATTCCAAACTTGCCTTGCATTGCATTTACTTGCAATATTGCTTTATTTTGCAGTACTTCAATCACCAAGATACATGTTGCAAAAGATTAGCTAAAGTCCTCTTAACATAAGACAAGGTAAACACAAAAACATAGTCTAGCATGGCACAGTATCCAATTCTTGATTTCAAAGAAATATTATTACGAAGAACATTAACTTTGAAAATATAGATGTAAAGAACACCCAAGCTTAACCTCTTGACTGCAGGTACTAGGGAACCAGCTAAGTAACACTCATCATCTAGAGAGAAACTAGGCTAAGACTTTAGCCAGTTGTGAGCCTTGAGGGTATAATGCACTTAAATACAACCTTTTTAAATTAACCTAGAAAACTAAAAACTGCCAAAATCCTATCAAGTCCCTTTATGGACGGGCTGCTTACTCTAGCAAGCCCTCTGTTCAAGACAGGCTTTTTTTTCCTCTCACTGCCATCCCACCAGAACTACCATCAATAATTTATTTATTAAATAAGAAATTCAACCACTTCTCTACCTCCAAAAGACTTCACTACTACTTTTGATGCAAAGGAAATTTTCTGCCTGCATCATTTGCAGTCAGCCCTAGGGTCACAGAGGGCAAAGTCTGTATTTTCAGGACTTCATAAAACCACACACCATGAATAGCATTCACTTTATAGTGAATAAATATACTTAATAAAGTATTTGTAATCTCTAATTCACAGCCAGCTCTTCAGAAATTATATGATATATGAATAATGCAGATCACTGTCCCTAACATGCTCTTTCTTCACTTCATGCCTTCTGCCATTTTTAGAATTCCAGCTTGTTACACTGTTTTAAAATACAGAGGCTCAAGAAGGCATATGGCTCTAAATATGCATATTAAGAGTGTTGAATTTGAACAGATGAAACCTGAAAGTACAGATTCTAATATTTCCTATATTCCTCAGAACAAAAAAAATTCACTGCACATTCCAGTCTGAAGTACAGTATTTTGCTAAATTAACCACTGAATTTACACAAGAACAGCTGAATAAAAATGTAAGTTGATCTGCCATTGCTCACATGTTTACCATAGTCTTATTAAAACTGAAATCAACACACATGGGCTCTACAGTTCCTCACACTATTTCTGTAATAGTTTTAACACAAAATTTCATATAGTTTTGAAATTATAATGGCAGCAAGCAAGTTTAAGCATAGAAAAATAGATGAGAAATGTACTGCTTATATCATGTTCTAAAAAGTCAAAGTAAAATATGTGAGAATTCATCAAGATGCTAGTGGATTTTTCTTGCTGAAGTAACTGAGGAAAGTGTTCTCATTCACTTAAAGTAAAAAGCATCTTACAATCAATCATCTTGGTATAAATGAAAATGGAAAGAAGTAATTCACAAACTTCTCTGGAAGCAACCAGTGTTGTTTGCAAACAGGATTACAAAGCAATGTTTTAAAACACTGTTTCTCAGATTTAGCAATACAGATGGAAACTCCATTCACCAAAAAAAAAAAACAAAAAAAAACCATCAGACATTGAATAACCAAACTACTGACCATTGGTCAAAGAACATATAGTGGAACTTTTTCAGATTTCAACAATGACATGCCAAAGAATTACCACCGAACAGGTAATTGATTGTACTATTTACAAGATCTCTCTAGTCTCTGTGGTGGGTGGATTTGTTAGGATTTCTTTTCAGAAGTATTTAAAAAATTCAAGATAAGGCTTTTCCTTTCTCTTTGCAAGAATTTAGTCAGGATATTTGCTGTTCTTTATATGTTGTGGAGGATAAAAACCTAAACAACTATAATCTATAAGAGAAGAAAAAAAACAGCCTAAATTAGACACTGAACATATCTCGAAGTGTTCACAAAGATAAAAGCTCTAAAGCAGGTGGGTAAAGTTTTAATACACATCAATTCCATTGTAAAAACAAATAACAAGGTTATTAGTTGTCACTATATGGAATAGCTACAGGTTTCCACATCAGGCAGGCTACCTGCTGAAGAGGGAATTACTAAATTATGACAAGGATCAAAAACAACTGGCTATTATTTCATAGTAATAATAATAATTTAAAAAATCATTTATAATAATTGATGACTAGTTTTTTAAATATTTACACTGGGCTTGTTTACACAGTGAGAATGGAAAGGCAAGGACTACTGTGGTTTGGGCTTTCTATTAATGCATAAAATGCATCAGTTGCAGCTTTAAGGTTATTGCACACACACAAAGCAGTTCTTCCTAAGATATTAGAAGGCTTCCTTCAGCAAGATCCTTTTCCTCTAGGAATGTTCATGCCCTTTCATGACCTGAAATTTTCTGTAGTTTGTTGTTTTGTATCTCCAAAGTAATTAAGTTAAACTATTTTTGTCTTCAGTTTATGATACAGCTTGCAAGGCTGCTGCTTTTCATGTGTACCAACACCAATAATGTTTATACTAGACCTTAATGTTAAAAATTCTAATTGAGACGAGCATCTACTTGTAATTCCCACTTCCAATTTCTGATAAAGACATGGAGATGAGTGAGCATACATCTCAGCTGGAGAGGTCTAACTTGGCAAAGAAGAAACAGGACAAAGCTACATTTTAACATTTTAGTCCGTGCTTAGATCCTTTAAAGTTTGTGAACACCATGATGGAAATAAACAATCAAACATAGAAAGCATGAAAATATAGAGGAGAATTTACTTCACAAAATGCATTTTTTTGCTATTTTGTTTAGCAACAACAGAAAGGACAAGGTGCTTTTCTCGTAAGAGAAACTTTACAGAAGTTCTGTAGGTGAAGAAACAGGCCACTACAGCTTAACAAATACTAGCACACAACATGCACTTCAAATATTGAACAACATGCACTTGAAGTATTTCAAGCTCAGTGTGCACACACAACTCCACATGAACGTGGCTAAAAAGTCCTGTGATTGAAGCCAGTCTGCTTGCTTTCTTCACCACCTCCTCACTTTTCATATTTATCCCCACCAGAAAAAGTTCAATGATCAACTTGTTAATAGCACATGCAAGGCCATATAATGGATTTTTCAGAACATTTAGACACATGCTAATAAAACAAAATAGGATAAAGGTGGGTGTATCACAGATTAGACTATACTGATTCAACCTTTTCCACTTTTCTAGAGGCAAAGATAGAACTACCATCTCTTTGTTGGTCGTACCAATCTGAACTTTAGTAAGGCACTTGGTGATGGCATATAGGAAACTACAGTGACAACTGGAGGAGAAGAAAAAAGATGATACTCAACAACAAAAAGGACAAAGTCGTAGAGTAATGGAAAAATCATGCACTGGAATGCACAGCTAGTAACAGTTATGCGCTGTAATGTGCCTGTAGCACGTGCTCTAATGTACAGATACTATGTGTATATACTATACAGGTGTGTATGTACAATAAACCACCTGTACTATACAGTGTGAAGTCATTACCTGGAAATTGTCAAGGACAAGAGCAGGCCAAAGGTACCTAAAGTGACAGCAACTGCAGCTAAGCAAAGGTTGGGTACAATCACACAACTGTGTCAGATAGTAATTTCTAGTAGACATCAGCAAACATTAAGATTATATGATACACTGTTATGACATTCCTTGCAATACTATGCACAGTTTCAGTCACCCTCATTCAAAAACACAGGTTCAGAGGACAATTCCAATTTCTCTTTAAATCTTCTAAAACTCAGGTCAAGAAGCAGCCATTTTTTCTTTACCAGTTTGGAGGTGACCAGAGAAAAAAACATTCCAGGAGAGAGGTTACCACACGGAAGGGTGAAAACTAGGAATTGCAAGACTGCTCACCAATACAGAGGAAACAGAAGCTCTGGATGAGTTTTTCAGAGTAAATGAGTAATGAGGGGATAAAAGTTTTCAGAGGAATTATATTGCTGTGATAATTTAAAGAAGAGCTCAAGGACAATTCTCTTCCAGTTCTGACTACCAGTATACTGAAAGAAGATCTAAGAACACTAGCACAGTGTTATGGACAAAAATAATGGGCAAATAACTCAGACCAAAGCACACTTGCTTAACTGGCCTGAATATTAAATTGTTTCTTTTGGTAGTAAGAAACGTTAGATGACCTTGCAAGTAATGTTACCTGCTTTCCACAGATTTGTCATTGCTATACTTTCCACAGTAAAACATTTTAATTTATGCTTCCAAATGGCACAATTCTGACTATTTACTTCTGCCTTTAATAACATGTGTTCACAATAGATTTTCAAAGTTTGATACGTAAGTGTTAGCCAAACTACAGCTGTTCATTTTCCCACTCTACTGTTCATCAGATCTTGACTCCTCCTTCCTACCCACCCAACTCTTGCCTTTTTGCCTTCAGTTTTTTTACCTGAACCCTACAATCACTCTACATCCATTTTCTGCCTCCCTATAAATGTCCTAGTGCCCATATTTTTACATGATTTTATCTTGTGAGTTGGGAGACCGGCGTCCTGAAAGCATCAGGGCAGAATGAGCATCCTGCAGCACAGTCATGTCTCTCCTGAGACACCTTACAAGAAACCCACCCAGAAACATCACATCTCAAACAAAAATGCAAGGAGTATCAAGAGTGCTACACCCTATTCAGGCTTAAAATAAAACAATCAATCTCTGAAAAAGACAACTAGGACTTCAGACTTCAAAGTTCAAGTTTTTCCAAACAAATTAATTTTGTTCATAGGATTTCTGTATTTCAGAATCACTGTAATTAAAGCAAGAATAGTTACACATGTATCCTATGTTCCCTTTACAAAGAGCTGAACAATTCAGAAAAAGTATCAGCAAGAGATTTAAGAAATAGTCAGAAAGAAAGTACACAAGTTCTATTTATCTCTTTCACATTCAAGTGGTCAAAATTCTCAAAAAAACTCAGCAAGTAATCTGTAAATAGTGGTGCACTAACATCTCTCGCATGGACCAAAGAACACTTGACAAGGAAAATATAATTTGAATAATTTTTTGTTTCTGTAATAAAAGACTGCTAGTTGCTCATCCAAAACAACACCGGAAAACATGTGGAAAAAGTTCCAAAATTAATAAAACTGCATCTCTTCTGAAATAAAATTAAGCATTAAAAAAACCAAAGGAACAGATAATGAACTAGAATGACTCACTTGAACTGGAACTGCTCTCACTTCAACTTCATTCAAGTCAACACAGAAGTCACTACTTATCAAAAGCACTGAGCACTCAAGATAGCACTCAAGATACTTTAAAAACTTGCAAACATTTGAGCTATCAAGTTAAATTTGTTTTCTCAATCATTACAATAATTTCCGCAATTATTAAAAGTTTTCTCTAATAGTAGCAGCTTTGCTACTTGCGAGTAAAAAGAAAAAAACAAAACACATACAACCCCCCCCCCCAAAAAAAACCCCCAGATAACCAACAAATCACAAACCAAAGCAAAACCAACCAACCAAAACTTAAAACAATTCTACTCTTCAAGAAACTTATCCACTACAAAAATTAAAACAGCCTGAAACTTGCAACTCAGGCTTCTTCTCAACAGGCTAAAGCCAAAAGTGGAGGCTTTGGTAGAGGCATCAGCAGGTTTCCTGACACAATTATAGGAAGAGAAGACCCCACTCTACTAGATCTACTCAGTTTAAAACATAAATATTCAACACAGAATAATTCTGTGTCAACTCAACACAGCTGGGACAGCAGGAAGATTATGAAACTACATTTCAATTTCTATGTAACAAGATTATTTCAAGCAAAAGGAGTCCAGAAGTTGGACTCGATTATCTTTGTGGGTTCCTTTCAACTCAGAATATTCAACGATCCTATGAAAAGTATATAAATTATTGGGGTTTTTTTAAATCTAAGTTTCTCCACAAGGATAACTTCAAGGTATTTTTAACCATATGATTTTATACCCACAAGACATCATTATCCATGCTTATGAGTAAGCCCTAAGAAAATTTAGTGCCCTTTAAATCAGTCATGTGTAATTCAAATCACAGCTGCACACCAGGAAAGATTTTATCTACTAGTAAAATGTAACTATGCTCTACTTTAACAAAACTTATTGCTACCTGGTTTTCAAGTACCATCAGATTTAAGCTAAAAAAGTGACATTTTGAAAATGCTACAAAAGATAATATTAAAAAGGTCAGATTATTTTTAGACAAGACAGAAAGTATCTAACTGATCAGGAACAGTCTTGATTTCATGTCAAAACTATACCCAACACAATGACTGCTGGCCTAAAATTAAAATCTAAACTATAAAGAATGTACATATAGAACCCACACCACAACACTACCTTGGATGATAAAACTTCTCAGACAGTAAGTCAAAAAATAAGTAACTCTCAGGCATAAAGATGAAAATGAAACATTTTTCAAGTAAACTGCAACATTGTTATTTTCCTTTTATTTCCCTGTTTTGTTCCTTTTACTCTGCTTGAATAGAGAACCTTACAAGTGGTATAACTTTCAACTTGATCAGCTGTTTGCTCACACTAGGAAAATGCAGCAGTCAGTAGAACTACTATACAAAGTTTCCTTTTCATGCACTTGTTCTAGAGTTCCAGGCAGACAACCAAGACTTAAAAAGAAATCACTCCTTTCATTCACCAGCCTCATTCCAACAGCAAAAACTGCAAGAATTGAAAGAATCGGTTCTACTCAAGAAGTCATAAAGCATCTTTTTCCTTAAAAAAAACCCCACCACCTCACTTAAAAGACAGGAAGCCTCCACATGTAAGTACAGAGATGAAAACAACTGAAATTTATTAAACAGCTGATAAGGTGACAAACCATCTCATTCCCTAAGGTTTGCTAGTTCCAAGCAACTTAACAGGAACTTAAGAAAAAAAAAATCTAACAAATACTGATTGGAAATTTTAAAGCACCTGTTTCAAAACAGGGTGCAACTCTTTGTGTCTTCCCTTTTTACAATGCACCAGAAGTTGTAAGTAAAATTTAAATTGACTTACCTTTTTATCTTCTTTTACTTTGTGGGGTTTCTTTTTCATTTTTTTATCATCCAATTCTTGATCCGATGTAATAGCAGGATTATCTATGCCACCCTTCCATGTTTCAACAGGTGAAAGAAGTGGGTCTTCTTCGCTTCCACGATGTCTTCCTTTTCTTTTAGGTTTAGAGGTGGTAAAAGCCTCATCATCACTTGCATCCGAATGTGTTCTCCTATAGTAAGACTTGGCTTTGCTGAACAGTGTCTTAGACTTGTATTTGTATTTTGAAGGCCTTCTTTCCCCATGACTTTTGGCTACTCTATCAGAAAACCCATTTTCTTCCTCACCTTGGGTATTTATAACAATTGAGTTTCGAACTTTAATAACACGATTCTGACTATCCTCTGGAACCGCATAGATATCATCTGCAAAGCCTTTGTGTTTGTAAATCATGTCAATAGGTTCAGCATAGTTGTCAGATTGGTCTGTATCTTCTGGTGGTGCTGCAGGCACTCGAGAAGGCTGTTTCCTGGGGTTTTTGCCAATACCTGCCTCAATTGTTTTCAGGAGGTTAGGATCCAGTTTTTTCACATTTGTTCTTGGAACAAGTGGTTTCGGTTTTATCGGAGGAGGCACTTTATGGTTGCGTTCATGGTCATGACAATTGATTGGCGTACTGTGAATAGGATACTCATTTCCTTCTAAATCCAGTCGGTACTTCGAACGATCACTAGGTGCTGGGAGTAACCTTACATCATCACCAATCGGACTGTAAGGCGGTGGTCCTTCGGCATCATCCTCTGAATCTGGGTAATTATAGTCAAGGGAACTGCCTCTCGGCGATCTTGGAAAAACATCTTCATTTGTGTGCGTTGATTCCCTTGTGCTGTCTGACATGTAGGAACTTTCAATCATGTTTTTCTTCTCTAATACATCACTGAAGAACAATGTGAAAACCTCAGTTTGACGATGATATTGAGATAATGAATATAAAGCTGTAAACTTCGCAGTAATTTCTGTTGCTATGTGTTCTCCTTCAGTCATGAGTTCCTTGATTGCTTCATTCTCAAAGAAGTCCGCCTGGCTATCAGTAACAGCCACCAACTGGACAGGAATTGTATCCTGAACTTCAGAAAGAAATGCCCGAAGCATTCCCATGGATGCCTTTCGCTTCGCAGAATAGACCAGTATATATCCATGAACAAGTTCATCTTTCCTTACACCAATTGAAGAATGGTATGATAATATAGTTATCTGTATTCGACGTCTCTTTTCACCTATTATTTTATCAAGCATCAAAGAATTATTCTGGCCAGCCTGAGCAGCACTACAGGAGTGAGAATCAAGGAAAGGTGAAAGAATAAGATCCACACTGAATGGATCACCACACATGGCACACATGACAATCCTTAAGTCAGCTTCTGACAGATCTTTAATAGTGGGAACTGGACTTACAACATCAAAATTGTGTTTAACTGCTTCCAGTACTCCCCTTAGAGCTTGTTTTATTTGGGCCTCATTAAATTTGCGTGGGTATGTACCAGCAGGCACATCTACAAAAGGACACTGTAACTTGTTAGCCAATTGCTGTCCCTGATGTCTCAGAATAGGTAGATTCTTGCTAACACTGTCCCTCTGGTTAGCCAATATTAATGTAAATGAAAGATTAGCCATATACTTGTCTCTCCTTATCTGAGATGCTTCAGCCCTTATTTTTGCAATGCACTCCCCAATAAAAGTCAGTGATTCAATAGAGTTGAACACGCAGAAACAACCATGTGGTTTGAAGGCTGAGGTCCACAACTGAGTCAGCAGGTATGGGGATTTGGCATCAACAGGCCTAAGATCCAGTTCATATATTTTTCCATCTAATGCATATTCATCATCAGTGGATTGTGTCCGAATTTCATTTGCCAATTCTTGTGCAAGGCCATCTTTGCCCAAAATGAAAAGATTAATTTTATCAATGTTGGCACTATCATGGTATAAATTTGAGCGTCCATGGTCTAGTTGCAGAAGACTGTTGGCAAGCAACTCTTCTACTTTTATGTCCATGCAGTTTTGGCCACTAAGACAAGTTTCTTTAGTTGGGTGATATACAAATCCTATGTGTTTGAGCAGAAGAGATTCTCTATCAGGTGCAAGTTTCTGTAAAGCTTTGTATCTAGGTTCTTCACTCAGAACTGCATGAATTTCACTCATTTTATCTGTACTTGGTGTTGCATTAAGATCCAGATCATAAAATAGCTCTGAATGTTCAAAAAGCATTTCCTGAAACTCCTCTTTGGCTTTTTCAACAATCTCCCTCTGATGCCTACCATACACTTCCTTACTATCTGCATCAGTGATGTATTTGAATGCTTCGTCATCCACCACAAAACATATAACTTCTTCCCACGGCTGCCCGGGTGAAATGAATTGGATTTTCTCAAGAGTTTTTTTGAATTTCTCTTTCATTTCAACCCTCCTTTTTTCGGATATAAGATGCTGCACATGGTTTTGATAAACTTTTTCTGCCTCTAGGGTAGTGAGAAGGTCAAATGGAATCCTTCTGTCATTCACTTTATCTATGTGGTCAGTTTCATCCCAGGGTGTTTTTTCAAGCACTACAAAACAGGACTGGAAGTCAGGCCTTTTCTCCATTACCTTCAAGGCTTCTGACCAGCTCAAAAGTTCAATCTCATCTAGATTTGACAGAAGAGTATTAAGAGCTCTTGGCAATGCATTAATGTACTCCTCTTTTCTCTTTCTAATATGTTCCTGTTTAAGTTGCTCTATGTGTTTTGAAAATGTGTTTTTGGCCTTTTTTGTTCCTTCCAAATTTATGTACTCTTCATAATCAGGGTGGTTTTTCAGTTTGTTACTAACGGTTTTCCAAGTTGCATGATAGTCTCTCACAGTTTGGACAAGTTTTTCAAACTTATCTGTTGCCGTAACAACTAACTGTCTTTGAGTTTTATAGGCATCCAGATAGGGGATTATTTTAGGTTTACCACGAGTTTTATCCATCATTTGTACCAGTGCAGTAAAACATGTTTCAACATTGACATTGAATCTTGCCGATGTTTCCACGACCACAAGGTTCTTCTTATTTGAAGCAAAGGCCTGAACCTCTCGCAGATAATGATCCACACATTCATCACATTTTGTTGCTGCTATTATTATGGGTTTTTTAGACTTTGAGAGCTGGATATAAAGATTATTCACAAATTTAAGTTGATCATCAAACTTCCTATTGCATCCTTGGCTTACATCAATGCACAATAAAAACCCATCTATGTTTAATTTCCCTTCAGGCATTTGTTTTTGCTCAAAGTCTTGCTCCAAGCCTAGCTGATCTGTGCAAATGTACATTAGTTTTTCTGCGGACTGCAGTTTGGAGGCAGCTGCACGTTTTATGTACGGTTGTAAATTTGTACTCCGATGAGGCAAGAAAGTCTGATCATCAATGAACTCAGTCTGTTCAATTACATGAATTCTGCACTCAATTCCATCCTCACCACTTTGTGTTACGTCACCCCAGTACAAAAAGTGATCATTGTTAACAACTCTTCCTCCAAAGTCAATTGTGCTAAGCACAGAGGTATGCTCAGGATAATATTCATCTGCTTTTGATCGAACGAATCTATTGCACAAACATGACTTTCCGACTCCACAATTACCTTTATCCTTTTCAGTTCCAGACAGTCCAACAACACTAACAGCATAAGATGGGGGGCGTGGCTCTTTGTTTTTTGCCATCATAACTTTCCTCTCATCCTTTTGCAATTATCAAGGTAACTGTATGCGGTTTTCATTCTGGAAAAGGTTCCTACAAATTTAAATTGTATATCCAGGGTTCCAAAAATCGCTTTCAGTCATTCCTGCTTCAGCTTGTGATTAAGAGAAATTCAGACAACCATGACAAGGAGGATCATCTTCCTAAAAAATACAGAGAAAAAAAGATTGTTCAAGATTGCAGGCATTTCTTTAAAATATTCACTAAAAAAGGAGATTTTAAGAAGCACTTTTACTTGATCACCCTGATTTTCTGTGTATATGAAAATTCTTCAACTTCTTTGAACAAGGTTTTAAATTCACAGTTCAGTATGAACTATAGTTAATGCTATTTATACGACAAATTTAAAAATAAACAGATTTTAGGCACAGTTTTGTAGTAGTTTGTCAGCTGTTTTGATAGCTGATCAGAATTACTTCTAAAAAAAGAAAACCCACACCCAAATCCCCAAATTACTCTTTTCCTCCTTAACTTATGAATACTGGGCACTAAAAAGCAAAAATACAACATAAACCTTTAAACCCAACCCAATATTCATGTACTTCTATTCACACTCACATTTTCACTAGGTATGCTCATCTGCATGAATAACACTACTTTTATGTGCATTTGTAGTTTTGAGCTTAGGTTGCAGTAAAGAAAACTTCAAAATAAGTAGTTGTAAAAGCAGGGAGTTGGCCGCATGGCTCAGCTGCTACCTATCTGCCAAAGTAGACTACTTTATTTGTACACTAACAGCAAACTGCTTTTAGGGTGATGTTTCAAACCTAAATACTACAGGAAAACACAAATATCATAAAAATACTAAGAGTAGGACTTATGTATAGATTTTAAGAATACAGTGTTGTGTCATTCCTTCTGTTTCTATTAAAAAAAACCAGACTTTTATTAACTGGAAACAAAAAAACTATTATATCTACATTCAGATGTTAACAGAATTACTACAAGGTTCCAGTGGCCTTATTGAAGCTGTCATCAAGTATAACAATTAAGACTACGTCTCAGTTATTAATCAGAAGGCTTTGCTTGCATGCATACTGCAAATGGAAATGTATTTGTTGGTTTTGAATCAATTACATTATGAGGAAGAAAGAAAAAACTGAATACCCAAATAACTGGTCCCAGTAGATTGTGACAAGTGGCATGAAATCTAGTTGGGGGCCAGTAACTAGAAATGTACTCCATAGGCCAGTACTGGGTCCAACACTGTTCAGTATCTTCATTAATTACCTGAATGACAGGGGAGAATGTATCCTCAGCAAGTTTGCTGATGACAAAATTAGGAGGCGCAGGTGATACAGGCCTGCATGCAGGGAGGAATAACTCCATGTACCAGTATATGCTGGGAGCCACCTGCCTGAAGAGCAGCTGTACAGAAGGGGACCTGGGGATCCCAGTGGACGTGAACCCCAGCGGTGTGCACTTGTGGCAAACAAGGCTAAGAGTCCCCTGGGCAGCACTAGACAATTTACTGCCAGCAGGTCAAGGCAGGTGAACCTTCCCCTCTCTGCAGCACTGGTAAGGCCACACCTGATGCACTGTGCCCAGCTCTACTGTACAGGAGAGATACAGAACTACTGGAGAATGCAGCAGGGGGTTAAAGCACCACAGCATCTCTCATTTAAGGAAAGGCTAGGAGGGCTAGGACTGTTTAACCTGGCAAAGAGAAGACTCAGGGAAGATCTCAGGGGAACATCAATGTGTACAAATATTGGGAGGAAAGGTGCAAAGAAGGCAGAGCCAGACTCTTTTCAGTTGTGCCCCAGAAGAGGACAGGAAGCAATGGGCACAGACTAAAATACACAAGATGCCAAATGAACATCAGGAAATACTTTTTTTATTGTGAGGGTGACTGAGCACTGGTCTGGTTTGCCCAGAGAGGTTGCAAAGGCTCCTGCACCAAAGATATTCAAAAGACACCTGGACACAGACCTGGGAAATCTGCCCTAGGTGACTGTTCTATACTCTGTGAAAATATTTTGATTAAAATACTTCTCATTTTCTTGGTAAGAAGACAACTATTACATGGCACTGTAAATGAAAGGTAGATACCACAGTACTTAACATATTTGTTAATGCTTTTACATTTGTAGAGTACAAAGTAACAACATAAAGGTACTTAAAACAAACCTACAAATAGCCCTTATTAGAACACAAGTATAACAAGCGTCAACACTGAAATTTTAGTGTTACATACTTTGTCTTTCTTAGCATCAATTAACTAACCAAAATATAAAATATAAACTACATACATAAAACCAGCTATTAGTTATAGAAATTACAGAAAAAGGAAAGTACTTTTTTTAGGAAAAAAGTATCAACTTCATTATAAAATGAAGAGGAACACCTAATTTTCATACTTGAGAGCTCCTCTATTGCAAAAACTGAAACTTTTATGCCAGATTTTAGAATTATTTTTTGTTTAAATCAGATTACTCAAAGACACATTCAGAAAGACAACTTGTATTTGGAATTTTGCTTTTCACTGTTTCCACTGTGTTTATTATATTCTTAAAACACAGAATTTGGAGCTAACAGAAAATGGCTCCAGGAATAAAAATACTTAGCAAAAGTAATATCCTTTACAAGCAGTATTTATATTACTACAAATAAACCCAGTGTTTTCTTTCTAAAGCAAAGCTTATCATAGTAGCATCATTCAAACTGTTAGAATGAGAAATTTAGTCAGCACTTTCACTATAAAATGTTTTCTGTTTGCCACAGCACAATACAGATTTCATGTGGACTAAACTAGAACACAAAAATCTTCATCCACAGGATTACTTCATTTCATCAGGAAGACACTGTCAATTTGCAATTAGTTTATAAGAAACAATCAATACTTTCAGATACTCTACATCCTCAGTAGCAAAGGTTGTTCCTCCTCCATCTATGAAATGTTTTGTTAAATTGATACATTTTTAAGCAAGTAAGTACAAGGAGTAAGATGAAAGGGGACACTGACAAAGGGAGAACAAACACATCAGTCTATCATTAAAGTTCTGACATGGAAGATTTTAACCATAGCAGAAGCTGAATCACTAAAGAGATTTAAAATCAGTGTGGGTTTGGTTTTTTCCTAAATACAGTTCCTACTTTGCACTGATTGTACAAAGCCACAAAATGAAATCTATGTTAATTAAGTAATACAACTGGTAAAAATCTGACATTATAATGGCTTCACATTTAATATGTAATCATCATTAAATTGCTCTCCAAATGGAAGATTTTTCATTTCACTATACCACTAATGTAAAGATACTTTTATAGTTCTGTACTGTTTTAAAGCATGTACACTGGAAATTAATTGTAAATTAGTTCCATTATCTTAGTTCAATCTGCCTAATTCAATTATAACAAATTGTAAATACTACGATTCTCCCAACCCTCCCCCCCACCTTTGTTACAGATTCAAACAAGGGGTTGTTTGATTTCCCCAATTAATTTCAATCTTAGGATTGAAAATAATACATCTATGATATACAGAAAATTCTGAGGCACTCAGAAGATACAAAGTGTCTGACATCACTACAGGAATAATCTCTGACCCTCTACAGACGCACTGTAGGACCTTGTCTCTACAGATTTTTAGATTTCCAAGTGTAGTTATAAAGAAATTAAGGCAGCATCTTGTATTTATTTACCCACCTTCCCCCTTAAACATAAAAAAGGCCTAAAGCCCAAACTTACCCTTAGGAAAACGAGGTGCAAAGCAAGATGACTATCCTGCTGTGATCTTCCTGCAGTAATGTCACACATTTAAACAGTGCCCTTCAGTAAGTCCTTCCCTGAGGGATCTGAAAACGAAAAATAAGAACCATTAAAACTTTCAAGTTTATGAAGGAAGAAGCAGCAATCAGAGAAGGTACAACACTTCAGCTATGCATGAGGATTGTTTTCCTTATTTTAAACCCATAAACAAAACTCAAGATCTCAAGCTGGTATTTATCCAAGTTTAGAAGTTTTAAATCCTGTAAGTACACCTGTTAAAGGGGGAGAGTTCTTACGTGACTATGATTTGAATTTCAACTTGATATTTCAACAATACCTAGTTTGCAGAAGCCTGTTCTGAAAAAAATTAATGTAGTTTCTCAGATAACATATAAAATGTGAGCTACAAAAATCACTAATCACTTGTAGAGTAATTTGGAATTCTAAAGTATTTAGAACACAGCTTTGTCAGATGAAGTTGGTATAGTCATAAGTACAAAATATATGAAACAAATGTATGTCTATGTACATATATTTTATTACTAGGAAAAAAAGTACAGTCTACCTCAAAACCTTTTTACTTGTAATACACCACTTCTAAATTAAAAGGCCTCCTGAACTGTGACAAATTAGAAATTGAAAGTATAATTATATTTGAAGATTTTGAATTCTCAACTAGGGTACAAGTTATTAATATAACCCTCTTAAGTGCTGATCTCACTGCAGGGATGCTACTATAAAGTAACAAAAAACTGAACTCTCTTCCACTGTTCTTCCCTTTGCATTCACACAAAACCCAGACTTTGCCAGGCCAGCGATCCATACATTATGATGCAGAAAAGGAAAGGAACTTGAGTTACTTGCACTGGAATATTATGTAAGCCATTCTGAACTAAGGAAAGGTGTCATTGTTAAGCAAGATGCAGCACCACACTATATATATGCTAAATACTATATCAAAACAGCAGAGCTTTTTCTTGTTTTGCCACTTACAATTATATTCTTAGTCATTTCACTCGGCATTGGGAATAATGCAGGTAACTGAAAGAGTCTAAGCTTCAGCAAAATTTTCTTTTGGACAAAAAAGGTTTGGCTATACTGATAAACAATATACCAATATCACAACAGTAACTAATCTGGTGGTACCAAACAACACCTCAATCAATAGGCAGCAGTCTATCAGTCCTGCATTAAGCCTGGCTGAGCTTCAGTGCTAAATTCTATCACTTGAACAAGAAGACAGGCGGTTAAGTGCTGTTCCCTGCCCTTATCTCCAAGCTGTGGCACTCCTCTACATCCACAGCTACCTGAGCAGAGAAGATAGTTGCTCATGAGGAAAAAGACAATGGGACTCTGAAGAACTCAGGAGTATGTGGAAGAGCTGAGAGAAAAGTGTCTCTGCTTGCAAGATGGCATCTGAGGTTTGACGGACACTGCCACAAGAGAAAGCTCAAAAACAGGCCCCCACAACATCAGTCAGAAACGTTACGAGGCCAGAGAAATCTCTATTTGCAAATACATGTTTCCCAAAATCTTCTGAGACGAATTCTAAACACTAGAGTAGAATGCCATATTATTAGCAAGTAATAAATACTTGAAGAGGTAATCACCTATCATTATTTAGTAATTGTGGCTGCACAGGAACTTGTAGATGAGTTCACAGTCAAGAAAATCACTTACAGATAAATACTCTTGAGTATTTCTCAATACCCTCCTGTTTTCTGAACCTAAAAATGTTTTAGACCTAACATGGCTGAAGTAAAAATGTTGTCTGAAAGAGTCTACAGAATTGCTTATGACTGTCAACTATTTAAGCAGCTGCCAACGGGGAAAATAAAGAGTTTTTTCCCCAAGTCCTTTACTCACTCTGTAGTGTTGTATAGACCAAATCGTTTATGGATTAGTATTTTCTGGGGTTAGTTTCAATTAGCATAGTCTTGCAACTCTGTTTGCAAATCACCTGGAGAAGCAAAGAAAAGCATACGTGAACAGCCTAGTCTGCTTTACCAGGTACACGAATACACCAACAGAAACTTACTGTAACCTCTACAGCAGATCACAAAGTAAATTCAAACACATTAGGTATCACTGAAATGGTCTGGCGGATGAGTTTGAAAGTGTTGCACACTCAAAATATCACTGACCATGATTCCAAGAAAGTTACAGCTCCAGATTCTAGTTACTACTGACACCAAGTTTTTATACTGAGTCATTCCTCACTTGATACTTTTTGAGAACCAAAACTTGGCATTGAAAAACATTTACTACAGTACCCAATGTCCAAGATCTATCAGCACAACAATAACTATAGCCCTACTCAAAATAGAGTAAGAATTCAACTGTGTTCCCTTCTACAACCAGTAAAAAAAAAGAAGTTGATGTACCCTAATGTAATGTTGTCATTTCTTGTTCAGTATTTACCAGGAGTTACCTTTTTCACTCAAGCAAGCATAAGAAATCTTCCCTTCAAGTGAAAATCCTTTTTAGAAATGAAACCAGAGTATACTGATGTCACCTTATCAACAATTTCAAATCACCTAAGTCTGTTGAGGTCCTAACACTTAATGTGTCCTGTCCACTTTACAAGCATACCAATATTCTTGCCTGCAAAAGTGCTGGTAACCTTAATTAATCACACTTGAAATCTTGCTTACAAATAATGATAAATACAACAATTACCCAAGTATCAGCCAACATGAGAAAAAACACTATCCAGACATTATCACATTATCACAAAGTAAGCTCAATCAAGCAACAGCCAGACTGTAAGGGACAATATCTTGCAATGCCCTCAAGAGTGATCCTCTGGTTGAAAAGGAATATGGTGTAACTGGTATGCTGATTAATCATGCTAGAGAAATGAAGGATGAGAACGGGTGACTACAATCACCGTTCATTTCAGATTTGGTTAGTATGATGGCCAACTACCATCCCTACAGTAGTTCTGTACCCTAGATTATTCTTTCCATACAAAAGCAAAGTAACCAATGTATAAAAAAAAAAAAAAAAAAAAAAGAGAGACAACTTCATATTACAAAGCAATGAAAAACTGTGTTTAAAAACCGAAGTTCAAAGCTCTTAGTTCCTGCTAAGTTCAATAAATGTCTTCTATTAATAGTAATACACTGAAGACTGTGTATTACCCAAATTAAATCAGAGCCTAAATATTATTTCTGAATTCTAAACAGAACATCATTTTTAGGTGGAATCTAGCAGTCCCAGGGCACCTATTATCATCATTGCTCTCCACAAAAAAAAAAACCAAACAAACAAGAGAAAAACCAAACCAACCTAAATAAATTAAACCAAGGTACAATAAACAGGTAAATTGCAAAGGTTCAAATTACCAGCACTGCAGTATTCTGAACTTAGGCCTCTCAAGTTACTTATCTTCAGATTTTTGAAAATCTGAAAGCATTCAGTATAGTTTCAAAGCCTGTACTTCCACAGGGAAGGAAAGTGCAAGTTTACAGAAATAATAAATTCTTAATTCTTTATGCATAGGATAAGCTCCAACCGAAAACATGGAGAGTGGTCAGAGAAGTTTCTCAGGGCAAGTCTCCAATCAGGCTTATTTACAGAGGTACTCAGGAAGAACACAAAAGGACTAATGGAGAAATCGGACAAAGGGGATCCATCAAAAAACTTATAAAAATAGAAGAAAGAAAAAGAAGCAGACAAAGAAGGACGGACCAAAGTAATGACAGAAAAAGAGGTAAAATGCATTGCCTGGAAGAAAAAAACAAGAACATTTACATCCTGGTATCAGCAACTACAGCTAATTTCACTGATCCCCAGATCTGGATCGTTTCAGATTATTTTGCTTCATGAGCAACTGCAGTATAGAATCCAGGACTCGACACCATAAAGCTTAGTTTGTTGTTTGACCTTGTACAAGCGATATGTGTCATATCTACCTGTGTAAAACAACACTGGTTATCCCTTTTTAAAAATTACAAAACGAGAAAGAGAAATGGCATATATAAGCAGCAAATAATATTCTGCGTAAAAATTAGCCAACTTTAATAAATGCCAAAATGCAACAATATACACTTTTCCAAAAACTGTGCATGCAGGTATTGGTTTTGCTTTTTTATATGCAAACATTCTTCTGTCATGTTTGACTGTCAACTGATGCAGAACTGCAAAAATGTGTGGGAATTTTAACTCAAAGCCAAAAAACCTCTTTATTTACCACAAAATGTAATGTGCAGAACTAGCCAAAGATTAATTATTTTGTTTTCCAATAGATGTTAGTGACTAGAAAAACACAGTTAACACGCAAATTCAAAATAACTTCACAATTGTTTCAGATTTTCTTGTGACGAACTATGAACTTGCTTTTCTTTAAATATTTCACCAAATCTATAAACATAAGGAAGTGATGAGATAGTTCAAACAATAATCTGTAAAATGCAATACTCTTCCAGCTCACTTTACACTGACCTTTAGGCTAAAAATTCTCAAGAGTGAAAAAGAACCAAACAACCAAACAAAGAGTGATTAAAGAGTGATTAAGTATTTTGCGTGCCCATTAGGAGAGACGTAACACAGATACAGGGGAGGAAAAAGCCCCGGGAGCGCTAGTCCTGACCTCCCAGTGTGACCGCGACCCCCCTAAACTGCGCCGAGCTCCCCGCCGGGCCCTGCGGGGCCTTGAGGGCAGCGGGGGCGCGGGCACCGCGCCGGACAGCCCCGCGCCCGCCAGCGCCGCGCGCACAAAGCCCTCTGGCGGCGCGAGCCCTCCCTGGCCGCGGGACGCAGGCCCCTCTGGAAAGCATTCCTTCCTTATCACCGAGCAGGAATGCACCACGGGCTCGCTCGCACAGCTACGTCATGGCCACGAATCGGGCTGTTTTCAGTCCGCCCGACGTAACCGTGCCAGCAGAACTCAGCCGTGGGTATCTGCCTTCCAAAGTGCCACTCTCTCGGAGGTCAGGGAGTGTCACCCCCCAAGAACGCCCTCTGCACAGAATCCTAAGGATACACCGCGGAGCAGTCTACTACACGGAGTGATGTGCAGTGCTTTGTGAAGTTTTATGCGACATACTCCTGAAGGATGCCAGTACATGGGATTTATCTTGTGTCAAGAAAGTACTTTTGGAAGCCTAAAGATAGCGTCAGCATCCTTTTAATATCTTTATTAAACATAAAGGAATTATTTTTCCACCATCTCCTCAAATAACAAGTCCCAACAGGGAAACTTACACAGAACAATCTATTATTATAATCAGTGCTTTTCTTTTCTACAAAGTCTGCACACGGAAAGAACACCTACAGCTTTAGGAAAGCACATAGCTCGAAAAACATGTGGAGCATTTGGTTCTGTTAGTGCTAAATATAGCATTTTAAACAATTTAGTCTGACCCTAAAGTATTTAATCAGATTATGTTACACATGCAACACCTTAGCTAAAGTAAAGTCCAATACAATACCAGGGAGTGGTAGGCATTTGGTTGTAATTATTTACAATTTTACAACAATGGCAGCTGCTTTAGATAGCGATACTTTAGAAAAAAATGCAATTTCAATTCAGTATGTTCCATGCCTAAAGCAACTTATACTAAAACAAGTCAGTGATAACATAACATGCTTCAACAACTTCCCATACTTTAAGTACTATAGACTTTAAAAAAACCCCTACATTTGCATCATACTTCTTAAGATCTAGTAATACTGAGTTTTAGTAGAGTACTATAAATATAATTTTAAGATTTTTAGCACTTCTTAAAAATAGTTTTCAAAGCAGCACAAAAATGATAGTAAACCCTTACAAAAATGCACCTGGATGAATATTTGTAATACCCTTACTTTAGATTTGTACTATAAATAAGTATGGGTTTTATCAGAAGGCAGCCAACTCTGGTCACTGATGTCACTGCTGAAAACAACTGTCATGCAGAAGACCCTTCAGAAGGTAAGACAGCACAACTGACAAAAAAGCCACCTATTGACTCCTCATTCTTGATGAAATAAGTATACAGGCATCAGTGCTGCAACTGGCTTCAATGCACAGGTTTAAAATGGACGTCCAATTGACCAGCAAACGCTGTTCTCTCTCTACTGCTTTTACTCTGCAGTGTAGAGTTTTCAAATTTCTGTCAAGGATTTTATTAAGAAAAAGAATCCTCCAGTTTATCTGCATGACACGAAACTAAAGAATACACACATACTCCCACAGGCCTATTTTGGTCTAGATTAAAAACGTTCCCCTGCTACTTATTAAGGAAATATTCCACGCTGATATCAAAAGCGATACTGGAGAGAGCAAAAGAGGGGGATACAGAGGGGTGGGGTGTATAATGGGGAGAAGGTGACAAGTATGTCTTCCTTTTATAACTACACAGTCCTGCTTCTTTTTTTAATTAAAGCAGTGTTTCATATTCCTTATGTCTTATAGCTACAACACCATGGCATTACATCTGTACGTCTCTGGTGATTCCCTTGGGTGGAGAGAGTCTAAAGGTTATGCTGCTTGAAGGGATTCAAAATGCTTCAAAGCTGCAACACTGCAACTGGCTACCCTATTCCAAAGACTTAAAATCCACCTGGTGGAAAAACAGAAATGCACACACATCATTAGGAGAGTGAAGTTTTCTGAAATTTAATATCGAGCAATATTTGAAGGTGAAAGGAAGGAGGAGGGGAATGGACAACTGTTCAAATTTAGTAGAGGAGGAAAAGAACAGAGAAGGCGTGAATGAGTATTAGCGGGTAATGAGGAGGAAAATAAGTACAGAGAAAGGAGAAAAGGGAGGAAAGGCAGTGGGAATGGAAGAAGGGAGGAAGCTAAAGGAGTAGGCAGAAGAAGGGAATGAGGAAGGAAGAAGAGAGGAGCAGTGAAGCTCCCCTTCCTGCCTTCCTCCCTCCCTAGAGAGCCGTGACCAGCTGGCAGCCTCGCAGAGCAGGCTCAGACCCTCCCATTGCTCAGGCCTTCATCACCTGTCTGGGACCAGGCACTCCGCTCCCTGCCCTTCCCGCCCGCCCTCCGTGGCGCGGAGGGGCCGAGGGGGCCGGGCGGGGGGCGCGGGGCCGGTGCCCGCTCCCCACGCGGCCCCAGCCCTCCGAACTGGTTACAGCCAGCGGCCGCCGCGCCGGCTCGCCGGGCTGCAGCCGCCTCCTCCCCCCGTTCCCCTTCCGCCTGCCGGGCCGGCCGCCCCGCTCCAGGCCGGGCTGGCTCCCACGGGACCGCATTCCTCCCCTCACCTCGCGCCGTCGGGATCCGGCTCCTCGGCGGCGGCGGGAGCGGCAGCATTCCCGGGACGCTCTCTCCACGCCGGCGCCCCCGGCGGCTTCTCCTCCCCGCGGGGCTCTCTCCGCTCTCCGGCCCGCAGCTCCCGAGCGCTCCCGGCCGCCGCAGCCCCGTCCCGCCTCTCCGCTCTCTCCCCGGCGCTCAGTAATGGCGGCCGCCGAGCCTCCCCGGCTCTCGCTTCGCTGACGGAGTCTCTCTCTCCCCCTAACTTTACCTCAGCAGCTTCCCTCCCCTCCCCCCTCCCTCCCGCCGCCGCGGCTCAGCGCGCGCCCGCCCGGACAGCTGCGCGTGCGCGGGAAAGAGCCTCTTCCTGCTGCCGCTGGATTCCCTGGGAAGCCTGGGAGGGCGCGCGCGGCCGGCACCCAGCTGCGCGCGCACGCGCGCCGCCCCGCCTTCCGCCTCCTCCCCGGCCCGTGCGGGGGCGCGCGCGGCGCGCACCCGCTCGTGCTCTGGTGGCCACACGGGTAGCGCGGGGAGTCGGCAGTCGCAGAGCCTGGAGTTCGAGTCCCGCCTCGGGCAGCGGCGCCGGCCGGGACGCCGCGACGCCCCTTCGTGAGAGTGGCTCCGAGGTGTGCCGGTGGCCACGGGCTTGATCCCGGGCCACCGGCTCTGTCGGGTGGGGGCCAGCCTAAGCTGGGGCCTACCCTAAACCTACAGCCAGCAGCGCTGCCTCCCGGGGAAGAAACTGGCGGATAACTGGAATGAAATTAAAAGATGCCAAAATGCTGTATTGGTCAATCCTGTGCCCCCAGGTCCTCTCCTGCCTCTCCTGCCTGGCCATCTGTAAATTTCACAACATTTCCTAGATTTAGGCGGTGTAACAGAGTACTTCTTTGGTTTGTCAGTCATTAAAAAGAGAAAGAGCACTGCAGTGGGGCCTCTCGCAGCCGGCAGGTGTGACACCCGCCTTTGTGGGACAAGGCGCAGGACATTCCTTCACAGGGGATACCAGGCCCTGGGCAGCTTGGGAATCACTGTAGGACATTCTTTCGCAGGGCCTACCAGGCACTGGACAGCCTGGAAGTCGGGTTAAAACAACCCAAGGCAGCACAGGCACTCGGAGGGGTCCCCACATGGCTTGCAGGAGATGAAATCCCCCTCCCACTCTCAGAGCCCTCCAGGGTTGTACGTAAACCCACAGGGATAGAGTTGAGGAGCTTTGTGCTCCTGCCCCTGGGGCTGGGTTTCCTCAAGCAGTGGCAGGTGAGGCATGGCACATATAAAAGAGCTAGTAAGTAGGTGCTAATCTATTCTATCCACCTTAGGGAACAGGACATCTCTAGTCATCATGCACATACACCTTATTTCTGTGCACACAGAAATGCATATTCTGTGCATGATTTATTACTAAAAATAGTTTATATGTATGCATACAAAGGAACAAATTAATATTTTGCTAGCAACCTCATTCTTGGCACAGTCCAAGTTTTGAGTGTTATATTTGTAATCATAATATTTAATAACAATATGGTTCATTCTGTGCAATTTTACATACTGCGTGCACATCTGTGCATATGTCACCCCAAGACAACATCCTAAATATTACATCTGAAAATTAGGAAATTAAAAGTTTTACAAAATTAGATCTTTTCTAAAGACACATTGCCTGTAAACTTGAATTTTTGAGAAAATTCTAACTAGCTAAAACAGTTTGTGTTATATTTGGCTGAACAACCTAGTATGGACACTGCCTTATACGAGAATATTTCCAGAAATACTCACCTTAGGTAGGTCCACATTAAAGAAATGTAAAATTATTTGGCATTGTAATCACAGCATTTGCGCAAGAGTTTTTGCAGTCACATCCCAGTTAAAAAAAAAAAAAAAAAAAGACCAAAAGGCAAGCTAAACAAGCATATAACCAGAACTGAATTTTAATTTGAATTGCCTGATTTTGAGGTTGGTTTTTTTTTTGGGGGGGGGGGGGAGTTGAAAATAAATACCTTGGAGTATTAAAGTCCCATTTTGCATTAGCAGAATTAAAAGCTTGTATTCATATGATAAAAATCTTTTGAGATTTCTTAGCTTAACACAAATTTAAAGGAATCTTTAAATTAAATTTGAATCTGTATCCTTCTGAAAGTCTGCTTAGTTATTAATTACCATAAGCAGTTAATATTAGAGAATTTTCATAAAGGTCCATCACATATAAGATCTCTCATGTAGGAATTGATTGTATAAATTACTTTGATCTTGATTTTAGTTTAAAAAAAAACTCAGTAAGGTAAATAGGCTTGGGAATAGCAAGAAGTTTTTCCCAGCAAGCTCAAACCTGAAGCTTGCAAGGCCAGCAAGGAGTGCCTCAGCTGGAAACAGTTGGCAGCACCATTGGCTGCAGGGAGTGTGGAGGTACCCTCTTCACAAACTGAATGCACAGCAGCCAGACAAAAGGCAACAGGCACCAGTAGTTTCCTGTGATGTTACCCTGGTAAGAGACACCATCAGCTCCAAAAGCACTCCTTGTTGAAAGAAAACAAAACAGGTTTTCAGGCAGAATTAGATCAGCTAATTCTTCTTCCTCTGATCCTAAATAGTCATCCAAAAATTAATATAACACAGGAAGACTGTAAAGCCAGAAAATTGATTTTCATATCGATTTCCTCACATCAGATCACCAGAATCAGAGGAAACTGATGTGCAGAAACTTACTTTGCTTGTGGCCTTCCAGGAAGCATGCAAAACTTCTGTCAGGCTGCAGTAGGCAGCTTGCTATGGTATTGCACAACATATTAAACCCCTTGATTTTGCATAAAGCTACAAAAAGTCAATAATTATGTCCAATGAACCAACAAGGAGGGTTCTAAGCAGACTTGTGACACAGTGTTTTTCCTAGACTCTATGAAATTTATAACTTTGCAGTTTAATGTTAACTATTGGATAGGGATATATCCATGGACTGTTTCAGATGCATATTAAAAAGACATGCAAGGTTTATAAAGTTTCAAAGGGAAAGTGGTGAGAAAACTGCAAATCCATGAGAGAACAGGTAGTTTTATGCCCTTATGAGAGCAAAATATTTAGATTTCTAGGGCTACTTTAAGATTTTATGTCACTAATGAAGTAAGATAAATGAAAGCAACTCTGTCAAGGCATTTTCATATAAAATTTTATTAAAATAGATCGGAAATATTTGTGAATGTTTGTCAGAAGAAATCTTTCAAAAAGCCTTTTCAATGACTGAGTAGAATACAGGGAGCACCGTAACTCAGAGAAGGCATAAAAATAAACTATAATAATGAAAGCTGATTAATAATTTAAGTAGGTTAGTGTTTTGTAAATTATACAGAAAGGCACTTCAAAGAAACATCTTAGTAAACCTTGAGAAACTCAGAAGAAAGTCATTACATTAATGATTTGCAACATTTGTTATTTATAATGACTATTGTTACTTGAGCCTTTTCCTGTAGCAGATTTCCCCTTAGAAATATCCTCATAGTTCAAGGGCTGATTATAAACACAAAGTAAGCACTTGGTATATCTCTAGAAGCCTGAATATCAATTTCATCTGATTCTGGTGATCTGAAGCCAAATGAGAGGCGAGTGCATATCTCCCCATGCTTCTGAAATTGGTGGATCTCAAACCACAAATCAGATGAGCAGTGCACGTACTTCTCATGGGTACAGCATTTTCTCAATTGCCCTCGCTTCTCCATCACTGCTTTCATTGCAGCACTTGGAAGTGCAAAACAAGCAATCTTACCAGTGTACTGAACTAAAAATCAATGTGCTGTTGGTGGTTGCAGGACATGAAATCTGCACATATTATTTTACTACAAGCTGCCTTTCAGACCTCTTCCCCAACATCCCTAACTAAACAGGAGAACTCCCAGGTCTGTCTCACTTCAAGAGAAAGGCACTGTTTTGCGTAAAGTTTAAGAATCAATGTTACAACACCTTCTTTGTGAGAAAATCTTCACATACTTTGAAATTGTTCTGCTATTTATGCTCACGTTAATTCATTGCGCTCCATGTAAAAACATTTTTATACAGGAAGAGACAGCAAAATAGAAGCATAAATACTTACACCATCATATCAAATTATTGAAGACTTTTTGGTTTCTAATAGGAATAATTTAGATAACTGCATTTACTTGCCAAGAGACCCACATCACTGCATAATCCCATGGCATTGAGGGGAAAGCTCACCAACATTATTGGTTTTCTGATCATCAGTACACCTGACGAAACAAAGAGCAGGTAGTAAACTTTACCTTTCTCCTACTCCACCCTTGGGGATTCAGGTTTTGGGGTTGTGTTTTTGTAAACAAATATTTTATTCATTTTTTTAAATTAAATACTACATTGACCACCATTTTTGATAATTTTGATCATCTACCATTTCAAAAGAAACATCAAGAGTATGACCAGTGATTGCAGTGAACCTGGCTTATGCAAAATCAAGCATTCACATAATTCACACATTCAGCATTTTGTGTTATGAAGCCATGCCTTTTTCTAAGCCTTGCTATGTTCTACTCTGCTGGTATGAACCCCATGACTCCCAGGGACTGGAAAATCCCAAATGAGTGCAGAAAGATCTAACAGAGCATGAGAGGGAGACTGAAAAAAAATTATGGAATCCATAATCCTTTTAAAAATTGACTGGAAAAGAAAATTAGCCAGACACCGTACATGTATTAATTAGTTCAGAAAAAGGAAAAAAAAAAAACCAAACCTTCCAGAGTACGTTTACCACTTACTATATATATCTACATCTATATCTATATCTATATCTATATCTATATCTATATCTATATCTGTATCTATATCTATACTAATGAAACCTAAATACTGGGGAGTGATTGCCTAGCTCAACACAGAGAACATAGAGAAGGAAATAGAGGATTGTTTCAGTCTGTTATTTCACTTATAATGAGCCACTTTTAACTCCTGTCCCAAGCCCTTGGCTGCTCTAGCCCAGCCTTACAGAAGCCTTGGCCACAGCAGAGCACCGAGCCACCCACAGCACCCTGCAGCCTTTGCTGGAGCCTCCCAACAGGCCTGCCCGCAGCATCCTCTCCAGCCCACAGAGGATACTGCTGTGAGGCTGGGTGCCAGTCCTGCGCAGGCGTGGGTGCCAGTTCTTATGGACTTACTGATGATAGCTCATTTCAGTACAGGCATTGGCCTGATGAAGGGAGAGGATAGATTTGTATGAACAACACCTCTTCTGTTGCTTGCTTGCGTGTTGAAATCAGTGAGTTGAAGCACTGGGAGCTGCTGAGAAGAGATTACACTTATCACAGGTGAACCAGGAGAGGGCTGTGAGAAGAAGATACCACAAAAGACTCATGGGGTCAAGGTCATAAAGGAGGCTTGCTTTCGCTATCACCATGTCTCCCTGTGTGTTTTCAGACAGCTCAGGCTTTTCTTTTAGAGGCACATTGGTTATAGGAGTACAGGGAGAAGAGAGATTTGAAAGTGAGAAGGTTTTCTTGATTGCTTTCTGCTAAGTAATTGGTATTGATATGTTTTTGTTTCAGATGCCTCAGGGATAATAGAGCTTTAGGAAATGGGTGGGTTTCAGTTGCCTGTTTTTTTTACAGCTATAATTGAGAATTTCTTTTCCTAAAAAGGGGGAAAAAAAAAAGGTGATAAATGTGCCTCGGGAGAGGTGATGGAAAATATTATGACACTAGTCAAGATGATTGCAAACACGGTGAGGCTGAAATGTGTTCAGCTGACCTAACTAAGCATGAATAATACATTGCTTCATTTGACTACAATATTTCTGGTCAAATTCTGAACATAACAAGGTGATTTCAATAACCAAGTTATTGTGCTATCAGATAGTAACAGTTTAGGTGTTACGAGAAAAATATGCTAAAATACTGCATTTCTAAAGAAACAGTACTAAGCATTGTGCTTTAAAGCAGTCCTTCTCTTAGGCAAGCACCTTTCCTTCTCTAATAAAATGTTGTCAGAGACTGTCGGTTTTTTAATATCACAGGAAGAGAAGATTCCTCCAAATTGCAAACATCGCAGGAGATTTAAAGGCAACAAATGCCAAGGGAAGGAGCAGGAAAGACATTCATTTTAGCAACAGATTACTATTACAAAGTGATCACACCAGTGATCATGCTGACTTCTACTATTGCAACTATCCTTGTGAAGGTACTTTACTTATATAGAAATTATCTTAAATAGCTAATCTAATACACATAAAGAATATTCACCAACTACCAAGCTGGAATATTTTCAAGACAAATTACAATTATAGGACTGTATGTTCTTGTGTCTTCCCTCCCCAGATATAAAGGCAGAGCTGGGAAAAAAGTGTGCTGGGAAGAGTAGCTGAATCTTGCCTTAAAGGTTGGAGAGACAGAATAGGCTTTTCTTTTGTATATCTATCAGAATCCTGGACAAAGGCAAACAAATACCTCTTCTGGAAATCTACTGTTTGTGCATTTGTGTTCTGGTTTTTTCACCAAAATTGTATGTGGCTCTTTTTTATTTTTTTTTCCCCAGTGTGAAGAACACAGAACAGCCATTATTTTCCTCATAGGTCCTAATTGCCTTCAACAGAAACAGATCTCTATTCTTTTGCTCAGTGTTATAAATCCAGTATTTAGTCAGGTTAGACTACATTAGGAGAGTTCAGACTGAGCTCATAGTAAGTTAATAAAACAGTAAACATTTACTTCTAGAAGTTGGATTCTAACATATGACTCTGAAATGGGGTCTACATGCCTATGATAAATACTTTACATCATGCATTAAAACATATATGCATGAAAATAGTCAGTTGAGCAAACATGTCTTAAGACGTGATGCCAAATAAAAGCCCAAGTTATTATCCACCTAAAATAAACAGGAAAAAAGATCTTTTGTTGTCATTGTAAGATGAGTTAATGGATTCATATGAACACATTTAAATGCAAATCAAAATTTATTCATGTAATAGGATTTTTGACATTATGGTATACACATCTCTTTTTTTAAGATAATTTCTGCCCAACTTTTGATGAAAAAAATGCAAAACCTTTGGATTTAGGTCCTTGGTGTGGAGAATGTGCTTTGGAGTCCTGGACAACAGCAAAGAAATACAACTATGGAATATATCCTCTAGAAACCTATTGTTCTGCACACGTGTTCTATTTTTTCATCAAAAGTGTATGTGGCTCTTTAGCCTGTGTGAAGAATGCAGAACAGCCATGTCTTCATAATGGATGATAATTGCCTTGAATAGATACGCAGTTCTCTCCTTTTGCCCTTTTTTGGTATCAATTCAGGATAACAGGCCTATTCTTCCCATTCTTCATCGTAGATTTTACAGACTGCAGTCAAGAGAAGTACTCTACGGACTAGAAACAACTTGAGTGCATATACATTTATGGGAACTGTCCCAATAAACAACAACATAGACATTTTTCTCATTTGGTGTCTGAAAAGCATGAACGTGGTTCTTTCATATGTAAAACCTTAAAATACCTCCCACTTATAAAAGTTACATATTTACCTAGTTAACATGACAATCAGTGCATCCACTGTAAGCTTTTTTCCTGCATTCTTGCCTTTCCAGTTACGTACACGCGCGCACGCTCTCACAAGCACCACATCAAATGGTCCAGCAACTGGCTGAAAGGCTCTGCTAGGAAGGTTTTGTTGCTAAACAGCTGCTCTCCTCCTTTAGTGTATTCATGAGCCTGCCAACTCCTTCCTTGTCTGACAGTGACTCTGTTGTGCTCATGAAAGAGGTGTGGCACTCTTCTCTCTCTGAAGACAGCAATAAGAGAAAATACGGTGTTTATTAAACACTAGGTATCATTATTGCCATTTTGTTTTCTTATAATCTAATCCTTCATTACCAAGTTTCACCTTAATAAGACTGAAATGAAAATAATCATGTCAACTAATAGATATATTTGTGAACTTTACACCTTAATTCATCAACCAACCAATATGGAACCACATTACTTTTGCAATTAGGGGAATTTTTCTTTTTAGTAAAACAGAAACACATTTCAATCGTTCTGGGTACTATAAGATACATCAAGAATTTAAACTGTATTCATAACTTTAATATAGACTTACCTATGTAAATAATTTTAATTAGAGAAGCTATGATGACAATATCCTGTTAAAAAAGCAAAATGTTTTTTAAAAAATCAGTTACTCTTCAACATTCACGTGTCTGAAATTTTGTGCACTGTAGCTATAAGGAAAAAAGTACATTCCTTGAATTCCTGCTCACAAAAGTCATCTCTTCTCCTAGGAAGCTCCTTGAACTTCTATTTTGCCTGGCAAACAAATCAGATTTTTTAACAAAAAGAGTAAAATCATGCAAGAAGTGGTTTACAGGATCAAAAATTTTAATAAATATTATTTGCTTATAAAAGTATATGGAAGGAATTTCAAAACTGCTAAATGTAATTTAATACAGTCCAGAAGTGAAGTGATTAATATTTTATAGAAATGTCTGTATTTCGAGACACATTAATCACACAGATTGCATTCAGAAAACTGACTCGTTGGTTTTGCTCTTTGCTTTAAAAAAGAACATTTAGTCTCACCTTTCTAGAAGTATCATTTTAGCTTTGTCTGAAAAATAAAAGTAACAGTTCATTTCTATTTCAAGTTAAATGCATTACCTGAAGGACAACCTGAAGAGTTGGTGGGACAGCTAATGGTTGGCTTGTTTCAGAAGCTTAGCAGCAGCAGGGCAGGCCATTTTTGCTGAGAAACACCCTACAGGAATCCATTAGTGTCCTTAGTCTTCACTGGGTTCATCTAAGTCTGCTGTTTAGTCAGTGGGATGTTTGCCAACATCTCCACTAGGATCCAAATTTCTCCCATGATGCCCGTATATGATTCATTAGTATAATAAGATGCAAGCAGTGTGTGGCAAATAATCCCCAGCAGAGCTAAGCCAAACCTACATATAGAATACAGATAGAGGAAGAACACTTTCCCAGGTACTTACAAGGTTTCCCTACCTTACATTGGGGTGTGCAACCCATTGTGGCCAACAAAGGAAAAAAAATTACTCTTTTTCTGCTGTCAAAAACCCATTCTTCGCCAGGAGAGGTAACCAGATTCTCTGGTATTTGCACATTTGTACATCACACAAATTGCTGAGTCTGCCTCAGGCTTTTAAAATTCCTTTCAAAAGTGCTCTGCAGGAGTTATAGTTTCTGGTCATGGAATGGAAGCATGGATTCGTTTTGCTGTTAAATTGCTATGTGGAATCAACAATTGCTTAGGGCCAGATTCAAAAAATATGAGGACATATACAAAGCAGGACACAAACACATGCAGAAAACCCTTCCCAACCGACTGTTGTCAGATCACTCTGAGTTGTATTGGCCAGGGAATTTCCTTAGGAGTAAGGAATCCTGGCCCACTGCTTCAGTGCTGTAAACTATTTCAGTCCTTATATTTTTCTCTAGCGACTGTCTAACATAGGATGGATAGGAGGACAGTGTTTCAGCATCCTCCAATACAGCTAGTGTTCCAACTACAGTGTCAGGCTCTTCTTAACTCTTTTAGTAAACATGTGAATCTTTCCTTCCATTCTGCCCAGTGGCACAGCTTCAATGGAAACATTTTCCTCCTGTCTATGGTTTGGTCTTTCCATGGTAATTAGAGAAGTTTGAATTTTCACCATCTGAATAGAAAAGGTAAAGACCACATTGAATACATCCACTTCTCTGTTTTCCTAGGTGACTTTCCACAGCACTCAGCTCTTCGAACTAAGAGGCACAGTCACCTCCAAGGCGGCTTCCCAAACTTCCTTTGGGCATCTTTACATCCCTTTCCATTCACCAGATGGTGCTTTGAATAGCAAAGGTGCCATGAATTGCTAAGGGGAGCCTGAGCATCTAGCCCGGTTTTGAATCCCACTCTTAGCACCAGGTGCCTTATACTTACAAGTTGTACACCTAATTTATAGGTACTTCTGCCTTTCACTATAAATACTTCTTCATTTTTACAGCTCAGATTTTCAGCTCAGATCCACAAACAAATTGTAATGCAATCTCTCAGGTTATTGTTAAGCTTCATAATTTCAGATCTGTAAAAGGCCTAGGAACCACCAGAAAAATGCATAGTACTCGCTGTCATTGTTTTTCTGTAAGATAATGGGTCTGAACATCCCTATATGTTAACTTTCTACATGTTAGTCTTTTGAGCCAAGTTCAATATGCGAAGTTTGAATATGTGGAGCATATATTTCAGTGACTACAGGGCCACAGTTTGTCCCCATGTGATGAATAAGAGAAAAAGACATTAAAAGAAACAACGTCCGTCATTATTTTTCTGAGCTTTTATTTTTCTGACATGCACTTTAATTCCAGGTAGACACTTACTGATTTAGTAGGTAGAGAATGTGACTTTATTAGGATATGCCATATGTAGAAGAATGTTTTAGGTTTCTGTTTGTACATGAAGTCTATAGTAAACAATACGTAGAGGCCCCTAAAATACAACAAGTTGTAATTTCTGGTTCCATTTTCTAACAAAGGAAGATACCTATCTTGTGATGTGACCTAATTTCAATTTGGTAGCTATGAACTATAAATTGCATAGTGAATTTATTTAACAATTTGAAATGGACAACCTGAATAAAGAAAAGCTACTAATGAATTTGCTCTAAAATAATTTGCAGTAGTTTTCAAAAAATTGAGGACATACTTTTTAGCAGGGTCTGTCTGGTAGGACAAGGGTTAATGGTTTTAAACCAAAAGAAGATAGATTCAGAGTAGATACAAGGAAGAAATATTTACAGTTAGGGTGGTGAAACACTGGAACAGGGTGCCCAGAGTGGTATTGGATGTCTCATCCCTGGAAACCTTCAAGATCAGGTTGAATGGGACTCCAAGCAACCTGGTCTAGTTAAAAATGTCCCTCCTTATGGTGTGGTTTTGGACTAGAACACCTTCAAAGGTCCCTTCCAACCTGCATTATGATATGATTCTATGAAACTTATAAATGCTTGTCTTTGGGGGATTATAGGAAAATTTATTCCCTGGCATATAGATTTACCATTGGTTAGTATTCTTTTTGGTTGTTGGTGGGGTTTTTTTTGGTTGCTTGTTTTTTTGTGTGGTTTTGTTTGTTTGTTCGTTTGTTTGAGTGGTTTCTATATTTCCTTTCGTTTGCTCTTATAATTGATATTGCAACTTTCAGAAATCTTAGAAAAATTGTGTGTCTAATATAGCAATCATGCTTCTGAGTAAATCAGTAAGAAAATCACCACAAATTATTTTAATTTCCGAAGTTACAAGATTCAACAGTAACTTGAGACGTTAAGTCAGTAATACTCTAGTTTATCCATCATTTAAATAAATGTAATCTGTCAAGCCAGTCAAAGGAGGTAATTGTTCCTCTCTGCTCTGCACTGGTGCAGCCTCACCTTGAATATTGTGGGCAATTTTGGTCACTGCAATATGAGAAAGACACTGAGCTGTTAGAGAGCATCCAAAGGAGGGCAGTGAAGATGGTGAAGGGCCTGGAGGGGAAGCAATAGGAGGAGCAGCTGAGGTCACTTGGTCTGTTCAGCCTGGAGAAGAGGAGACTGAGGGGAGACCTCACTGCAGTTACAGCTTCCTTGTGAGGGGAAGAGGAGGGGCAGGCACTGATCTCTCCTCTGTGGGGACCAGTGACAGGACCCAAGGGAATAGCCTGAAGCTGTGCCAGGTTCAGGTTTAGGTTGGATATTAGGGAAAGGTTCTTCACCCAAAGGATGTTTGGGCACTTGAACAGGTGCCCCAGGGCAGTGGTCACAGCACCAGCCTGACAGAGTTCAAGAAGCATTTGGACAATGTTCTCACGCACATGGAATGACTCTTGGGGTGTCCTGTGCAGGGATAAGAGTTGGACTTGATGATCATTGTGGCTCCCTTCCTACTCAGCATATTCTGTGATTCTGTGAAGTGTTTGCTGTATGTTCTCCTGTGTCAGGCAAGGTTTCTCCTTGGTTCTTGTTAGTTTCCAAAAATACCATAGTCATCTTCTTAATTCTTCTTTTAAAATTGCATTTTTAATAAATCTTCCAGCATAATGTAAATCTGTGGTGTGTTTTGAAGCACAATGATCTTAGGGCATTTCAGTAATGCATATACTGTTCTTATAGTCTTTTACATTTTGATCTAAATATCTGTAATTTAATTCAGTTCAGACTAATTGTTTATTTTTATGCTATGATCTAACTGAGCATTTTCACTCTGTTTCTTCTCATTCAGATTCCTTGACTCTTCATACTACAAATAGAGCACTACCTTGGTACAGATATCCAATTTTCATTTTATTTCTTTGAAACACAAGCTTTTTAACTCTCTTCCCTATTTTCTGATTAAAATTCTCCAATACATACTTCCTGAGATTGAAGAATTAGGTCCAGGCCTGGCATTAAAAGGTGTAAGCCCAGATCTAGACACAGCCAGCCTGGGAATTGCTGCAAAAACTCACTAGCACTTTCTCAGGACTTGAAACAGTGCGTAACTCTGATCAGCAAGCCATTCTGATAGTGGCACAAGTAACACTGTAAATTATTCAGAGATAAGGCAAGGCATTAATTTATAAGACTATTTCTTGTTGCTGGGATTTTAAAGTGAGGTAGTTTAGCTGTTCAAAATCTCTTGCTTCTCCCCACAATTAAGATTTTTAAGTGAGTTGATGTCACTTTCTATATACCTTGAAAATAATAAGGGGTCTTTTTATATGGTACATTTTAGAATTAAATTACTGGACAGGTAAGAGAAATATAATCCTGAAGAACTGCTTGACTGTAAAGGTTTCCTCAGTTCATCCCCATACACTCAGGGTCCTCTGACTGCTTGCCACTCTTGCCCTTTAATATGTTGGCAGAGTCAGCAGAAATTGCATAAGTTGTACTAGGGAAAGTCAGCACAAAGTAATTAAAAGAAACCTGCTTTTGCTGTAAATTAAACGTCCGTTTTCCTGAAAATGAAAACAGTAGCTGCACTGATCACAACATAGACCAAAACCCTCTGATTGTAATCCAGGTCTTAGGACCAGAAATATTAAATTCATGGATAAATCCATATATTACAAAGGAGCAATGACTTAAAGCTACTGAAGTATTTTAACAGTGCCATCAGACATCAGCTTGTAAATGACCATGAGACCATCCCTGTCATAACATTTACTCAATTTGAACAAAATTAACATTTCATTTTAGAAGATCAGACATTACTGTGGATGGGTAAAGTGAGGCTATGTTCCAAAGTTCTCCAAACAAATTTTTAAAGATTTTTCAACAAGTACTTCTTCTAAAACACTAATAAAATCAGGTTTCCAGTGGGACTGCTGAAGTCCTTCAAGGGTCTATGCTGAACAAAGAAAACCTGTATTTATAAAGAATTAACATATCACAAAAGGAATTTTTATTTTATGACATCCAAAAATTATACAAGCCTGTAAAACCACATTCTGATACCATCATTTCTAGCAGGTTTTACCCAGTATTTGACATTGACATAGTTTCCACAACTTTGTTTTCAAAAATAGAAATAGTCAATGTCTCAAAAAAGAAAAAAAAAAAAACTGGCTCAAGCGTAACCTGCTGAAGACGGCAGCACAGAAGTACACAGGAAAGAGCAAAACACTTAACTGAAACCTTCTTTGAACTCTAAGTAGGACAATGACCTTTTATGTGTCAAAAACGTGGTTAGCACAGGAACTTACTATCTCCTCCTGATAATCTGCCAGGTAAATAGTAAGAAACATTTTCTACTGTCTTCAGATTCCTAGAAGAATGTGCATATTCTTTTTGTATGAGGGCTTTTCAGCCATGATATAGAAATGTGACCTTTTTTGCTCCTACTTATGGTTTTTATCCAAGAATTGTTAAAGCCTACTAGCAGTACAAAATGCTCAGTTGCTGCTTTAGAGAGCATTTCACCTGGGATTTAGGTAACTGGGTATTTTTAAGTTCAAAGAATTTCTTCATGCAGCCCCGTAGCCTGGCAGTAGGGCTCTGTCCATGACCTACTGTCACAGCAATATTTGTCATGTTGAATTCTTAGTCTACTAAGCCTGGATTGAAGGGGATCTCAAGTCGCACAGTTGACTAGGCTAAGGAGACTTTCTGGCCTTGTTCCAGGCACTCCCTGGAAGGCAGCAACCACTCCCTGGAAGGCAGCAACCAATGGCTTCCCCTTCTTCCTGAAACTACCTGAGGTCAAAGCAGGCCCCAACACAAGCTAGAATTCTTCCACAAAAGCAGGAAAAACTACAGATCTTGCAACTGATCATGGAGTGAATGACACTCCTGGTTTACTCTTCCATCCCCAAAGTAATCTTGACAAGTCCCCATGGCAAGGGTAGCAAAGAGAAGTACAAAGCTGCCTTTGGGGCACCTCAGGATTCCTTCATGCCAACGGTACCCTTAACAGCACATTTAGAAATGCATTGGAGATATTTTATGCCGTTTTAACATGCACTGAGAATCTGTCAGGAAGATGTGGAGATTGCATCCGAAAGGTCAACAGATCTAAACCGTTCTTCTTTAAGTCAGGACTTCCTTACCTGTCAAGAGGTGACTTAGAAAAAGGATCAAGGTTCATGGCAAATAATGTCTGAATACAAGTTCCAGTGCACTGTTGAAAGTAATCTTTGTACAGGCTGGGAATTACCCTCAATTATCCACTCTAGGTGACCCTGCTTTAAGCAGGACATTGTTCCAGACAAGGTCTAGACATCCCTTCCAAACTACATGATACTCCAATTTTACACATACACATCAGGATAATAACATTGATAGCACATCTGAACTCATGTTTGTAATGAAAGTACTAGAAAATCTATATACCTGTTCAGAATTTGCATTTTAAATCAGAAAGACTTTGGAAATGCATTGCAAGCTTGGACAAAAGTTTGAAAAGCCTGTCTTGCCCTATACTTTTTATTTCTACATCAGAATAAGAGCTGTCTTGTTTATGCTCTCTATTTGTTTGCAATGGAGAAGACTTGCATAGTAAAGGACCCCTTAGTTTAGTAATTAAGAGAATTCTCAAGTAATCAAGGGAATAGTGATTACAGGTTGCTGATGTTTTTATTTTAATAATAAATTCATTTGATGTGGTGTCTGTGCTATGAAAGGAGCTGAAACTAAATAATACTGTTCTCTGATCTTAAAAAAATCAATGAATTCGGCCAATACAATTCAATATCTAAAGATTCTCAGTAGTCAGGCACAAGTGCTAAATCAGTTGCTGTACGAGACTAGAGCAAGTGTTTCTCTGTTGATTTTTACTTCCAAAGTTCACACTGTCAGAATCACATCTCAAGCTTTCATTTCCAGAAAAGAATGAAAATGGAACACAGTGCAGATAGGAAATCACACAGAAGAATAAAAGGTTTATTTTGTGACTAAGCGTTAAATTAGTAACAATGAATATTTACAACAGACTAGTCCTGCAAAGACTTGACAGTCCATGCCAGCTGGAGACTTTGCTTCACAGCAGAGTTATGGAATTTCACACTCTATTTCAATTTATTCATGCAAAAATGACTAACATTACCATTGCACCACAGGACTTCACTGTATTTTACTGCAGATATTTATATTCATTTAGCTTTGTTCATTATTGTGACAGTGTAATGTATACTTTTGAATATATTAATCACAGCTATAATGGGACATAAAGGAAAGATAATATGTTCCTGTAATAATGTATTGGAAGTTTAATTTCGATTTTAATATGCTCTAAAATCAGACTAATTATAGATACAAAGAAGTTAATTAAACTGATTACTCTGGCTATGCCCATTCTATCTCTTTTAACAGCACACAGATGCACAAATCATTTGCCAGACCCAGTCCAGTGCCCTGGCCTTGGCAAATGCCATAATGATGTCCATCTCATGCTTTGGAAAGAGCACTGTGAACTATCCCACAGGTCTTTGCAATCTCCAAACACCAGCTTTTATACTATGCAAGATTCAGTAAACTCTGCTGCCACAGACATTTTTGTTTTTAGAGTAAGGATAATGTTTCTTTTGTGTTAAGAGGAAGATCTGACAGAAAATAAACCTCCTTGCATTCCAGCTGGTCCTCAGATGTCAGGTGGCTGGGGGTCACTGGGCTTAGATTCTGAGTGATAGCCAATTCAACACTAAGCAACAGAAATGCAGAGCCCGCGTGGCACTGTAAGTCTGGTCATGTTCAATAAGAACTACCATGATTATGGATTCACAAATAATGCGATCCACTCTAAGCCTGGTTGCGCCCAAAGAACTCTCACAGCCAGACTAAAAGTCCAGTCACATTCAGTATCTCTCATGGTCAGGTGCAAAATAGTGTAGTTTATTGAGAAACAGAAATGCAAGTTCTTACTTGTTGTGGTGATATACTGTCCTCAGAAGTGGGCATGAATACATGAAATACAAATAATACAGCCAGTGAAAAATACATTAAATTGCAAGATGACTATATAGCACTGCAAGTTTAACCACAAACACAAGCTTGCTTTCTGAATTTCCTGAAGAAGCACTTGGAACAGCCAAGTGTTCAGGTCCTAGCCAGTAGCCATAGGAGTCCTTATGGGAAAGGAGATAACTACAGCCCATCGACTGTCCCAGGATACAAAGGTGGAGCCCCCTCTGATCCCCTTCCCCACTGAAGCTATATTTATATTGTTTCCTTTGAGGAAGGAGAAAACGTAAAGTTACAATTGATGTCATTTCATGTTTAGGTGGAATTTTAGTGATTTTAGTAACACATAAAAAGCATGTGCGAGTTTTTACTTCATTAGCATATGCAGGGCATGAAAAGTATTTCTGTGTTATTGAAGCAAAGTTCAGCTCTTGGTCATTCCTTTGATGCCATTATCTGCATTGTTTTAAACAGAGTATGACTGCAACACCTCCATGCTGATCCACCCTTTATTTCATGCCTCTTTCAGAGTGGCACACCAAGCTCCTTCAGTGTTCCTCCTCCTAAGGTGTGCAGACAGTTTGTCCCTGGCAAACTATAGCCAACACGTGCACTCCTTCTTGCCAAACTTTGTTATTTGGTATTTTCCTGACAGATATCTCCTGCGATCACCCCAGTGTGCTTTATATAATCTAGATCTCTTTTTTTGCTGTCCTTCAGACTCCATCCTGAAACTGGGGGGCAGCAAACCCACTTTAGGGCCATTCCCCATCTCCATCAGATGTCTAGGCAAAGGGGAGGGATCTAGCATGCCCTACCTGATCCATACCCACACACAGGAGAAGAGCAGACCTGCCTCTCTGTATACCAGGCTTTAGGTATAGACCAAAATAGTCTCACCTTTGCAGAGGGCCAGGCATGAACAAAAAAAGATAGCACCAACCACACAGCACTCCAGCCTTGCCCCAGCCAGAAGTCTTTTTTAGCTAGTGCTGAGCCTGGACAAGGGTTAAATTTTGTCTCTGCAGAAAAACTGAGGAACATACTTTACATTTTACCACTTTAAAAGGTACACCTACAAGTTAGCAAGCCAGTATAGGATATCTGCCCAGGGTGCTTCAGTGTTTTCTCACTTTCAAGTGGCTCAAGTGCCATGAGCAGCTATACTAATCAAGTTCACCTTCTCCTGTCCAGGTATTCTGCTCCTTTTCACCACACATAAGGTAACACTCCTTCTAACAGCAGAGAGACATTCCTGATTGCAAGTTACCTGCTTGCCCTGCAGATAGAACAATTCTTGGACTATGGACCATATCACCCTAACTAGTCAGTCAGGGTCCACACACCAAGTTACCAACAACACTGCCTTCCCAAGCTTCCTTATTCTCAGAGGATGCATATTTGTGTACTAATGGAGTGCTTTACCAAGGACCTGGCAGCTTGAGGAGCTAGGAGACAAGTGGGTGGGACATAGCCCTTATCCAAGCCTGGCACATAACCCTACTGTTGTCCCTTTGCCTAAGATCCATTCCACAGAAAGAATGCAGCAGTTGCCAATTTGTCCTGCTTTCCCAATGGGTGGCAGGAAAACCCTTTTTCCTTCCTAGAGTTATTTGATATTGCTCTGAGCCATACCTTGTTTAACTATCAAGCTGTCAGTGCAGAGGAGAAGTGACCAGGATGCGACAAAGATCATGAGTAGAAAATCCTCAGGGGGAATGATACTGACTTGTGCCTCAACAAGCCCATGAGTCGAGCCAAAGCCAGAAGAAGGGGGAGGTGCCTGAGAGATTGTCTACTTAGGGTGGGGAGGGCCTCATCAGAACCAGATCACGCCATGTAATCATAACAGAGTCCTGCCAGGTAATTGTTTACCAATCTGAATGGTGTGTTTGCTTTCAGCAGTTGTGTAGAACAACTTGAACGTGCTGCCATGGCAGCTAATCTAGGCTGGTATAGAAAGGGGAAGGAAGGCTGTGTGTACAAGTCACTTGCAGATGCCTGGGAAGCATTATTATGTCCCTTGAGAAATAAAGGCCTTCCAACACTGTCTTCATAAACTAACTGGACACAGGACTCAAAAGTATGCTAAGTTTGCTGATGACACAAAGTTAGGAGGAGCTGTTGACTACCTCAGAGGCAGGGGGTCTCTGCAGTGAGATCTAAACAAATCAGAGGGCTGGGAAATCACCCACCATATGAAATTTAACAAGGGCAAATGCTGGATTCTGCACCTGGGATGGGGCAATCCTGGAAGTACGCACAGACTGGGAAATGAGAGGCTCCGTGGAAAGGTATCTGGGGGGTCCTGGTCGATGGGAAGTTGAATCAGAGTCAGCAGTGCCCCCGCAGCCAGGAGGGCCAAGCGTGTCCCAGGGGGCATCAGGCACAGCACTGCCAGCCAGGTGAGGGGGGATTGTTCCACTCTGCTCTGCACTGGGGCGGCCTCACCTTGAATATTGTGTCCAGTTTTGGGTGCCACAGTATAAGAAGGACATTAGCTAGGATAGGATAAGAAGGATATTAAAGAGCATCTAAATGAGGGGTACAAAGATGGTGAAGAGTCTAGAGAGGAAGCATACAAGGAGCATCACTGAGGTCATTTGGAAAAATGAAAAAAATATTTCTGCTAAACATGTAGCACCATGATTGCAAAAAAAGTCTGACCACAAACTTCAGGTCAGACTTGTCTATCTCTTGCCGTGTGCCTGCTGATACCTGTTCAAACTGCACTTTAGGTTCTGGATGCCAGCTGGACAGTGGGAAGAGAGCACGTCTGATGCTGAGAAAGGACAGATTATTTTTCTTTTCCACTCTCATTCCTCGTCATGGGAATGATTTGTATTTGCCAGAAAAAACTGGCAAAGGTAATGAAATGTTAGCTTGAAGTGAAATAACACGGGAACCTATAGCAGAATGTTCAGTCACAACTGGAACCAGAAAGACCTTCAGAATAATTGTATTTTGTTTGAAGAAAGCCATGTTAATTTCTTGTCTACATGATAGGCAGAGCTGTAGCAGAGCTCCAGATAAAAACAAATTTCTAGTCTCTGCTGGTGCTATATACACAAGGTAACAAAAACACAAGACCAAGGAAATCATGGTATTATGTGAAACCAATCCATATAAATCTTTTATATTGTATATATCCTCCCTGGGATGAGTACAGAGGATATGTTTAATGTATTGCTGAATTGAATATTCTTTTATATTTATTCACTAGCAGACAGGTAGAGCATACTGAATTTATAACTGAAGTTTGCTTTTCAGGCTTGTGAGCTCATAATATGTGTGTAAGATATGGTCACTGTAAAGATACTGGAAACAAACTTGTAACATGTCTTACAAGTATGGCTTTGAATTTAAGAGAAGTATGGAACAAAATTATGTATTTTTCAAGTTCATCATTATTCATTTTCACCAACTTTTTTAAAAAAAGGATATGAATAATTTTCTGGACATTCCAAAGACTGATATGGCTCAGCTGTATGACATTCCAGTAACAGTTATGGTTGGGGGACTTGGTTCTTCAGATACAGTTATAATCAGGTAACATATTTTTAACAGTGTAAGTAGTACTTTTTGTAGGCTAGCTCTAAATAGCTGGCAATTGACACAGTAAACTCCTGAAGATGATCTTGACATTTCCTTGAAGTTGGCTGTATCAGAGAGAAAAAAATTTGACAGATAGAGAGGGTTCAGAGAGGGGCTAGAGATCAGAAACTAAATAAAAGATGAGCAATGGTTGCTGCAGGAATTCACCAGAAAAGTTAAATGCTGGATTCACTGACCTGCTTCTCTGCTTGATTCCCACCTTTTCCCTGAAAAGCTCCTGAGTTTTCTCATGTTTTCTGTTGCAAAGACAGAAACCCCCTTAGCTTCTCCTTGCAGACTTTTCCTTAGTAACATCATTCTGATTGCCTTTGCAGTACTTTTGTTGTAATACAAGGCAGCCTGAAAATGAAACGCAGAGGAGACACCAACCCTTTGGACAGCGTGTTGTAGATTTGGGGCATTAATTTTTGTTCTTCTAAGGAAAGCATTTTGTTTTTCAGATATGGCATTTGATTCTTTTCTACTGAAATAAACTCTCACAAATTTAAATATTAAAGCAACATTGAACTTAGGGCCACACTGTCTGTTACAGGATATTTTTTTCTCTACCACATGCTTAATTTTATCATTATGTTCACTGTTACTGGTTGGATTTAAATCTTTGGTCATATTAGAAAGTTTGATACAAAGTATTTTCAATTTAAATGGATTTCTATGACATTATAAAAAAAATTGTTTCAAGTGTTGATTGTAAAAGTCATAGATATTTCCCTTGGGAAATTTTTAGTACTATTCCAAATAATCCATCAATAGGATGTTCTTAATAAACACGATAGTTTATTCTCTTCTAGGGATTTCTTCCTAAGCTCTTCATTCAAGATGTTTCCAGAAGAGGAAGAAAGCTTTTAAAGCATCTACTCCCCCAGCACAACACTTATTATGACTAATATGCATCTCATGCTCTGAATGATAAAGAAGCAACTGCACAGTGATTTGCTTTTCTCTTCTAAAAATATTTGTCGTATTTTATTTCTAGTTACCTCTCTCTTTGGGTAATACTCAGACTAATGACAATGGTAACCAAGTACCTCCACTGACTTCTACCAGATATTTTTCTAGTGATGATAAAATTATGTGTTTTTCCAGTTCCCTAATTTCATATACATTTTTACTCTCTTTACTGTATAACCACAACAATTCTTTTATTCATATGAACACTTTTTGTTATTGGAGATTGGAGTTGGTTTTAGATTCTAATGCCCCCCCCCCCCCATAGAGTGCCACTGTATTTACATTCCAAAATATATGTAAATTTACATGCAGAAGATACATAGAATACATATCCCAGAGACTTCAGAGGATTCTATAAAAATGAACTTTTCTTCATTCCAGGGGAAAAAAACCCATAAAAATAAAATCATTAAAAGGTCCTTCAGGCAGATAAGTGTCTTCTAATTACATTAATATACATATTTGCATTGTTTTACTCAAATGCAATCTATTTACATTGGATTAAATTCCTCAGTTAAAATAAAGGTCTGTGAAAGATTGCATGTATCTCTTCAGTCCTATTTTACACATTTTCTTTTACAGAAAGAAAACACAAACTAGAACAGTTTGTTTCTGTCACCACATTGTAGACAGGACAGATGCCCAGAGCTTGGATCTCTGGTGAGAAGGATGCTCCCTCCCTTGCTGCCAAGGGTTACCCACCACAGGCTGCGTGACAGCGCTGAGCTCTGCCACCTGTGCTGGCCAGCCCCTTGTGGTGTGGTGCTACAGCTGGGCAGTCTGGCCTCACAAAATGGCTGCAGATTCTGGAGTTCAGACTATGACAATATCATCACACAGGATTAAACCAAAGCTCTGTTACTGCTCCCATCCTGGCTTGCCAAGAGGGACGACTCAGGCACGGGTGGGGAAGATTCCAAGCTCAAAACCAGTGCAACGCACTCCTGCTGCTACAGGCAGTGTAGACACAGCTGGCACAAGCACCATGGAGCAGTGGACTTTGGCTCAGACATAGCTAATATCAGGAGTAAAGAACAGTCACTGAGACTACTTATTTTGTGTCACACCTTATCTGTGTGGTCTGTCCCTCATTACTTACATTCAGCATACTAGCTCAGTGGCTGTAGGGTGAGTTGGGCCAGCTCACTGCTTTAGCAGATGTCTGACTCAACTAAAGCAAGAGCCAAGCACAAAACTACAAAAGTACTGGCAAACCAGTGAATTGAATTAAGTCAATTTTCAGCCTAGATTTCATATGAAGGATGGAGTGGAAACATATGGGGCAGAGGGACAAAACAGGACTGTTGTTTCTAGCACCTGACTGTAGGTGAAGCACATGGTGCATAGCAGGCAGCCGTGCTGCACACTGAAGGGGGCCAGTAGCGAATTGCACACATCATGTTTTCAAAGCACAGTTCTACAAAACCTCATCCCCCCCAAAACAAAATCCTCTAAGTTCAAAATGAGCAGAAGTGAAATAGCAGAAATTTAGAAAAGCTATTAGGTTGAAAAATAACAGAAATGTATTTACACAGCAATAAAAGCAGAATCAGAATAATTCAACGGAGGCTTGCATTAAATAAATGAAGTGTATTTAAAGCCAAATTCTCACCCTTGGACAAAGCTGAAGGAGACCTAATAAATAATCTGGTAAACAGCATCTTCCAACTAAGCTGAAGTTTTCACAATCTCTTGCAACCTAGAGAGTGAACCAGTGAATTTGCATATATTTATTTATACAAATAATATTTTTGCCTGATTCTAATGTCTGTGAATCAATTTTAAAAGGAATAACAAAAACCAGCAATAAATGGCCTGTATGAGTACAGTTTCTTTCAACATGGCAGCACCTACACATAGCACTCATAGTGCAAGGTGCTCCTGTCTCAGGGTCCTTGATTAAATAGTTAAGCTTTCAATCCCCAATACACACTTTTGGGTCACATGTATCCCACCATATTACTCAGAGCTTTGATGAAACACCTCAGTTTAGCAATAAATGTCTGGTCACAGCCCTGGAGAAGAAAGCAAAGTTCCATTTTAAAAATAGACCTGGTAGAAGGTTGTTCTCTAGCTACTTTTTTTTCTACCTTTTGGTTATTCAGAATATTTCTTGTAGAAGCAAAGAGTTGTTACAGAAAGGAGCTCATAATAATTCAGAAGATTTCAAAAAAGGAGGAAGTGCCTTTCTTCTAAAACCGACAAATTTGGATCATGCAACCTTTTAGCATTTGATGCTATCCTTCAGAGCAGTCTTTGTTCTGGAGAAAATATTCCATGAACACTGAATATTTTAAGATACTTCTAAAACAAAACACAAATAAGTAACCATAGAGATTTGATACAAGCTCCAGAGCCATAGAAAAACAAACAAAACCATTCAATTCGTGTTTATATCCCTTCAGTGGCAGGATAAAGAAACTCTCTTAAACAGGTATGGTTTGCCTTTTATTTCTGAACAAAGAAATCTTTAGATCCCAAAAATTACACCTCTTCAAAGATGTCCTGGTAATTTTTTCACCACAGAGGCTGCCCACTAAGATTGTCAACACCACCAGAGCCTGAGCCAGGCTAGACCCAGGAAAGAACTCCTGGCAGAAGGTCCTTGACTCATCTCCCATAGAAAGACAGAGGTGACCTTACTCCATGAGTTCCCCTGTAGATGACTGCTCTTTGGGACCCTTCCATCAACTTTTACTTGGGCAAATCTCCCAGAGATTTCCAGCGGACAGTGTTTGCTCTGCATAAGCACTTCAGGCCCAGGATCTGAGTACCAGTATAATGCTTCACAGTGAACAGTGACCAGTCATCCATTCACGAGTTCCCAGTGTGTCTTTCATTATGATGTCTAGTCAGCAGGTCCAAGATCAATAAAGGTATTTGCTTGCCATTCAGTTTTACTACTATCATCCTATGAAATATTTACTCTAGTTCCACTAACCAAACACATCTTGAAGAAAAATTGTGTCTAGTAAAAACTTTGCTGACATAAAGGATCAATTTATAGGCATAGTTAAAGTTTTAGTTAGTCACCAGAGCATGCAGCAAGGGTTTATGACCTTGGGGGAGATTTGATCCCAGGAGAAGTGCATGAGTGTATTAGTGTGCTTTGGGGAATTACAATCCCAACCTCTTCAGCTTTATTCTGCAAGGCCAGGTGATGTGAGTGGAAATGATACTGTGATTCAGAACTGCATAATGAATCTTGGGGTCTGTAAGAAAGCATTGCAGACTCTTTCTGTGACAGCCTTCTGTTGTCCTGGTTTGGAGCTAGGCTGCCAAACAGTTCCCTGCAGGTGTCCATACAGCTATGTGCTACCATTGATACAGTGATGAATGTCAGTTCTTTGGTATTTCGAGCCCTCATCTTACTGCCTCCCTTTTGTCCCCTACTCTTTTTGAGCCATGAGCTTTGCATTTCTGTATCATGAATACACTAAACATATAAAAGATTGCAAATAGTCTGAGAGCTTTTTAAAGTTCAAATATAATTAAGACTGGGGTAAGGAATACCCAAAGTTTATTGGTGCAGACTACATTGTTAAATGAGTTCCATTTCTAAAAAGAGTGACTATGCACACTCCTATTTGCTATATGCATCATAATTTAAAAATCTGTAATATTTGTGAGTAATTCCTTGATGATTAGAACCATTGAAAAACAGAACGGGGTGGGGCACTATCATAAGCCCAGATGGCACTTCCCTTGTGACTGTGAGTGTAGGCTCTAAGGACAAAGTTTGGAGCCTCCTGAGAGGTGTGGCACCTCCTGTTGTGTGAAACCCCCACCAGGGAGAAATTGCATATACTTTGTAGTGTTAGGTGTGCAGTAGCATTGGAAACAAAAGTCACTACGGTTTTACAAAATGCCTGTATGCCTGCTTCCCAGTAAAATAACAGTACCAGACATGCAAATGCTTTAAAAACTATAATGGCACACTCCACAATAAACTATTTAAGCCTTAAGTACCTGTAAAAGCTGTCCCTTCCTGCCCAATAATGTTTACAAAACCTTTCGGCTACAGAGATGGGTTTGATTCTATGTTGTAGCTGTCAGACTAGGGCTCATATTCCAGCCATATTGCAGCAAATTTTCCCTAGTGTTAGTCTTCATACTGACACTTTGATAAACTAGAACTCCAGCTCTGATGAGAAGTGGTGTGATTGTAATCTCTGGCAAACATTCACAAATGAAAAAGAGACGTAGGAACACTGCTGTTCTGTGTTGCTTCCCAGCATTAGACAGAGCTCCTGCTAGAGACAGCTGGGCAGTTCATCGCACTCCTGTCTTCTCTCTCCTTCGCACTCTCTTCTCAAACACAATTTTAATTTTGGGAATCAGAAATGTAATGAGATGCAACCCATAATTTAGCATTGCATTAAAACAGGAAGTCTGAAATCAATGGTATATCTCATTCTTTGGCATAAATCAAGAGTATAAAGCTGGGAAATCAGACCCTATAATCACAATGAACCAGAAACACTGAGCATGATCAAATCAAACCATCTAAGTTGAAATTCATCTTATCAGTGATTCACTTGATTTATTTTATTTTATTTGTCTCTTATAATGGCTCTTCTTGTCAAATCACCTTCACTACTTATGCAGGATTTTTATTGAACCTACAGAACAGGAACCATATCTAAAGTTATTTTTTTGGTGACCATTGGTAATTTTTTTTATTTAGGAAAACTTTTAGCTGTCCTTTCCTCAACGTGTGATGCAATCAAGCTTCTCGGGTTGCTTATAGCTCTTAGCATGCTGTTAATTACAGTAGGTGACAATGGTGACAGACACACTCCCAAATGACTTCCTGTCTAGTGATGCACACAGTTGAGGTACTCTGAATAACTGTACATTTTGTGTGCTTGTTCCTTCTACTGCACCTTGTAAAAGACAAGAATAAAACCCATGTACAGATGATACAAGAACGAGTGTTTGTGGGACATAAGGCTTATATTCTGACATATTTAGACTAATTTATGTATTGATGCATTCATTAAATTAGTTTCTAACTGATAGAAGCTAAACATCAAAACCATGAAAAATGGCCGCAGAGTAAAACTTTATGAAAAAATCTGAAAATTGACTCAGAGCTGAATTTCCAGCTCTCAGATATTTAAAAAAAGTTTAAACATAACTGAAGATGCATGAAGGCCCCTCTACTGAGCTTTTAACTATCTACATCTGTTGAGCATTTTTAAATGTTCCACTAGGGTCCAGGCTTCCAAAAGGACCACAAGTATACCATTTCTAACAGAGGAGAAGCCCTCCAAAGAAGATGTGTTAGTCTGTACATGTGTGCATTCTTAGATGAAGGAATTCTGGAACTGATGATGTCTTTTAAAGTGTATAAAGAAAATGTAGGCTAGTTGCAACAAATCTTGGTCTACAAATGAAAGATTCATCATAGCTAACTTCACTTAGCCTGATATTTTATCAAAGTAAGTTTTAACCATTCATCACTAGAACAATAAATGACATATGAAAAATTACTTAAAAGGTAAGAAACATTTCATACTTTCCTCCTGTTTCAAAAGAAAATAGTATTAAAATAACTCAAATCTCTTCTATAATTTTTACATAATCTTGCTCCATCTCTTCCTCTGTAGGAAAAAAATAGGGGCCTTTATTAATACAACTCAGAAAAATAATACATCAAGATCTAAGCTGCGTGTCTCAAATTTGTTGCAAAATAGTTGTTTTTCCATGTTGAACCTCAGTTTGGAGTAAAAGCAGGACTCCCAACTCCTGTGTCTCCAGCTTTCAGAAGGAATTGTGAAGATGCCAAAGGAGGAAAATACAAAGAAGAGCTGAGTGTTTCTTCCATGCCTACTCTTGTTCAGCTGTTCCATCTCTTGTCAGAGATGTAGAGCTGGATTCTGATTTTAGTGACGATTCAATTAGGTAAAAGTAAGTTCACAATAACTTCACTGAAGGGCATGGAGAGTTCCTCTGGATTGAGAATCTGACACAGAATGTGTCTCCTTCCTGGCTGAAGGGAAGGGAAATAAATGTTTGCATGGCACTAAGAGGGAGAAATGGGAATGCACCTGTGTAAGTGTCTTTTTGCTAGTGCAGCAACTCCTTGACTTTCTGCTTCCCTCTGAAACTGAGAAAGAGAAGCACAAGATAGAAACTGAATAGAAAGGAAAACATTTAAAGTGTCTCCTGTTTTATCTTTAATTGAGTGGTGAAGTCCATTTTCTAATTTTCATTATCTGTGTATTTCACTAATACAGGCTAGTGAAGAATTTGAAGAATAAATGTACAAAATTATTACATTTAATTACTCACCAGCTTTCATTAACATTTTAAATGCATAATTTTTATTATTTCTGAATAAATGTAGGACTACGTTTTTTCTTATTTTAATGTTCTCATTGTAAAAAGCTAACAGGAATGCTTTTATTACTTAAAAAAAAATTATTAAAAAATTTTTACTATTTAAAAAGTACCAAAATAACAAATTACATTAATTAAAAACACATAGGAGAAATGTGTTGTATTAGTTATCATTTACCTGTGTGCTGGTCTACTGTCCAGTCTTCATACTATGAAACACTACTGGTGATGATGCAGGCTGTGAAAAGAGCTGTGATGATTACTATTCCCACCTAGCCCTTGTGGCACAAAGCATCAATTCTTTCAGTCTATTTTCCAACAAATATGATCTTATTCATATTATTCTCCAAATCTGAAAATATCTCTTTTATCTCATCTTTCAATTTTTGGGTAACACTTTATGTTCTGAACATAATTTGCTGTAAAGGGACAAGGTGAAAATTATAAAGAATTTATGTCCATATTTGTGCTGTGAGAGCATCTTTAATTGCTAAAATAGAAACAAAATCTTCCCTGCCTCATTCAGAAGCACAAGAGTCTTCTAGCACTGAGATATAGTTATTAAAAAATTATCAGCTTACAAGAATAAAGCACAATAAAAACATTTATATTCTTTTTATGGCTGGGAAAGTCCTCTTAGCAGTCTATCCATTTACATAAGTTTAATAACTTCCAATTTAAACTACTTCTTCACTTGTCTTTACATTCCAATAGGTAGATCTGATGACAGTGAAATAAATTTTTCAAATTCTGAGCCTGTTACAAGGAAGAACTCCACCTCACACTGCACCAGCTCCATGAAGGCTGCATGCTTGAGTAGCATCTTGCTGCAGTGCATTGCAGTCCATCAAAAGTCTCTCCCAGTCCTGCTGATATGTTAGCCTGGGAGAGACTGAAAAAAGTTATGAGAAATACAGCAACTGTTCAGTTGTGTGTATCCTAAGCCTTCTCTGAGTAATTTACCACCTCTGGAAAGCCCCCACCTTTTAAGTCCCTGAGCTGACCCCATGTAAAGAGCGGCGCTGCGTTGTTCAAAGGCTGCCAGATGTTGCTGTTAGGTGTGGGTGGCTCACCTTCAGGAGGGTCATTCCTTGACCCCAAAACCTATACCCACTAAGTGCATCTACACCTGCAGATGCACTTAACAGTGCAGAATCAGTGTCCTGTCACAGGAAGGAGAATCTTCCTTAACAGGCATCAGGCAGAGATCATTCAGAGCTGGGGTCTGACCGCGCGTGGGAGAAGAGCTCTAACAGGAAGAACCATCAGGTGAAGAGGTGGACCTGCAGATGCATGCCTCTGATCACTATGCCCTCTTCCAAAATATCCATCCAGTACATGAGTTTTCTGCAGATTTAAGAGAGGCCCAGATTCAGATATTATTTTATTTCCAACCTCTTCCTTGACCTGTAGACTTTGTGCAGTGTTTTAAATGCAGAAGTGTGGGAATAGGGAATGAGCTGGATTTTCCCTTCATGAGTACCCAGGATCCATCAGAAGGCCTTGCTGCATCAGTCAAATTAAATAGGTATGCAGTTCTCCCTAATATCTTATTAACAGCCATTGTATTTTTGAAATGTAAAAGAATCAGACTAGTGAAACATACTTTCTATCCCTTTTGAAATTTTACTTAATCCTCCTTAAATTAAATTAATCATGTTTAAATGCTGACGTAAAAGCCACAAAAGGAGCCCCCAAATGCATTTTTATATCATAGCAATTACTTGGAGAAAAATTATAATAATCCTTATTCCTTTTATCATCATGCTAGCAATTTATTATTGCTTTGCTCAAAAGGATTTTAATACAACATACAGAAAGGGCCCTTCACTTCTACTAAAAACATATTTACTAAATCCACCAGTTATTTTCTCAATTTTATTTAATAGGTTGCATTTTTTTTCTCCCAGTTTCAGAGTCCTATTTGTACATGTACTGTACATTGACATAAAATAGGAAAACAACAACTGACTGTAGGACATTGTAGGCACTGTAGGATTGCAGTAATTATTTTAAAATAAGGCTGATTTGTTCTACTGCTTCTTTCCCTGAGGCCAATAACTGGAGGCTAGTTACACTGAAATTCAACAAGCCAGAGGAAAAACACCTGTTGCATGTGATTATTCTCTATTAAAATACAATGAATAATTCAACGTGGATATTTTAAAAAGCAGCATTGTTATCATACCTCTCTGTTCTTAAGAAAGTGTCTGTAGAGGAAGAGAGAGAGGTCAGGTTAATCCAAAATATTGGCTGTGTCCTATCAGGTATATTAGTCCACCCACTTTCTTACACTTACCAACCACATAATTGTGCTTTTCCTGATCATTGAGATAGCAATGATACAGCTTCATCAGAATCATAGAATGGTTTGGGTTGGAAGGGAGCTTAAAGATCAGCTAGACCCACCCCTCTGTAAAGAGCAGAGAGGTCTTCAGCTAGGTCAGGTTGCTCAGAACCCCATCCAGGCTGACCTTGAATGCTCCCCAGGATAGCATTCTGCTTATTTTCTACATTGTATTATTATATATATAGATGTAAGTGAGCTGAAAATACCCAGCTGAGCATGGTGATGGATTTGTGCAGTGGTCATTCCAAATAAGCAATTCCAAAAATAAGGCAGAGTAATTAAGGTGAATTTTATAGTGATATGATTAGTGTTTCATCTGAAATAATTTCCTATGTCACTAAAGGCAACAGGTAAGTTCTTATAAATAATAATCGATATTATATAGCAGGTCAGTGATTCAGCATGTTTTCCAAGACAAGGTAAGCCTTGTACACTGGCACCACTTTGGGATTACTAAAAGCTCAAAAGATTTTAAAGAACTCAAGTATGCCAACTGACTAATAAAAAATATGAGCATCTGCCTTAAATGTATATCAAGAATGCTTAGCAAGTTGCAGCACTGGGCTTTCATGAAATAAGAGAAAATTTCTTACCAGTACAAATATATATTTCTTACCAGTAAATATACATGCTTATTTCTTCTCACACAGCATGTGAGGCAAGTTGCATGTTTTCAGCCACAAGGATCTACACAAAGAGAGGCAGAGAAGTTCTATTCATTATTAGCAGCAACCATAATAATAATTGTTTTACATCCTGTGACTCCTTGAGCACAAGCTAAGCCATCCAGCCTCTGTCCTCATTCAATTTTACCAAGCATCCTCCTGAAATTCAAACTCAGCTGCTGTAAATATAAATCACCAGAACTTCCATTTCTAAAAGCTCATTCACTCAGAATATGACTTACAGGGACAAGTTATAATATTCTTTCTATAGCTCTACACATTTACTGGAAAGACAATCAATAGTGCTCATGATTCAGACAGGGAAATAACACTTTTGTTCAGATCCTGCCTACTGGCAGATCAGGCAATGAACTCAGTAATATTTTCAATGATTTTTAATATCTTTTCACAAACCAATCATTAAAGTCATAGCCTCAGAGGATGCTCAAATCCTGATTAGGCCTGTACAAAAATGCTTGTACTAGGGGGAAACAGACACGTTGTAGAACTGGGAGAGGTATTTCCAATGGTTTCTATGTTTTGCAGTACATAAAAAAAATACTGTAAGGAACAAATTTATTTCTGAAAATCAACATTTGTTCTCAATACTGTACAAAAAACTTTCTGCCTTTACAATTAGGTAGAAAAGATATTATCAAAGTTCTCACCGTGGATCAGTAAGGAAGCTCCTCACCCCATAACTTCTTTACTCTTTTTCTACAAAATGCTCACCACTACTTAGTTTGCAGGCTGTGTCACAGCACTCCTAAAGTGTTGTAGCAGGCTTTGCAATCATAAGTAACTTTACACCAGCTACAGATAGCATCTCTGGAAATGGAGAGTTCTGCTCTTTTTTACATTTAGGACTTAAAAAGTTTTCACACATTTCAATTGGGCTGGTGAGAAAGATTGTAGATGGTCTCTATTTTAATTTTCACAGTTTTCTCTAAGCCATTTTGAGCAATATTTTATGCTCATGAACACTGTTAGCATGGTTCTTTCAGCAACTACAATTTTCATGTTGCCAGCCTTCTCTCCACCTGAGAAATCCATATCAGGTCAGAGTAAAGTCAAGCTGAATGACCTTTACCTAGGTCACGAATAGAAGGAGTTCCTATGCTAGATGTTAAGAAGATTCCTTATTTTTCATAGATTATTCCAACCTTTTTCTGGATAAGACAATACCTTCACTTCTACAGCTGAACTTGCACAACTGAACAACTTCCGCTGGTTTGTTTTAAAACCTTATTTCATCGGGATCCCCTTTATACTGACTCACATACTCACTAAGTATTTCCCATTTTCTTCTCCCATTTCATCGATGAAATTGTGGGCGTCTATCCTCTCCCAAAATTTGTCCCACTCTAGCCTCACTCAGAAGGTATGCAGAATACATAGTTTTATAGTCCTGTTCAGTTCTTCTTTTCTAATTCTTCTGTATTCATTTAGAGATTAAATCACCAAACTTAAAGCAATAATCAAGATGTGGGAATATTACAGGTCCACAATGTGCTATAATAATATTTTTGTTTTGCTCTCAAGCCCTTTTCTAAATTTAATTAAATTCTCTTTGCATTGTTGTGTTGTTTTCACAGATAACCCAGCAAATGTTTCAAAGTATTCTCCTGTGGCACTGCAATTCTGTGCTTAGATGTCTCTTAGCAGCCTGTTTTGGCATCCAGCATCCAAGTTCTCCTCATCACCACAGCATCTGCATTTCTGGTGAAGAAAAGCCACATAACATCATCTTGCTTCCCAGTTGTAGTATCTTCCTCTGTAGAGATGTCCTCCATGTCTGATTAGTTGTTTTCACCATATGAGTTGATAGGAATACCACCATAATTACGTATGGAACTGTTAGCAACCCACCTTTTTCCATAATGTGCTGAGTGTCCACCCAGAGCTTGTAATGACATACACAGCCAGGCTGCCAATGATGTCTCTTAGGATGGTTACTCTTACATAAAGGAAATTATTACTCACGAAGAATTTTTAATTTTGCTATTTTAAACACTAAGAAATCATACTCTATGTCTAAAAATTTTATCCTTAGAAGTTCAATGTGTTTGAACTGCTTATTTGTAGTAAGGATAGTGGGTTTCAGCTGTCATCTGAATCACAAGTTATTTCCATGACATACAGATGAGATCAACCTATTTCTAATACCATTATTTTTTGTAAAGAGTTTGACTGGCAAAATACTGCTGCAAGCTGCAAGCTACAAACATGTGAGGAATAAGAAATACACCACATCATTCTGTACTTGTTTTACCCTTCCTATATCGGTTTGTATTTTTATTGCACCCTTTGCAATTAAATTACTTAAGAAACAAACAAGCGTCAAAAAACCCCAGCATTCTATCAGAAGCCAGCACCATTATGCAATAGTATCAAATTAAAAATCATTTTGCCTTAAATCAGTTTATTTGGGAAAAAAATACTGGATTATATAAAATAATGCTTTACACTGAACACTGAAAAAAATGTGGAAGCAGAATTTACCTCCCTAGCATCTGTGAGGTTTACCTTAACTTCCTAGTCACAAAATTATATCACCTTCAGTGTTCTTCCTCCTCAGTGAAATATTTAATCTCTTTTCTGTTCCTCTTTGGTTCCCCCCATGCAGAATATGCCATACATTGAGAACACTATCTAATTTCCTCATGTGATCAAAAGGAAGGGACCGATCTGGGTTCTCCTAGGGTACCTCAGGGCCCCAAGCTAGAAGAAATGGCATGTGCTTCCTCTTATGCCTTACAAGAAGACAGTGGCTACCACTAATTTATTTTTAGAGGGGTCAGTAGTATTAAGTACATTCTAGAAATACCTACAGCCTCAAGCCCTTGAGAAGGAAAGTGTCTACTCTCCAGTTGGTGATTTTGATTACATCTGATCACAGAACTGAGACAGCTTGGAGCTTGTACAAAAAGAAATGCCTGGAAAACTTTTGATCAAAAGATAAGAATTCTGGTATCTTCAAGATCAGCTGGCAAATCAAGCGAAGGTTTTAAGCACTAAAATGCTGGATATAGGCATCTAAATTCCACCTGAAGTGCCTAGAAGTCCTTTCTTGGGTCTGGCTCCAAATTCCTTTAATTATATGAACAGGAAGGAAGAAAATCAAAACTTCAGGTGCAAATGTAGCTGGAAATAGAGTTAATCCATCACATGCACATTACATCATACTGAAACAATAGAAGAGCTCTTCTCTTACTTTGAAGAAATCCCAGCTGCAATATTTTAGCTCTACTTTGCAGGCTTTTATCACAGTTTTAATCAAGTATAGTTGGTTTTGAAGTAAAAGTCTGTAGGTTTTCATTAAAAGAATGAGATTCTTGTCTTGCACCGCCTGATCAGCTTTAAAATAGGACTTATTTCTCATTATCCTCTGAACAATATATTTTACAGAAATTAATTGTAGTGATACATTTTAACCTGATGTCACGACAGGCTCATTATCAAGGGTAGCATGCTAGCAGGCAAAGATGGATTATCCAAAAAACAGGCTCATTGGGAAGAAAGTTTAAAAGATTAGGCTGTCTCCTGGGTAAAGGGTCTCTTTACCAAAGTCAAGAGCCTTTGGAAATGCTCTACATTCACTTTTTAATAGAAAAGATGCCTTTCAGTTCTACAGAAGAGGATGTAAATACCACTAGTGTAACTTCTTAGATTATTATTTATTGGTAGGAGGTAAGCAAAGATCTAAATAGAAGGCAACTCAGTAGGTAACTCCTGCCTTCTGTGGCCCCAGCACTCTAGCAAGCACCATGCTCTCGAAGTGGGAAGAGGTCAGTATCTCCCTTGAAAATTTCACACTTTGATGAGATACATGGAAGACATTGGGAGAAGATAAAGAGAAAATAATTAGACTTTGCTGCCCTTGGTTAGAGCTCTACCACTTCCAGATGTCAGCCTACAGAATTCTTAATAATTCAGTTTGCACCAAATCCCGTCCTGCTACATTTGGCAGTTGTGTTGGCTATTGCATCCTGCTTCCTGCCTTTCGCACTTTGTGGCAGAGCTCTTACAAAGGACGTCTCCTGCAGTTGAGATGATCCCCTGGGGACTCTGACCCCATCCCTCAAGCAGGAGAATGCCTGTCCACCCTGTGCCCATCTGCCAAAGCAGTAGAGAGTGCCAACAAAAGACTTGAAATGGTTATTCCTTAGAGAAAAAGGCTACACTACCCACTGCCATCAGTGTCTGTGAGCACAAATACCCGTGTTTTATACAGTTCCACCACCCTCAGACAACCTTCATCTGAAAACTCATAATCAGATTGAAGGCTGTGAATAGAGTTATTCACGGCTGGTGAGGGAAAAATTGATACCTCACAATACTGAGCAGGCAGCCCTGCAGCCTCTAGCAGCAGTGCATCTCTAGAGGGAAATAGGGAGATTCTTTAATAGGAAAATACAGTATTTGCTTTAAACAATCTTAACAGAGGAAGAGTTACTGATGCAGCCTAGTGGCTTGACTAAATTGGAAATGGAACAGGCTTGAGAAAAATCTGTTTCGGGCAGTTTTTCAGAGAGAGAAAAGAGCATGTCAATATTTTTGCAATCTCTCCAGCACTGTGAAACACTAGGAACCAGAAGACTGCTCTTATAAAGGTGAAAGTGCAGGTAAATCTAAGAACTAAACTTTAATAACACAGGGATTGTTAAATTACAAAGCAATTAAAGTCTTCAAGGAGACAAAAAACCAAGAGAGAATATTTAAAACTTTTTAAAGTATTATTGAATATGTACAGTTTTCATAGGAGAAGAAAATAAATAAATTTAAAAACCAAGCCACAGGAGAAGAAAGATACTTTAGAGGAAGAATCTGAAGAATCCAAACTGTCTTACAGGAGAGAGACATGAAATGTCTTCTCTACAGAAGATTTATATAACAGGGGAAACTCCCAGCAGGAGACCACCTCTATGATTAAAACCAGAAAAAATAGTATCAACAAATTCCGCTAGTTGCCAAATGTTTCTCATTACTTCCGCAGTGGAGGCTTCTGCCTTGAACTATGAAAAATGCTTTGACAAATAGCTTCCAAAAACTCAGCTTGAGGAAGCTACAAAGATGTTTCATTCATAAGTAGAGACTACAAATTACTGGCAAAAAATGTGACTTCCCAGCTGCAAGACAAAACACCCCAAAATAGTGCACTCAATTAGGTGGGGTTTTTGAAGGAGTGGTTGCTGCCTAGCAAAAATAAGGGAGCTGATTAACATAATATATCAGGCAAAGCACACTGAAGAGCCAGCTGCAGATTTCATAACAGAAAGAGGCAACAAATTTGAAAGGATCTCACTCTTTGAGATTATAAACCATTGAAATATTTTATTGATGGTAGTGGTTAAACCTCTCTACAAGCTCCTTGAACACTTGTGACTTCTGTAGAAAATATTTTATCAGCAATCAAAGCAGAGATTTCTCAACTTTCTGTCTCCCTTTTCTCCTTCTTTTCTTTTGCCTTTCCCTGTATACACATGAAGAGAAAAAAGGAATAAAAATATGGATATGTAGGTAAATGCCCAAGCATGCATGTAAATAGCTTGTATTAACTTTGAAGGACACTGCTCAAAAAGAAACAGTTTTATGGAGATTTAGATTTTCTGAATGATATTTTTCCATTGGCATTTGTAATCAAATCTTGATTTAAAATGAAAATGCATTAGGGTGAATGTTGAACTGTAATTTTTAGCTTCTTTCCGAAACAGTAATAAAAAGTACTAAAATTCTCATAGGTATTGAAGTGAAATTAGTATGAACATAAATTGTTGTGTTTTACAGTTAATATACTCAGCTACTTTTAATATTATGAAGTTTTTTTAAACAGAATGACAGGAGATCCACTATTTTTTCTAAAACTTACCCACGGACTGTCTGTGAATTTAGGCACAGTCACTCCTAAATAGAGTAATAAAATGTGGAATATTTATTCTACATGAATATGCAAGGAGAATTTCTATGTTTGTGCTTTGAATTTTCTCCAGTTTTGCTTCCAGGCACCAATTTTCCACCCTTTCAGCAGAAATTTTGAGAATACAAAATAAATAAATAAATAGCAAACCAAATTCCATAAATAAAGCATGACTTCCTCAAGATACTCATTTTTTTATCAGATTTTCATTGACGGGATGTCAGTAGAGAAACAGTGCATAGGAACAAGAATGTGGTTTACTCTGCGACCTTGAAAGAATTCTCCCTGACTTTCTTTCCTACACTTCAACTCAGCAATACTTAAGAGCACATCCCTGAAATGCGTCTCTACTACAACTCAGTAACAATTGCTCCTCACTTGCCTGCAGATGCTGCTACAGCCAGTATCTCTGTCAGATATACAGAGAAGTGTTGCAAAGACTTGTTGCCAGGTAGGAGGATACAAAAGTAAATTTGCTCATTAGGGTCAGGGTTGATGCTACACAAAGAGATAACGGTAGGATGCCAAACTGCAGCAGAAAGTCCATCAAAGAAATTGCCATCTATTGTTTTCTTCTGGATCTAGAACAAATGATGTAACTTCCACCACAGAAGAACGAAGATATTTAAGAGCAAACATACCCAATTATTCAGATAGTAGAAAAAACGGCAGCTAAAACAGAGACTATTGCTAAGGAACAAGTGACAAAATGAGGTCTAGTCAAAACCACTTTTCCTCTGACCAAGAATTACTTAGAGGAAATTCTGTGTACATAAAGAGAAATTTGTGGCTTTGGAAGGAGACAAATTGTAAGTGACATTAGCTTCCCAAGCAAAATGATTGAGAGAAATGCCACTAATAATTCAGAGGCCTGCTATTCCCCAGTACAATAACCAACTGATATTTTTACCAAATAACTCTTAAAACAACTGGACAGAATTCTATTTGAAGCTTGGTTTTGTTAGTAGTGAGAACATTAATAACAGAATTTGGTCACAGGAACACGTGAATTGAATGGTCTGAAGCTGATGCCATTTAAATGGAATGGAAGAACAAACAGAAGCTGTAACTCAGTAAACTGTAATAAACTGGGGCATTAGCAGAGGTTGAAATAAAGCAGCCTGGAGCTCAGGGCAGGCTGCAAAACCTACCTAAGAAATTGAGTAAGTTAGTCTAAGCAAAACTAACTGCTGCAGTTAGAGCAGTGCATGAGTAACCTAAATCAAAGCTGCCACGGATGTTTACACTACACTTTTATTACTGCAAGGGTTGCAATACTCATAATAGTGAAAGCTCCAGACTTAGAAGGACAAACTTTAAGGAAGTGAGGGGACTAGTGAAGTCAGCCAGGCAAAACACCTCTATTTTCAGGAAGGCGGGAATATCATTAAGTCAAAGGTGCCAATCTTATCTGGAATTTATACACTAAGGCAGAGGTTTGTAGGAAGAGTCTCAAAAACATTACTGAAGATAAGGAAATCACAAAAAACCACCAACACTCAGCCAAGAAACAAACATTTTGCTGGTCAGGAGGTGTAAGAATAAAGTCAATATAGTCAATACTCACAGGAAATTAAAACAATGCCCTTTAGTCATAAAACTGAAAAGCAGGAAAAGATAACATTAAGCTCATTATACATGAAGGGAGACTTATTAAAGGACACATAGGTACATTCCTAAAATTAAGCAAGAACAGGTTAGAAAAAGGGTATGGAACTTGTCTTGGAAGCCAATGTCCACATGTGAAGGGCTCGATCATCTCTTTAACTGAATCTCAAAGGGAGGAACACAGAAAATTCCAGATCTGATACCGAATATTAGGAATAAATTTATTCAATTGAATGCTACTAAGTAACCAGAAAATTATGTCTGTGATAGGTGCATATGAAGTAGAAGAAAAAAGAAGGGAAGAAGAAAAAGGAGTGGTTGGGACCATGGCAGGCCCATTAGACTGATCCAAACAAAATGCAAAGCCAGTTTTGAAGGGGAAGACAATAAGACCTGAAGGTGCAATGAAAATGGAATGGAATATAACATGAGCTTACTTAATAGCTAAATACTAACAAAATCTTATCTTCCTTTTCCAAGATAACCAACTCTCCAGCCAAAGGTAGTGCAGTACACCTATGCTGATTAGAGGTCAGTAAAGCATTTGAATCAAAAAATCAAATGAGAAATGGCTAGTGGTGCTAGAGAAAATGTTTCTTTTAATGAAACTAGTACTGCTGATAATGATGTGTAGCAATGTCATGTATGCCATAGTTATTATCCTGGCAAGAACTAAGGAAAGACTGAGAGTTTATTTTCTCTGCCCAATAGTAAGAATTTCATTTATATTGTTTAATGTTTTCAATATGCTTACGAATCCTGGAGCAATGTTTTGTCCCTTAGATGAGAAAGATACTGAGAAAATGGAAGATCAGCTCATATTTCATGGCAAAGTAGAAAATTATGTTGAAAGCAATGCTCAGCCTGAATTTTCACCATCTTGCTACCTGAATTCCTAGACAGAGAGCAGTTGTCTTTAGCTAAGGCAGTATTTGTTGCTGTTTGCATATTTGTATATGACCGCATAAGACAAAAGAGGAGAAACCAGACTATTGTGCCAATTATAACAGAGGTACTGTTGATTTGGCTTCTCCTTCCTTTTCCCATTGTTACCAGAATGCTGTTGAGGAAACTAGAATTTACTGCCAGTTGCTCCAGCTGTTTATTTTCTGTCAAACACTTCAGGGGAAATACTTACCCTTTTGTTAGCACACTTGTTTGATGCTCTACCCAGAGGTACATGATGGCACAGCCTGGCAAAGGTGGTTACCATGCCCAGGATTTCTCCAGCTGAGAAAGCTGGCTCTTTGCCATGCCTTTTAGCCCCCCTGGTGCTGCCAGTCAACGAGGGGAGTTAAGGATAACTCGGGCTGCCATCCATATTTAGCAGAACACAGACCTGTCTCTCACTGAGCTCCCTTTCTAAATGTCATTTATTTATTTACCATTTTGGAGGAGTAATGGAGTGAACTGTGAGAAAACCCTTCTGGGGACTAGCAAAATGTCACTCTCACCCTTGTATATATCTGTTTGACATAACTTCTATGTGAGAGCCACAAATAATGACCAATCCACCAGTCTGGGCACCTTAACACATTACCAGGCAGAGGACTTGATGTGCATCCAGCTGCCATGGAGCAGCATATCACTCCCATAGGGATTTATGACATCACATGACTCACTGGAATTTTTGATATGGAAAATCAGCTGGGATTTTCTTCTTAAGAGAGAAGAACATAGCCCTTCTGCAAAGAAAATAATGCATAAATGCTTGGCTAGGTTTTACTTACAGAGTTTAGCCTTTGTTGTACTACGAGTCTTACCAAGTACATACTTTTACAGTTACACATGAGTTACAATAGCACTCACAAGGGGGCCATGCATACTGACATTGAGTAATGCAGCCATTGCCAGCATGAATAAACCTAATAAGTAAAAGAAATTGCAGATACTAACAAAAATGTCTTCCCCCCCCCCCCCCCCCCCCAAAGAAAACCAGAATATAAAATAATACTGTGAAAACCTGGAAGCAGAATATCTCTAAGACAGGAAAATTCTCCTGAAAGCCAACTTCCCATGCAAGCTAACTCTAAATTCAGAAATAACCCCCTCTAAAAGCAGGGGAATTTAAATTAAAGCCGATGTAAGATAGAACCCTCTGGGATATATTGTCAAAGTGACTCATGAGGTTTAAAGTCAATAGAAGTTGACAAGTGAGACCAAAATTCTGTGTGGTACTTTAAAAATATACCCTAAGGTACCAAGCAAAGAAATCAAGAGCTAATCTCTGCATACAAATACCATGCTGCAAACTTTACTTATGCTTTTTTTAAAAAAAAAGGTCACAAGGATTAGATTTTTCTGCCTGTCCTAGAGGGCACAAAGTATTTGGAAAGAAGTCTGCCCTGCAGAGAGAGGCATCCCAAATCTGATGGTTTAAGTGAAGTCTTGGTGGTATCCAGCTCTCCTTTTATTCCTCTTCAGATTATGACAACCATTACCACTGCTATGGTTAGCTGTAAAGCACATGCACACCTGCTGTGTTTGCACTTTCAACCTCTCGACCATGCACAGGTCGAGGATGGCTTTTCTTCTCACTTCTCCCTTCCCTTTTTGTCTTCAATTTCTACAATTCCACCAAAGCAGGGACATGTAATAAAATCAGCTGAAATCTTTCTGAAATCAGGACACTTGATTGTTAAACATATGCAAAAAATTATTTGGTTTACAACTAATTTTTTAAGTATTTATTTTGTTGATTGTGGTACAATCAACAGGGAACAGAATGAAATTTCAAGTAATAAAAACCCCAGAACGCATGCAAGCATCTAACAAAACCTATTCGATTGTTTGCTCTTCTGAGTCATGCTGCAATTGGGAATGAGGCAGAGACAGAAAGATGACCTTTCTATTTACTGAACTCGGTGCTGCTGGTGCTTAATGGAATTTGTATCCTTTCAGTAACCATTTTACTTTAGTATCATTTTCTATGCTTAATTTCTCACACTTTTTATTTAACATGGACAGCAGTACGAAAATGGGATGCTTCCTTGTGGGCAACTTCACCTGCTTCAGTTCAAATTTCTCATCTGGACTGGGAGGACACTGATTTTTGGCACAGGAATGGCTTCCAGGGCTGTGTTTAGCCCAGGCTGAGATCCCCTGTGCAATAACTGAGCACAGCCCCGAACAATGGCTGGCTGCCTCTGCTGGGTGGGACACACAAGTGGGCTCCCTCTTCCCTGCTGAGAGATCCTGACTTGTTTCTCTCCAAGAATGTACTGTGTGTTTATAGAGCAATTGTTGCAGTGGATAAATAAATAACCACATGCTGTAGACTTTTGGGCAGCAACAGCATAAATGGTCACTTCCTCAGTTACTTCCTATGAGCCTGGCCATGTTATCCTCATCATAAGGACTACAGGCAATAATAAACTACACTGCTATTCCAAAAAGCAGGAAAACTTCATTCATCTTCCTAAAATTCAGGATCATGTCTTTAAACTTTGCCTAGTTACTTTAGCTGCAAATTATTGCTTAAGAAATTGTTCCAGCATGAGGAGTCTCTAGTTGGCTGCTGCAGTGATAGTCTGGTTTTAAAAAAGCAACATTTGAAGGATGAAGCCAACCAAATTACAGCAGGACAGCACTCCTCTAATGGCAACATTTCCATTTCTCAACCTGCAAAGGCACTTCTTGAACTGGACAGGCACTGAGAGGTTTTCCAAAGGAATATTTCTAGACAATATTTCTAGCAGTGCTTTAGAATAATGTTTTCTCATAAAGGAAAAGTTTCAGTTATTGTTTTTGTCCAAATTCCACTCAGCTGAGCAGCAGATGAAGCTATTAAGACAATGTCCTTGATTTAGGTTTATGAGACTGTGGCAATAAAGTCACAAAGAAGCTTCTCTGACATGTAACACTGGCATAAAAGCCGTTAGAGTGGAAATTAGTGAAGAGTAACAGAGTATGCAGTTCTGCCCCAGCTCCTGTCCGACCTACTGGCACATGGACATCCAGCCTCTCTGCTCTGTCCCAGAGGGTCCCTGGCACAGGTGCTGCCTCCACTGAGGGAATGGTTCCTGCCAAACACTTTGAACACAGTCCATCTACTTGGTCCCTCTGGAGAGCCACTAAGAGCTGGACTGGGCAGCTCGTGCAGCATCGAGCACTTTCATGGGAGCGGTAAGGACCAACCATGGGAATAAGCACGCGCCAGCCGGGGAGGAGCCGCGCAGCGCAGTTCCCGGGGGATGGTCTAACTGAGGACCAGCAGATGGTAAGCGACAGGAGGCAGCAGTTGCTACAGTTAATGGAGTCCAAGCACGCTTTAACAAACAAGTACTCTTAAGATCATTTTTATGCATGGCTCTCTTTCAGGCATGACTTTGTTTTCCCCATGAGCAATGCTAAGTGTTGCACAGGAAATTCTGCATAATGCCCCCCAAAATCTATTAGGTAAATTAAAACATTTTTCTACTACTAATCCAATTCACAAAATACCGTTCCCCCCAGAAATAAAAGGTGTCTGTAAATTGCTTGCACCATATACACTGCTCCTACTTCAGCCTCAGTGAGGCTAATCTGCTCTCCCTGACAAATCCTGTGTCTCGTTTCACTGGAACATGTGTAGCAAACACAGTAAGGGGAATCAGAGGTTGTTATTTGTACAGTAAAAGCTCTGCCCCAGCTGACAGACCAATGCCATGGAGTTCAGGCCTGGATGTGAACTCTGCAAGGCTCTGGGGAAGCAGGTTCACAGAGCCAGGGTCCCAGACACACTGTTAAACTGGAGCACAGAGGCAGTTCCCTGTGTAAAGCAAAGCCTAGCCTTTAACATCTAGAAAGCCTGTTTGTTGCGTCACTGATTAAACGGTGATTGCTGCAGACATGAACTTACAGGAAACCTGGAACTGACACAGTGAATGTTGTTGCCGGGAATTAATGGTGAGATTCCTGATAGAAAAAAAAATATCTATTTTACTCCATTTCCTAATCCATTATTTCATTTCAAGTACTTTATCTTTCTACTTCATTACCTATTATTAGTGACCCTTCTTCTTTCTGCTCCATTCACAATGAAAAAATGTTTACACTGATTAACTTCTGCCTGCAAGAAGTTTGCATACAGGGAGTACTTGAGGCCAGCTTTCACTTATCACTTCAGCAGAGCTTTTTCTCCTACGTTCAGGCAGATGTTCAGCCTTTCCATACTACCATTATGAATTCTGCAATCGTAAATATGTATGTCTACATACACATACATAACTTTTGTTTTACATGTAAAATGACTGAATGGAATTTTATTTTTAAACAACAATGTTAGCTTTCATTTGCAGTGAGGCCTACTACCACACTTGGTACATATGAAAGGGAAAGAAAAGGAGACTTACAGAACAATCTGCAATACATGCAAAGCTGCAATAGATTACTCTATGTTAATGGATGTGCTGTGTGTATAGAGCTATATATATTTATATTCTCATATAATGTATATGTATTAGAATATATAAATATATTAGAATAAATAAGTTTACAAATGCTAAATAGTCTCCAAGTTTTTACTTAGATATGCATGATTATGATTAGAACCTTTAAATAACATTTATGACAATTAACTGCCTAATTATATGAATTAAGGTCTCTTTTCTCATCTATAAGTGAATAGCAGCTTTGTTTTCAGCTATCTTACACTTAAATTACACATTTCAAAAGTAGTTTTGTATACCTTTGTATTTATTTACTTCATGCATTTAAGACTCTAGCTCTTCCCCTGCATTTGAAATGCAAAGACTTTAGTGGCAGTCAAATATTATTGTGATGTTGTGATTAAAAATTGACATTAATTTTCCCACAGACCGTTCACCTCTAGGAAAAAAGTTCACACAGTCGGTTTTTTCTTCCCTGCACAGTGATGCTCTTATTTTATCTGACATTCACTAAAAATAAATGTGAGTGAATGAAGGATTTAGGTCACCTAGTGACATTACCGGTGCTGGAAGAATATTCAAGAAAAAAAAGTTTATACTGCTGCACACCGAGTAGTGGAGGTTCGTGCCGTGGAATGACAGGAGGGCACAGTGCTTGGCTGCAGAGCTGGAGCGCAGCGAGGGGCGCCGTGGCTCCGGGCGCGGCTCCGCTCCGGGCGCAGCCGGGCGGGGCTCGCTGCCCTGGGGCTGCGGTGGCCCGGGGCACTCCGGGAGGGTCCCTCGCTCCCAGAAGCTTTCTGCCGCCAGCTGCCCGGGCCCCTGCTGCTGGATACGCGGCACCCCACTGACGGCAGGGCAGGGGGACGTGAGCCCTCACCCCACTGCACACGCAGGGGATCTGGGCCCTATCAGAGCCTGGAAATCCCTTTGTACTGCCCCAGCTGCTTCACCTGGTGAGAGGAACGAGCCAAACTGTGAGCAGACATGGAGACAGCAGTAACAGTACCCTTGGTTCTGTCACGCCGCCTCACTCCCCAGGTTTTCAGCCAGCTCCATTCTCAGCTTTAGAGCTTCCTGTGGAGCCAGGAGCTGAGCAAATCTGCACATCTTATTTCCAATAGACAACGTGGTATGGACAGTTTTATTTATTTGGGGAAGCAAAGACTTCATCATAAAGAACAACAAACTGTTAGCTGTGACACTGACTCCAGACGGGGGAATACTGATGAGCCTTGACCTTCATATCTACGATGACTGAGCAGTGTGTAAAGAAGAGGAGGCCTGTTCCCAAAATGCAATGTATTCTCTTTATTAACCTTTGCCTCCTTACTCAACTGGTCTTTTATCATGACAACCTTCCCTGTGTTTGAGAAGCATCATTATGTTTAGTGTTCCTGTCCTGCACCTCCGACTCCAAAAGTGCAGTGTTCTTGCTAAAAGACCCAATATGTTCTCTGTGTAAAACTCGCACAAGCTCTTCTCAGTTGGGGAACAAGTTCAGCATCCAAATCTGGTTTCCTGTACATACTCCCCTGCCACTGCTTTGGGGAAAACCCTTCCCAACTGTAATGCTTGCAATGCTTTTATAAACATCTCACGATTTATACCATCACATTCACCAAAGCTGCTGCACACTGAGTTTGTAGGTGTGGTGGTAAAACAGCATACACTAATATCTCACACTGCTAGAGCTGGCACACCAGCCACAATCAGCCCAGCTCGTACGACACATTATACTGCCACAAAACAATCAGAGTGACCCAGAAAAACCACACGTACAGTAATCTTTATATAGCCATTACACCGGATCTGAATTCAGCCCCGTGCCTGCTTGATAAATGATGAGCTCTATATTACAGTGTTTGATTCACGGGGATGAGAGTCGTGTGCTGAAAACCTCTCTGAGTCAAGAATCTTTCAGTGCAGTGAGGAAGCGCATCAATAATGAAAGAGCAAGGACAGGTCACTTGTAACAGCAGTGTGGGACTTCACAAACTGCAGCCAGGATGCAGTGCTTTTGCCGTGGCGTAGAAGGAGCAGGGATCCTGTGTGTACTGTTTTGTACTGGTTCGGTAGTGTGAGACCACATTTTCTTTCTGTGAGACCACAAGAACAAAAATGACTGTGAGAAACTGGGAAGGGCAGACATTCAGCAAGGAGTTTTCTGTTTTCTACCTTTCACACTGTAGAAATCCAAGAAGGAATTAAATCCACTCGCCATGGGAATTGTTTGTAGCTCTATACCAACCAAATTACTGTGAGCAAGGCAAGCGAAAGCTACACATGCAGATCTGCTTACCTAGACCTATCCAGTGGGCAAAGGTGAAGAAGCCTCCTCATATCAGGGCTTTCCAGGTCCCTTCCTCTTGAAAGCAACAAATTTCACTGAATATACACCAACAGGTTTGGTCCTCCAACACCTTTCTCAGCAATTTTACCAATGGAATGCAAAAGCAACCCCAGAGAATGCCTCAAGGACAACTTAAATCCACCTAAGTCTTTCCCCCTTGTTCCTGTTTGTGTGTTCCTAGCCTTGCTTGACCAGAAAGCTGATCTAACCATGAACTAATGCCTTTTCTTGTAGGATGAGTTTTCATCACTTCTCTGGAACAATTTGTTCTGCAACCACATGAGCACCAGCGTAAACACAGGGTCAGAAGTGAGGACAGGGTCTCAGCAGGTTCAGTCTATTGCCTGAGATGTTCTGGATGGGCTTATTCAGTATCTTCAGTTTCCTAACTTTGTAAGGCAAAGTCATAATCCATCTCAAAGAAATTTTTCTCACTTGTTACAATACACAGTTCATCAGATAACTGATCAGTGCTCATACACATTAATTATTCTGAGACTGTTATCAAAAAGTGAGTGTATTTATGAGCTAGTTGTCTAACGAAGCTTGCACCAAATTAATAAAAATGCAAAATGTATACTCATCACAAAGTTGACTTACTTTTGCAGAAGAATCTAATTTCTTTGGCCATAGCAAATTTAACATGTTTCCCAGCCAACTTTATTTGTGCCTCAGCTCTATGCACAGTGATCTTTTCATAGCACAGCAGCTGCCATGCTGACACGTGCAATACCCTGACCACCAAAATGACTGTCTGTCCTACTAAAGCGCTCTCACTGCCTGTGAACGGTTCATTGAATTTTGATGACACAAGATTTTATTGTGATCCTGATGGACTGTGTGGGTTGTTTTTTTTTCACAGAGGTGAAATCTAAAACAGAAATTCTATTCTGAACCTCAGATAATAGCAAAGGATCTGTAGTAAGATGTTATTTCACAAAACTGAAGGCTGTAAAAATGAGGCTTTAGAATCCTTCTCTCAGGCATATAAATTCCTGCCTGCAGTTTTTTTTTCATTTTAGTGATCCAAACAGTTTCCAAAATAAGGAGAAAGCTGCCAACAGAGTGCTTCTGTTTAATACTGTAGGACTTTCTTTAGGCAGCTGCTAAAACAATGGCAAATATCCCTGTACATGAAGATAAGGTTTCTGGACCTAACACTGCTTTAACTATCAGTACTTCAACCATGAAAGTATTTGGTATGAGTGGAGAAAAGAGGAGAGACAGAGGGCACAAGGCCTTTCAGAGAAGAAGCATTATACATTTTAATGTAACCTGGCTAAGGAAGGGAAAGCTTCTCTGAGTGACAAAAATTTTTACGAAGTTCAGCCTTTTGGAAGTAAATTACTACTGTGCTTCACTTTAAATGACTGTATAAAGTTTACAAGGGTGTTTTAAGGTACCTTGTTCTTTATTTCCTGTGGCTGTAAATGCCACTTCAAGAACCAGAGAGTAAAAAAAAAAAATTCTTGGTAATTTTGCCTAAGAAAACACTGTTTCTTATCCAGCACACCACTAGAGATGAGTTCAGTCTTTTCTACTGTACTTTAATAGTACACAGGCAAGGATACAGCTGTGAGGGTTTTTTAAAGCCAGTCTATACATTTAAAACTAGATTTGCTAAAACTCTTCAAATGCAGATATCTAAATGAAAACACTGAATGTCACATGGACATGAAAATCCTTGACAGGTCCAGCTAAAAGGACACAGCCTTCTCACTATTCAGCAGTGCTCTGCAAAAAAAAAAGCCCACAAAAACCCAGGGCCTAACAGAGCATCTACCTTGTGGCTAAGAAACCATGGCACCACAGCCCCTCAGCCAATGTGCTGGTGTTGAGCACAAGCGCTTCTCACTTCCATATTCAGTGCATTTCTGAAACTCCCCTGCTAAAATAAGCCACCATTTCTCTGTCCAGGGTAAGAATTTGTGTTGCATGTAACCCATTTTATTCTCTTCTTGTTTGTATGTGTCTAAAGCAAGGCCAGGCAAGTGGAAAGAAAAAGTATGCTTCTCCTTACCGAATCCATTTACAGCACCGGAAGAAGCAGAAAGCAGTTTAGCATCTAAACTATTTTCCAAACCCTGAAGAAGGATTTCTGTGTTGGAGGCCCTGTTTGCTTTCTTTATGCTCTTAGCCTGCCATAGCTACAACAGCAGCATTACTACAGCAGAGCAGGTATATCATGTACAACATAAACATAGCACACACACAGAACAACTAACTGCATGGAAAGGAGGTAGTCCATTAGGTATCCATTAGGTCTAGATACCTCCCAATAATATTAATTATACTCAATATACTCAATTAAATTCAATAATAATATTAATACAGTTCTTCAAGGCCTGTGTGTAGCAAAGTAATTCTAGAAACTCAGAAACCTGAACATCTAATATCAGGTATGTGTGGTCATATTTACTTACAGGTTTGTTAAGATTTCTTGCAAGATTGGAGGGCCTGCAAGGACAAAGCTGCACAAGTGGCTAAGCAGCCTCACTGCAGAGCAGAAACGGGAAGAGGCCTTCCCATGCAGACCACAAAGCCACAAGACAGCTCCTGCACCCTGCTCTGACCTGCCTTTCTTCCCTTTTCAGCAGAGGAGGAGCTCTGCCCCTGTGCACAGGAAAGGAGCTGCTTTCCAGAAGCAGAGGGTCTTGGCAGCATGGCCAACCCCTGCTGAAAGGGACCAGAGGGCACGAGGGGAGTTTTGTGTCACCGCTCAGGTGCAGAGTGTTGTGTCCAAGTTGCTGCCTCCAGCTCTCAGATACACACAGCATGGCTTTCACGTCTTTAATCTGATTTGTCTTTTATGAGATGGGTTGAGTACAACTGGAAAATGTTGGGGTTTGCATTGAGGCTAATATAGATTTCAGCTTCTGAGAAGTCAAGAGGAAGAGAGAGATTTAATCTGTATCCACACGATTCATACACGAGCACATACAGATATGATATAGCATGCTGACACCAAATGTCAACATTTAGCTATTCCATTCATAAAGAAAAGGAAACCTCTTTCAAACACACAAAAGATATTCTTTACAAGCTTTTCTTTTTCTTTTTTATGATTCAATTAAAGAAGTGATAAAATATATTTTCTTTCCTTACTCTCTTCTTCTCAAGTACTGTTCTTATTACCAGTATTTCTCATTATCAGAGCAGATATGAAGGAAGCACTGTGAATAAACAGAAGGGAATTTGGACTTCAGGACACACTTTACTGCAGGCTTTTATCATCCAATATAGTTTGCTAGAAGGCATCTTTTATGCCACTCTTCTTTCCCCAAAGACGTTCCTCATTACTGAATGCTACATGTTGCCCTGTTGGTCTGGAAGAAACATTTCATTAGCTACAATATCACTATAGATTGCATCTAGTTGCCATAGAAACTTTAGAGCAGAAGCTTGGGTTTAACCCTTGGAATAGACTGAATTTTTCATTCTTATAGCATTATAACTTAAAAAGATACCATGTCTTTTATTGGCCTATATTTTTCAGTATAAAAACTGACAGCTGCTGATAATTCATATAGGGTTGATGCCTGTGAAATATTTTTATTACAATATCTACTACTTAACTGGGACAATGCACTGAGGGACCCAATTGCTGTTGACTTCTCTACATCTGTGATTTCAACCTCAACCACTCAAAGTCAAAGGCAGCTGTAAAACTGCCATAGAAAACTCCTTTTACTGGTATGTTCTGGGGTCAGAGAGAGTGAGCTGGCAAATGTGGGTGCTGGGCATGGCTTTGCCACAACTTCTGTTGGTCACAATTTCTTTGTCAAATGGGTATAAGAGCACTGCCTATTTCTGAAGTGCTTAGAGATCCTCAGGTGGAAGGTGACTGCTTATGGACATTAGTTTGTTTTCTTCATATAATAGAAGACACCTAAAGAGATTTTTTTTGTTTTGCAAGTAAAAACAGCCCTTCAGTCCAAAACTACAGATTAATCCATGCATCAGGCTTTGCAGCTCCCTAAGCAGCAGCACTGCTACGAAAATGGTGCTTTTTTTAAGCAAGACTCCTTCCCAGTGTGCATGAAGAGACTAAACTTCACACTAGAGCAATGCACTGCTGTGCTCCAGATCACACCACTTGATCTGATAGCTAAATAGCTTGCTCAGTGGAGAAACATCAGCTCTCTCTGAAACTGGAGCCACAATCCCATATCTGTCTGCACTTCAGACTTGAGCAACAAAGCATTTTTTCTTTACTGGTTTCTCTCCTGTAAAATGAAAAGCCTGAAGATTATGGCACTATCCCATTCACATTAGCGTACGGGTAAATTGTGCAGTGTATGCTATTATCACTCAACAGAGTTCCTTCTGCCTTACCAGGCTACATAAAAATGTGAAAAGCCTAGTCTCCAAAAGGTCTCAAGTTCTCCATCTTCCTTTTCTTGTGTTCTCGTTTCCTCTCTTATTAGAAATACATCAACATCAACAAATGATAGTTTAAGGTTACAGCAGTGGAAGGGCCTGGCTTCCTCTCCTGCCAACATTCTTTGCAGGGTGGCTTCTGCACACTAGCACTTTTGTTCTTTTTGCTACAAGCTCCTTTCAATTTGTAAAACTCAGACTCTAGTTACAGCTGGTTTTGTTCCGAAAGAAAAACTGGAGGGGGATGTGTGAGTATGTGCGGGGATGGGGGAGCTTGTGTCCATGCAGTTTTGTGCCTACTCTGTGGCAGGGTTGTGGTGGGGATTATATTTAGCTTGATAACAGAGGTTCTGTTATTAACATCCTTTTAACTACATTGCACAACACACCAACTCATGTTGGTGGACCAAGTACTATCACTGAAGTCAATGGGCCTGTGGTGCTTTATTATTTCAAATCACATAAAGATCACTGAAATAGGAATGATCATAATGAAACACTTTCCTCATGAAGTCAATGGGTCTATTTGTACAAATGTTCACAAGCATGAATGAGAATTGCACAATTTAGGCCAATACATACTATTTTCTGACAAGTTCAGTATCTTTTCTTGATAAAAACTCCATGAATAGCACTGTCTCACATGTGCAAACTACACAATGAACCTGGTTCTGCTTCGAATATCTAATTTGTCTCAGTGGCATTGCTTCAGAGGAATGTATTTAACTCTTTGGAGCCACTACTGGATTAGGACAAATCTGATGCTTTTAGCTGTTTGACTAGGGATGATTCAAAATAAAGGATTTTCTGTCCTTGAGAAGCACTGGCTTTAAATAGCACTATGTCATTTGCAATGTCTTGCAGCTGATCCAGTATGAGAATTCCTATTAGAAGACAATTATATAGCTTGAAATAATGAGGTACCACAGTGAAAACTGGCCAGTGACTACAGAACTCATTTGCAAGTAGCTTTATATTTAATTAGCATTCAGTGTTTTGAGGTAGGAAGACAGCTTTCTACCCAGTTGTACATGCAACTTTAGAATACAAACACCAGCAAACCTAGTAAGCACATCAATTCTGCAGGGAGCTCCATTGAAGGTAGTCCCAGCAGCATGAATAGGTAATTTGGCTGTGACAGCAGAACTGTGAACAGAGAGCTGCTTATCAAACATCCTACTCTGAATGAGGCGGATTCTTAGGTAGTGACAGACATGCACCTTATTTTTCCAACAGAACTTCCCACTACACATTGGATAATTCAATGTTGTATTTTCTTTCTCCTTTTCTACCAGCAGCTAGACCTCATTCCCATCTTTTTTACTTTCTCCTAAAATGACACAGCTTGAACAGAAACTCATAGTTGCAAAAGGAAAGGACGAATGATTGCAACAGGCTTCATGTTTTGAGCAAACAACCATCTGAAAGGGACTGAGGCAGCGTCACACCTGGCCTGGCTGGAATGGGAATGCATGACCCAGAGGACTGAGATTACAGAGGAGAAAGCCCTTCCACACAAAAGGAGATTCCTTCTTTTGCTGGAATGTGGGATACCGTGGCCCTGTTTGCTTCGGAAGGGTAGCAGCCTCAGTCCATACAGAAAAACATGGCATTATTTCTCATCTCTGACTACAGGAAGTCCATGTAAAAAGGTTCAAAAAGCATGAGGAAACCACATTGTTTCTTTCACAGAGCGAGCCACAGTCTAACTCCTGTCTGGCTGCAGTATGTCTGAGTTACTCTGGACACGCTTGGATGTAAGAGGAGGACTTAGGTTATTTTTCTGGATATGCTGGTTGGAGCAGATAAGAACTAAACATGATCAGGTTGACTCAAAGTGACTCTAAATGTATGCACAGTAAGTGTGACATATCCAGAAGCTGGATTTATGACACATGAATGACATAGTGTACGCTCACAAAAGTTTCCTTGTTGGAATCCTGGACAGAAATATGAGGGCCCCTCATTTTGGAAAGAGGCATATTCTGTAGGGTGAAACTTGTAGTATCTGGAAAATTGAAAATATTCCAATGGTCAGCAGATACCAAAGATAACCAGTTCGGTATTGGTTGATACTCTCTGATTCAAACACAAAAGTATTCTCTGAACCAATGGAAGCTCATCCCATTATCTCACTGTGTCATCCTAGTAGGACAGAGCAGTGAGGATAAGCCTTGTTGTGACCTTTCCCTTGCTCATCCATCCCTACAAACTCACCAACAACCCTGGAGTGAGTAGTCTCACAGCCAGGCAATTTTAAGTGTCTCTAATACTGCTCCCTCTGGTTCAGGAGTTATCCATATTGTCTTTGACTTGAGTCTCCTAGAAATCTGTTTAGATTCTCAAGAACTAAATGTTAAATTAATGATTGGATTAATCTGTCCTTGTACTTTCAAGATGCAGCAGAAACATCTAAGAGAAAAATCTGACCTGTGAAGTCCCTAAATTCTCATACCTGGTAGGAAGTACCTTTAATACCAGTCAGGATTTGTGAGCTTACAAATCTTGTTGTCTGCCACAACTCTAAAACTTAGTGCACCTAAATTATCTAACAGATGTATTTCTACAGCAATTCTACCTGTAGACATCCTGCCACAGAGAGACCAGATGTCAGTTCAACATCAGAAGGAACATCTCTGAGCCCCAGAAGAGCAAATAGCTCTTATACAAAAAAGGAAGAACATCTGTCTAAACAATCTTATAAAAACACTACAGCATTCTGGAAACAGTAGCCCAAAAGCATGTAGCAATTACAGAATTCTACTACAGAATATTATAGGCTATTATTTTCAAGTTACTACTGTTTGAGCTTTCTAAAACCTGCACCTTTTGAAATATACTGAAGCATCTTTTCATAGAGTCCATGCTAATATCCATTAAAGCCTGGCACCCCAAACTGGTATCAACCAAAATCAAGGCATTTCTGAAAATCAATTGCTTCTAATATTGTTTTTTCTTCAGGATAAGATTATTTTTATGTACTTTTGTATTTATTTTAATAATAAATTGATAGCTACCTCTAAGATATGACAGAAGAGCTTGTATATGGATGATATTTTGATTGAATTTAATTTAAGAACAATATATACACCAGTAACACTGAACAGGGTAGTCCAATATCTGTTAGATGGTGGGGGTCCTGACTTTGTATAGATTTGCAGGTGTGCCTGCTGTACAGAAGAAGGCACTCAGATCTGTGCTACCATTTCCCATGCAAAATGGGGTGAAGTTTAAGTAGGCATGCTCACTAAGGTGCACGAATGAGAGTATACAGATTAAAACCTTCCATAGAAATGAAGTACTTTAGAACTAGAATTGTATTCGTGATGTTAAATTGAATTAGTGAAGTTTTTTCACTCAAGATATCCCCAAGTATGGAATAGGTATTTTTGTCTCACCCCACGTTTAGACTTGGACTCTGACAGCTACACAAAGCAAGTATCTCAAAAAGGAAAATTAAGAACTTGGTAATAAATTCTGAAGGATGTAAATTCCACAAAAATGGGTATTTATGTGTATTTTCTTAGAAATTGAAAAACAAATAGTTAAAATTGAATCCTCCTTCATTTGCCTTTTGTTACATTCTCCTCCTTTTGACTAATTTGCACAGCATAGACAACCAACTGTTGTTTGTAAATAAATGGTTAAAGGATTAGAAACATACAGCAGTCACCCTGCCAGATTTATTGATGAGTCCTCAAACACACGAGCCCTTGTAGAAGGATTTAAGCAAACAAAAAGCATTATGTATCTATACAGACTGAGACAAGAGCTAATTGCACTTGCCAGATTGCAAACTGTACCATACTGAGGAAATAAAAAGGCACTTAATTTCTAAAGGTGAATTGGTTTCAACATCTTAACCATCCTGCTGCCTAGTGGGTCCTGGTCCTAAGGCCACTGTTTCATGTTTCATAGAGAGAAATAAGTGCTAAAAAGTAGGGTTCACAGACATCAGCTAACAGTCCAAGCAACAACCTCAGCTTTCCAGCAAGAAACACTGCAAAGGCTGGAGCTTGAGAGCTTGAGTGCTCATGGACTTTCTAAGCCGCCATAAAAACTCACATTTAGATCCTCTTCTAGACATCAGCATCCATGTCACATCACTCTGTCTTGCAACACAGCATAAAACTGGTCAGGCCTTGAGATATTTCACAGCATGGCTGAGCTCAGGTGAGCAGTCAGCAATCCAGAAGGAGCAACCAGGGCAAGGGCAAGGGCTCTCCCTTGCTTTTCCATCTTCCTTCCACCACACACTCTTCATATCAAGCTCTGCCCAAACAGTAGACTGAGAAGGGAACAAAGAGCAGATGGGGAAAAAAAAATATATAAAGTAGGAGTAGCTTCCACCTACTTTTGCTACTACCTACACTAACTACCTTCTTCCTTCTCAAAGCCTTCCCCGGCTGTTTAGCAAACCTGTTTCTTGCTGCTAGAAGAGATTGAATGAAAGAGTCTGGATAAAGCACTTAAATATTCAGTGACACAAAGAGCTTAAAAAAACAGTCTAATAGCCTTAGTAAAGACACATCCTGGGAAAAAATATGCTTCAGTTTCTCCTCCAATAGGGATATTTTTATGTAGAAAAGCAATGTTCAAAGGAAAGTTCAACAGGTCTGTCTTGGACTACAGACATACGGACAATTTACACTCACTCCATGCCTCTTCACAAGCCAAAAGAAACCACAAAAATTAATGAACAGATTAAGCAACATCTTCAAGTTTTCCACATGCAAAAAGATTATACTGAAACCCTGTCAGAGATGTACAGTTTCCATCAGCAATCCCTTTGGAGCTTTTCCCTGCAGTGAGAACAGTTCACCCCGACGGCACCCACAGACTGTCCTGTCATGACAGAGGTTGTTTTCCAGGGACATCCTTGTTCTCACAGTCCTTGCTCTAAGCAGCACAGTGCCTTGCTCAGCTAGCAGGGGAGTGTCATACCCTGAGTGACGGTGAGCAGCATCCTGCAGAAGAGCTCAGTGAGAGCCCACAGTGCTCACCAGATGAGCAACCCTTTCCTTGGTGGGGGGAGAGGAAAGGCTTCTTTGTTACTCTTTCTTTATGACTAGCTTGAAATTATCCAGTAAAATATGTGCAAAGTGAATCTTGATTCACCAGAGAGGCAAAGATATATTCACAGTGTTAGATTTTGTTCCATGCTTCTCCCGTCGTCGTATAGCGAAGAACTATTACCAGTCTTGCTAAATGATGGAATTTCCTGTTCTGGTTAGTACTACAGTTAAGGCTTTAAATTAACCCTCAACTGAATGTTTTCCTGGTTTAATTGCCAGGCTTTGGAAAGAGGCCTAGCACCCAGGCCCTGACAGGAGTGCAGCTATGCAATATCTAGCTGGCTGCTCTCCCAAAGCAGTTAGAGCAGCCACTGAGGACAGAGATTTACACCCCTGTGGGATAAAATACTCGTAACCTTCTCTTGCAGAGCTCTACCATCCCCTGCTACTGTAACCCACACTTTCCAAGTGACCGGCTTTTTTTGTAAGTCTTGCCAAGCCTTGGGAGAGCTGGATGGGCAGCTGGCTGCTGTGTCGGTCTGCAAATGCTGCTAGAGGGCTGGATAATGCTGGGATCTGCCCTACATGCAGCCTTGCCTCATGCTGGCTGAAAAATCTTTGCAGCTGAGTTTCTTCATAGGAAGGGTGCTAGAAAACAACAGTTTCTGATTTTCTTTGGTTTAGACAAAGTATTTCCACTACTACTAATGCATAGGGTTCACTCGTTAATCTACATCCAGAAAAAAAGAATTCACTTCTTATTAACATCAATGTGATGGCTAATGTGCATTCACTCAACTTCATTATGATGATGGTATAAAGCCTCTGTTACTCTTTTCAGATTTTTGTTTTTTTAGGCACAGGGGTTAGTTCTGTCCCCAGCTCATTTGATTACTGTTATTTTACTCTTAAGATGAGACTGAGGTAATTATTAGCCACCATCTTTTATTTTTGAAAAATGCTCAGTAATAGCAGTCTCCTCCGGATTTTTTTGCTTCTCCTGGGTTAGAAGAGGTGACAGACAGAATCAATTATTCACATGCAAAGGCTGCAGCGGACTCAGATATTCCTCTGTAGTGCATCCAGGGCTGTTGTGCCAGTGTTACCCATGTCCTCCTGGCTATGATTGTACTGCCCCATTTCCTGAGCACTTTTCAGTAGAGTTTTCAGTGAGCTACTGGCAAAAATCTCCTGTGCAAACGATGCTGAGTACAGATCCCAGGTATAAGTTCCTAGTGATGTACACCCACTCCCAACCACCCCATTGGTTTATGAGCAGACCTCTGCAAGGTTACGGCAGCAATCCGTCAGGTACAGCAATGGTCACAGTTGTTCTGGGGGCCAGTTCCATAATTTTCCTGGTGCTTGCACAGACTGTGACTATTTCTCAGAGATGGTTTTACCAAACAAGCTGCTTGAATTTTATCACAGTGATAGGGCAAGAAGAGTTAATGTCAAGTGAGTAAAGCCAGAAGTAACTCTGGTCTGCACATCGTTATTTAGGACGTGGGACTGAGACCAGATTCTCACAACACTACACCTGTTGTTCAGCCATGCAGCTACGCCAGGATGCCTTTTCTCCAATGGCTAAGGAAGTCTCTTAGCCCTCAGAGGGCTAGAGGCCCTTTTTAAGAGAATCTGACCTTCTCTTCAAAGGCAGTAGGAATGGAAAAGTACAGGGGTGTCAGTGCCAAGCTCCTCAGTTTGCTTGGGAAACAGCTGTAGCAGTTCAAGAAGAAAATATGTCACAGCTGCTCCAGACAGTAAATTCCTGGTGTTCAAAGTGATGAGAAGCAGAAGATGAATGCAGGAAAACACTTTAATATACTTCACTACAAAGTTTAACCACTACCAAAATGACTTAACCTAATCTGTCTGATTTGGCATTGGAAGGGGCCAGGAGGACTAACCCAGTCAACCCAAAATGCTCCTCAGCTGAAGGCCAGTAGCTGAGAGTTCAAGGACACAGCAATGAGGTAACTGCAGTCTATTCAATATACCCTGAAGATTTTGAAACAGAAGCGTGGCCCTGGCTGGGATTGTTCTTTTAACCATATATTGCTCAGACAGTGTGTTTCAAAGGATGATGGGAATGGATGCAGGGCGTTAAAAAGCTCAGTATGCCACAGCCCTAATCCCACACCTATGGACATAATAATGTCTTTAGGTGTTCCAGATCAATGTCTTTTAAAGACCCTTATCCAGGTTATTAATTAGCCTACAAGGTTAAAATATATTACAACTGAAGGTTAGGCTTTTAAAAGAAACATATTGGGTTTAGGCATTTCAATTGTATTGAACCTAACATCTTGGGCTTTATTAAACTAATTATCTGACATCCAGGCAACATATGGACATGACTGAAGTAGGCTTATGGCTATCTGCTGTTTGCTGCATATGTTTTTTCTTATGAAAAGAGACAACTAGAGATTTCTTCAAAGAACATGGAGTGTGAATAAAATAGAGGAGATCTTGTTCACCTCAAGTTGCCTTAATTGCTGAAGACGCTTCTGGTGAATGTTGTCAGAGAAGATGGCACAGAAGATTACACTGAGACACAAGATGTCCCAGAGAAAATACTGACAGATGGGAACTCAAAGTTTTAGAGAGAGCAGAAGCAAGGCAGAGGAGCGTGACTTGCTATTTGTGCATTACTGATTTTGAAAAGCAACTTACTTTTTTTTGCAGGCCACATTGTTGCAGGCTGTTACCCTGACCCTCGGAAAGCCGGGTAACTCAATGAAATGCCACTGCAAATTATATTTTTGTCAGCTCTCAAGAACATTGCATTCTTAAAACAGGAACTGGCAGAGTTCAACGTGCAGTTAGTGTGGGGGAGGGCAGAAGCAGTGTCCAGAAGGGAAGTGTCTGGAGGCACTGGTTCCAGGGAATCATAGATAGAGTGTAAGAATAGAAAGCAAAACAAAGTGCACCCGAAGAGTAAAGCTCTAGGCAACACCTGCCAGGAGACAGACCTCTATTGCTGAAATACAAGCTTTTTGCACCACTGAAGGAACATACTCTTCATTTTATCCCCTGGCTGCTCTTTCAGAGAAGTAGCAAGAGATAAAAAAACATACATGCATAGGAAGGAGAAACTTGGATTCCACCTAGGAATATTTCTCCTTCAGCTTTGATGCAAAGTCTTATATTTGGCAACAACATAACCGTGGTGCAGTATTTAAATCCATTGAGAAAAGGAAAACCTCTGGACAAAGTAACAATTTCAGAGAAATTTTACCCCTCTTTACACATAACCGTGGTGCAGTATTTAAATCCATTGAGAAAAGGAAAACCTCTGGACAAAGTAACAATTTCAGAGAAATTTTACCCCTCTTGGCTGAGTTTACTGTCCCTCATCAACATATTATACGAACAAACAGTGTTCTACATTTTGCTTAGGTGGATTTAAAATGTGCAATAGAGTGAATATACCCCATATGTTCATTCCTACTTCAGTATTACCACCACTTGCAGCTGTGGGTCAAATAACTATTGGCTGAATTACTTGGGCTCCATCAGGAAAACAAAGGAAGGACAGAAGATGAAGCTTAGAGAAAGGTCTGTGCCTGAGGCAGTGACCAAAACCCAACTGCATACAGAAAACACACTAAGGAAAATTTAAAGATATACAGCTTTGGGCAAGGATGGGATGGGAGAAGTATCATCGCAGATGGGGAGTGGGGATCCTTTTCTGAAAATGCTTGGCTTTCATGGAGAACAGTGATCAAAGATGTACGGTCAGGGAATCTTGTTTCTCCCAGGTAAACAAGGTGATTAAGTATAATTAATACACCCATTAAGAACAAACACAGCTGACTATACTGAGAAGTTATGAAAAGTAGGAGTGAATCAGGCAGCAACTAGAAGGCCGTTAATCTCATCCTTGCACAAGCCAAAATACATGATAAATGAGCCTCCATGAAAGGGAACCAGCTGAGCAATATGTAGTGCAATACAGACTCTAATGTTCAGTGATAAGAAAGCACAAGCATGCGGGATATACACAACTCGTGGGGAATGTCTGTGATATGATAATAAGTTTGGCAGCTCTGCACATCACTGAGAAAAGAAGTTTCTCTTGTTTCTATTACAGCTTGTGCAGTTAACACATTCCAGGACTGATAGTGGGCAATTCATTAGGGAAATTGATACTATTTGCACACAGCCTTTGTGCCTCATCACTTTTGTTACTTATTTAACTCTGATCACTTCTGAAGTAGATGGCCAAAATTCTCCAGAAAGGCAGTTCCCAGTGACCCTACTGATTTGTGTGCTCACATACTCATTCCCTCATAGTGAAAAATGTTTCTTACTGTGACTTTTTGCTCTCCCTGTTACATCTAACGCAAATGAGGTCCAGAAGCTTGTACTATTAATGCAGCTCACCAAATCAGATCAATCAAGTTAACACAACCTTGCTGTGATGTGTGCAGTCAATGCTTTGGCACCAAGGCTGTTGCATCCCTGTTATAATTGAAATATGACCGGACACAGGCCATGTGCACACATTTACCAGTCACAGGCTGTAATATTTCACATTGTTCTTTCCCTTGCCTGCTATAAGCAGTACAAGAATGCAAAAAGAAAAAGGGGCATGTAAAGCATTGCTCCAGAGGCAATCTGCACTAGAGGTTTGGCTTTAACTTTGTTATCTTTGCCCTTAACTTAAAGACAAGGTTTTATTTAGGAGATGGTTCTGGAAGACGATTAAGAAAAGTCTCTGTTAGCTCTGTGACTACTTCATTATTAAATACCATTCTCTCATTACATATTATTATAAAACACAAAGTTTAAACCAGAATTTAAGTATTTGTATAAACAGGATGATATCTACAAAGAAAAACCATTCGAGTCTTTCCTATCCAGTGGCATCTACAATCACTGTCTGTAGGAAAACAGTCTTGTGTTCATTTCACAAATCATTTCACATTTATACAAGTTACGCCTGCCTCAAGTTAGAAAAACAATTATGAGAATATATATTGGGAAAATGTATTGACCTTTAAAAATGTATTTATACCATGCATTTCTAATCTTTAGTCAAAGTATATCTGTGTTTCTCCTGAATTAAAAGGTTTTAAAATTTTTTATTCAAAATCTATGAAAAAATAATTTCTGTTTAATACTTTTTATTATTTATGACAATGGAGAACATTCTCTGCTCAGCTTCCCCAGATATCAAATGGTTGACGATTATGTTCTTGCAATGAACATAAAGTCTGCCAGCTTTGATGCTGACATCACTGGGGGCAGGATAACATGTTTGAGCCTGTTTCCATGAAAGACAGTAGAGAAAACTTCCCTGAACTTTCATGGCACAGAATGAAGACTTTTGAGGATGATCTATACTGCGTGGGTGGTAGATCTTTACTCAGAAGTCTCCGAGAGTTTGAAATAGACTGATTTGCTTGGCTTGAATCAATCCATTAGCATGTTTTCCAGTCAGAAGTATATACCCATAGGCTTTTTAAGATAGGATATCCACTAGGATAACTGACATCTTGAAGGAGGCCCACTTTTTCCAGTGACCAACTAATGGTTAACACTGCAAATATAATGCTTTAAAAATCAAATGACACAAACATCTCATAAAGAATACAGTGTGTGTAGCAGCTTTCTCATTTAGATCTTCTAATGGCACATTATGGGGTTGTTTGCTTCAGGTTTTGTGGTTTTTTTCTAATTGCTGATGCAGATACTAAGTCCTGCTACTGGGAGAGTGTTTGAAGAATTGGTGTGTCCAAGGGGAGAGAAATTTCAGATGAAAGAACAATAGATGCAGGCCATTTGGATTCATGTCATATTATTTTAGTGAATTCCAGTCTTACAACCCAGGTGACATCACCTAATGATTGGAGGTGGAAAGCAGATAGGGAGTTTAACTGCAATTATTACAGGCAACATTTGTAAAAGTACAAACATTAACGTCACTTGTGGAACTTAACCCACACTCTATTTATCTGGTATCAACACTTAGTCCTGTTGATATGACAAAGGAAAATCTCTTATTAAAATAATGAAAGCAAAAGTGGAAGCTTGGCATTGCCCATACCCATTAGTATCATCTGTGGCTCAGAAGGGGATTTTTCTGCTTATCCAGCAAAGGAATAATCAAAAGGATTTTTACTGATAAAATTGGAGATGGTAGTAAAGTGGAAGTAGTGCAACTGTACCAGAGAAACAAGCCCTGTCACACACTAGTTCCTTGATTATGCAAAAACCAAGAATAAGTGAAATATACTCAGAGGCACCTTAAAACATCTGCTCATAGACAGCTAATCAAAAGCAGATAGTTTAAGTAATCACAGCAACCAACCTGAAGAAATACAAGATACAAGGGAAGCTGTAAGAACATACAACAGTTGTGAGCCTTGGCAAACTCAGTAGAATCAGCTATTGACAGTAATTCATGATAAGGTAAAGAAAGCATCGATCCCCACGAGGAAGGAAATCTCTGTATTCCCTACTGGCTCTGAGCTTGCTGATTATGGGTTGGCAGATCCTTACGGACAGACCAGGAGAAGCAAGTACAGATGACAACTTTGAAGTGGAGTAGTTGTTTAGGTTATTGTATGTCTCTCTAAATGCAATCCAGTGTTTGTTTTCATCAAGTGAACTTCTCACTATCATCTCTATGGGTTTGTAACTTGTCTAGTATATAAAAAGTGCTGCCATAAATAATCACAGAAAAGCAATTTTAATCCATACTCTTATTCATTCCTAAAATCCCAGCTTATGCAAATTTTTACTGAATTTAATAGGACTTTCCCCTAGGTAAAGGCTGAAAGCACAAAGAGATCATATATCTGCTTAATATCAAGCCACTATTCTTCTGGCTTTAATTGAATGCCCATACACCTGCAGAAGCTGGATAAAGAAATGTGCTTGACATGCCACAGACACAAAACTCCTGTACTGCTCCTTGGGGTTCAGGTGTCTGCAGCTCAAACCCTGCCAACACACATCTCATAACACCTCAGGGTACAACTGGGCCCAGGGGCAGAAGCTGCAGAACTACCATGAAACTGGGCAATTGGCTTCTGCTGTATTGGGGTACCTTCTGAGGTGCTCTGGCTGCAGCTGCACAAACAGATTCCCAGAAGTGACCTGAAGGACCATGCCCTGACTCGAGTGAAAAACTTTCTTTTTGCAACCATTTTTGTCTGCCCTCTCTACAGAGAGGAAACCGAAGAGACTTCCTGCACAGAACTGCCATCTTCTTCAGGTGAAAAGACAGTGTCAGCAGGAACATGGTATTGCAGTGTAACTGCTAGCCAGGGTGGTAGCAGTCCTATTCTACCAGGAGGAAAAAAGAAGAAAGCTTTTTTTCTGGCTCCCTCCAGAAGTCGTGTTTGAAATACTAATTATACCAGCATTGTACTTTTCTGTATTGCTTCTCATCGGCTTCCAAGGTGGTCCTTTTTCCCTCCTTTCCTGGCATTACTGAAATTTTGTAGGATTCAAATAGTGTTCACAAAGGGGTTTTTTTCCTCTGTGCATGCACTAACTTTCTATTTGGGAACCTTGCTTATCATTTCAGAAGTCCTAGAGGTTCTCCTCACTTGCCACATCTCTGATGTCCACTATCAGCCCTGTGCCCTGGCCTCTTCTGGCAGAACAAAATATGTTGAGGGTCCCTTAGGTGACTCAGAACTGAGCATCAGCCACTGAGAACAGCCACTCCTGAGCGAAGAAGGGCCCCATAGAAGGGAAACATAGAATTTTCAAGGTTCTTGCAAACCTGCCAGGTTGGTGATACTGCATAATATCATGCACTACATTTCCATTTACTGATGGCCAGGTTTGGGTGAACCAAGGGGCGTGCGCTATTCCTTCTACACTGGGAATGGCTGGAAATAGTCTCTTCTCTTGTCCTGAATCCTTTATGTTTTCACCTTACAAGAACGTGAGAATGAAGACTCCAGACATGACAGTGGAAACAGAAACTGAGAAAAACAATAGTAGTGAAGAGAAACCTATCCAAACCAGGGGGTTTGCACATGTTAGCTTTAATGCAGAAGCCTAGAGCCATGAGAACACGTTGCATTGCCTCCTTCCTCTCTCAGTTTGTTCTTGGTTTGTTATTTTTCCTGTTGCTGCATCAAAGCACCCACAGTGAAAAGGGCCTGGCATGACATGTCAGGAACAAGATTATGCTCAGGCATGAGGCTTTGATCCTGAAGAGTCTTCAGCTGTGTACAGTGCACAAAGGTGCAGCCTTGGTACAAACTAGCAGAGGGGAGTTTTGCCTGGTGAGTGAAGAGTTAGTGCAGGTCAGTAGTAAAGGCTGTGTGAGCAGTTTTTTTGTTGCTGATGCAGTTTTAAAACACTGAGCATATGCAGAGGAAGTCTTCACATGGTGGTAAGTTGCTGCATGCAGACTTTTTTTTTTTATCTATGTATTTTTAGATATGTACAAGAAATTAAATCTTCAACCAGCAGGATATGTGAAAAGAACTTTCATTGCAATATGTTTGTAAACCAAATATGTAGAGAGAAAAATAGATAAGAGGTAAAGAAAAACGTTCATTTTTTTTCAGACTCTTCCACATGTATTAATATCCAACTCACACTGAGGAAATTTTCTCTACTCACTGTTTCGGCATTCTGTGCTTTCAATACTTCTTTGATCTCTTGACTTACAGCCATGGGCATGAAAACCAAACAAATACTTTTCCTTTGTTTTCTAGAACGCCCGGGTTTGTTCCATTATAAAAACCAACCTGAAAAACTTTTATATCACAGAGATAAAAAACGAGATACAGAATGTACTTTGTGAACTGTGAACTTCTATAAAGATAGGTGATACCTCTGTGAAGTAAACAAGCACACATCCCCCAGGGAGGTGCAGTATACTTAGGAAAGGCTGGAACCTCACAGAGAATTTTTCAGTAGCATGAGTGTGATGCTATCTGTGAGCAAAATCTGGCGTACATAATCTTTTTTTCTTCTGCTTTTTATCTTTTGATCAAGGATGGACAGAACCTCAACAGGTGTTTTTTAGATCATCATCACAAAACCAAACTAAAACGATAGCTACAAATGTCAGTGTGCACATCACATCAGTGTTTTTGTCAAAAGCAGATGCTTACAGAGAACAATATAAATTAAGCTTACAGCATGAGAAATTTGACCGAGTAAACTTAACTCCATAAAGGCCACTACACGTATCTTAAGACTCAGAATAAAGTTTTAAAAGGTAAGACATCATTCTACTTTTGCATTGGACAACTTCCACCTTTACAATTACAGCTATATGGTGACACTTTTTCTAGATTAGAAAACATTTTACAAGTTTGAAAAAAAAGTGACTATAGCTGGCAGAAGTGACAGTGTGTTAATGTCGACATCTGATGAATACAAAATGCAGGGGGAATAGCTTGTTGCTGAAATACATTAGATCACAGCAGCAGCAAAATGTAGCAGTGAGACGCCACCATCATCATTTCAACGTCTGTTCCATATAATTGCAGAGTGACTGCAAGCTAGCAGGGAAAGCTATCTGTCTTTGGGAGTCTTGTAAATGACATGCTATTTAAAATAAAACATCAAGACTGAAAAAAACATTCAGAGGCTCTTCGACATCTATTGAATTGTGTACAGTCTTCGTGGAACATCATAAATGCAGCTCTCAGAGGAAGTAAATGGTTGTCTGAAGACACATTGCTACCAATGCCATTAACACAACTCATCAGCTAACAAGAGCATACTCATCTGTCTAGACACAGATGATATTAGAAGAGTAATCACTATAGATCACACTCATGTCCCAGTCCTGAAGGAGCTCTGTATGGTTTCATTCTGTCCCTGCCCTGGCCCACAGTCCAAAGGCAACATCCTCGCTCACAGGCAGTGTTAGCTACCCAAGCTCTGCATGAGCAGCAGAGCTCCTGCTGCCCAGACCTGATGAAGTATCTGTCTGGTGCAGATAGAGAGCTCATTGCCGAACCAAAGCTTTAAAATGCTAAGGAAATAGCTCCTTGTCTCTCCTTCTCCCCTGACACCACACACAATGTTTAGAAGATTAGCTCAGATTAAATACACAGCTTTTTGAGAGGTAAAGGAAAAGGACATGATTTTCATTCAAGCTGTTAAAACTCTGGTCAAATACAGGAACACAAACATTTGGGTTTATATATAATGCTCTGTTACCATAATGCTCTGTCACTCAACCTTGTATTCAAGCACTATATTCCACCTGAAATTCATTTATATGTTTAATCCCCTTCTTAAATTTTTTTTGCCTAATTCTGCACTTGGAAATTATTTTGTTTAAGAGTCCCAAAACCACATTGCACCTTGGTGAAAAAGTATTTGTTTTCATCTGTTATTTTGCACTTTTTCCCCCTTCATCTGTGCTCTCTTGTGAATGTGCTTTCTATTTAGTGGTCTTCGGGATAGCACGAAAACAATTTTGGCCAGTTTTCTTACTTTTGTTATGCAAGGATATCATCTATCCAGAGCACATTTGTCCTGCCTTGCTACATAACGTAGCAGACTCAGAAGTGGAAATAGTCCAGGTGTCCTCTTGAAATTGAATCTCTAATAAGGGCAGTAGGGCACTATCTTTGTTTCTATCAAATGCACATTATAGAAACAGCAGAGACTCAGAAATTAATTCAAATTTATTGAGGAACAAACTCATCAAATTTTTTATGACCGCGAGCTTAGCCTAAGGACAGCACCCTTGGAAGATTTAAAAGCAAAAACCTAGAGATAGAAATTATGGTACTCAAGCAATTTCGTGGAACCAGCAAGTTGAATGAAGACTTCAATTTCTTTTGCTCTAAAAAGAGAAACAATTGTCTCAGTATCTGAGTAATGGGTTTGGGATACTCAGTCTGTGAAATGTCTGTGACAAAGGCTGGTAAGACACACGTTCATCCCATTACAGATTAGAAAAATACATTATATCATGTCTGTACACCTTCAAACATTGTGCCAGATATGTCAAAATGTAATAATGGTTCTGGTGATTATTTGTTTGAGCATAGCTTTGTACAACAGCAGACTGAGGTAATGCCATGTGAATATAAAATGCGACTCGTACACAAGTAGTGCCTTTTCCATTGCCAAGTCTTACACTGTCCATGAATAGCTATGTGATGGTCAGAGTACGTTTCATAACAATCTCCTGTCAGTTTTGGTTTGAAAAGAACAAATACTGTCTTATGTATCTGAAATTTATTTAGCCTTTCTTTTTTGTTAGGATTCACCTTTTTTTTTTTCCCCCAGAAGTTATTTCAGTAGTATTTTGAGAGGTAAAATATTTACAGTTGAAAGACTCATTTTCACTTAAATCATGTAGCTTTGTAAATAGAATGACACAATTTAGTAACACTTCCATAACAGGGCTGGAGCACAAGCAGAAGATGATTTTGACACCTACATTTTTAACATCTGCAGGGTGAATATTTCAAGTGAGTTACTGTAGAGAACAGTAGAGGGTAATAGAAGTTTCTAAACAAATTATGTTTGTTTATTCCAACTGTGGAAAGATAACCATACAGTTTAAACACACCACAGTGTTTGGGGCGATTTTGTGTCTACCGAGTCTCTCTGCAAGAGAAAGAAAATAAAATGTCTGGAAAACAGCAGACTGGCTCCTCAGAAAACTTCTTCATGCACAGCTGCTGATGGGTTAACTGTATTTTGCTCTCAACTGAAACTCAGAAAGATGTATGGAAAAAATGTACTCTTAAAAGCCACATTGTACAAAAGAGAGGAGAAAAAGGTTACTATAGATGACTAAACAAATCCAAATTAAATTAAAATGTGTTAAATAACTTTTTCAGTGGGACAATCCAAAAACAATTTTCAAAATGCACCATTGCTGTGTTATCCAGACCACAGCACCCCATTCAGAAGGAGGTAAGCCAAGGTACCCAGTCCCATATGGAAGTCTGAGATCCGGGAGCAGGACTAATAAAAGTTTTAACAACAGAGTGTACCCTCCATGTATCTGTCATCACATGAAGCAGTCTGTGAGTCACACAGCCAAAGGACTCTGCCTTAGGTAGGGAAGGAGAAACGAGACCCAGAAAAGTCCTTCAGCTCGGCACCAGTGCAGGGTCAATAGGGCACTGCACAGCTCTATTTAAGACCTTAGTAAAATACCAGTGCTATGATGCTTTCAGGATGTTCTCTCCAGCTCCATTCAGAACAGGAGAAAGTACCAGAGCTCTTGTGAGGACAGAAAGTTTAAAGAAATCAAACGTTGAATGCCACCGATACATTTCATATTCTTCCTAAAAGTGAACTTCACCTGTTCTTACTGTCAGTTACTAAACTTCTGTCATTTTAGGATATTATTCTTTTAATATCTGCGTTACTACCTCAGAAAGAGCCTGCACCTGTTCCCAGATCTGAACTTAACATATCACACAGATTTGTCCCTCTCCTGCATTTAAGAGTCCAGGCAATTATGTATATACTCACCACCCAGAACAGTATCATCTTAAATCACATGGATTTTTCCATAACAGGGGAGAGGAATTAACAATTAAAAAAAAAAAAAAAAAAAAAAAAGAAAAAAAAAGGTTCCGGGTTCCAGGCAGTCAGACGTTGAGTACTGCAGAAATCTTTTATTGCTAGATAGCACAAAGCATCACGCACTAAATTTGAGAGTGAGCATGGAGTCTGCCCCCAATGGCATTGATCTCATTAGCTAACACACAAAGCTGCTCCTGGTTCAGAGCCAGCACAAGCTGCACATATGCCCGAAGTTATTTAGTACACCACAGATCAGAGAACAGACAAAGACGGACAATGCTGTACTCATCAAACACCGGATTTCAGGCATCCCAGGTGAAACCAGCTTCATTACAGATCATTTATTTCAAAGTAGCATTAGTATATCCACAAGTAAAGAAACTGATTCTTTTGGCAGTGTTGGTAAAGAGACCACAGGTTTGTCACCTTCAGAGATTTCAAGTAAACAGAAGCAACTGAGCTGCCAAAGCTCCTCTCCTCATTTGTGTCCCTAAAATCAGTATAGGCATACAACATTCAGGCACTACATGATAGTCCTGCTGTGCTCCTGATATCACACAAAATGCCAAGGAGGACCTCACAGCAAACCTCATCACTAAGGCAGCTTCCAGCCCTCTGGTAATAAGAATCCCAGTGCCACCAATGATTCCAGTTCCACCACAATAACCTCATAGGCAGTGGCTCACTCTCAGCCTACCAAAAGACACTGCAGCTGAGAGCACCTGCTGCCTTCCGGACACTTTCTACATTTGCCTGTGACATGCTGGGCTTTCCCAGCTTCCACGCGAATCTTCACAGTTTTCTGACATCTCAAGACAGCGGAGAAAAGTGAAATGTGAGAAAGAAAAGAATGACACAGAGAAATGAAGACTGATGCAAACAATCTGGAAGATAAAAGATGCCTCCAAGTTTATCCTGCAGCTTTCCTGCACAGTGAGTTTTCTGTTCTCTAGTGTTGCTGCCTGATCTCAGTTCCTAGAAATCTCTTTTGAAATTATAAATCACATCATCAGTCCCAAGAAACAACATGCTGCAAAGCTGGACCTTAACTGCTTGTCATAGGTTAGCAAGCATAGTCCCGGAAGGGATGTCCTTGCTAAGGGGTGCTTACAGTTTCCTCTGGGAACTGATAGAACCTATCAGCTGGCCAGTTTGAATATGGACAATTCTCTAAGCCACTTAAAGTTGTGAACACCTCTGTGATCCACATTTAAGAATAGGCAAACTCCCCCCCAAGCTCTCTCTCGTTTCCGGCGCTGGCACAGGTGGCTGCAGGCCCCGTGTGGGGGCCAGCGGGCCCGGCCAGGCCCTGCTTGGGCCAGGCTGGGCCGGGCCACGGCCATCCTGGAGCCATGGACCTGTTCCAGCCGTGGAACCCCCCCCACTGCCTTGCCGTGGGCAGCCGGAGCGGCTCGGCTCTCCCCCCTCTCCACTGCGATAAGAAAAATTCAATATTCCAGCTGCAAAGCTGCAAGGCCAAGGTGAGATTAACCCTTTTACTGCTGTGAAGAGCTGAAAACCTGAGGGAAGAGAGAGAGGAGATGCTTAAAGCTGAAATTCTGTTGTGAAGCTATGATATATCAGAGTATCCTGTTGTAATTTCATGAAGATATGGGGGGTGGAGTGTTCAACTCGTGAGCAAAAGCACCTGCACTGAGATAGGCAGATGCTGACGCAGCTGTAATTTCATGAGAAGTTTGGACAGGGAGAGATGAACGAGATGAGGACTTTTGCTCCAAATGGGAAAAGAGAAAACCTCAGTTCCTAGAGATGCTCCCAGAGATAGTCCTAATAATGAAGATGAGGAAGACCCTTTGCTCCCAGGGAAGGAGAAGGGCCTCTGTTTTTGTTTCTGAACGGCTCAACCTTAAAATTGTACCCCAGAAAACTTCAAGAGTGGACCCTCGAAAGCAGTTGCGGGAAAAGCAGCAAGTCGGGGGAAAGGACTCACACGCAGGCAGAGAGACTCCTCTTCCTAAATGGACTGAACAATATTTGGAAGTGGGCGGCTGTCTTGCTGTGATAATGTTTTCATAGCATGAGCAAGAAGAGACTTCTCTTTCTAAATGGACTGAACAAGGTTATTATGGAAGTGGTAAACAGACTGAACATCTGAAGGGTTGTCTTTTTACATTGTCAGTGGGAGAAGGGAGGAAGGTGAGGGGAGGAGGAAAGTTCTGAAGGTGGTATAATTTTTTTTTCTTCCCTCTTTTAGGTCTGTTAATAAACTTTATATTCTTTCAAGTTTGGTGCCTGCTTTGCATTTCTCCTAATTCTTATCTCACAGCAGATAAACAGTAATGAGTATTTTAGACCAAACCACTACACTGCTGCACAAAAAAGACCACTACACTGTAGAGGTTACATGTAGCTCAGGAAAATTTTCTCTAACTCTGGTTCTGCTGAACCAGTGTCCACTTGTGCATCTGAATTCCTGTGTAGCCGTACATTCATGCACCTCACATACCTGTGATCTCATATATTTATTCAGAATACTTAAGTATAAAGTGGTGCTTATCTCTTCATCTCTCTGTATTGTAAGCTCTTCATTGTGCTCAAGACAAGAAGGAAACATACTCTAAAGTGTAAAGCTAGGGCACAGAAGAATGGATCTAAAATACAGGTGGGGAAAAACCAGAGAAGGGTTGTGGAGGGGTTTCTGCCACTGGGAGCTGGCAGAAGGGGGTTTTACCCCTCACGTGCCAACACAAAAAAGCCCGGAGGTCAACGCTGAAACCCCTCTGGAAGGCGGCAGTCAGCGCCCATCACACAATGAAAACGGGGCAGAGCTCCTCACCCAAAAGGGGCTGTACCTTCCTGTCGCTGTCAGGCAGGCACACAGGCCAAGGCAAACAAGCAAAGACAGGGGACTCTCTGTATGCGTTCCACACAGGATTATCCCTGTGAAAAGGCAGGGACGAAGAAGCCAACTGGCAGCAGGGTCCAGGGATCTTATACCGGGTACAGAATAGGTGGGGAAAGGGATCTCAGCCAGTGGGATAGAGACAAGCAGGTGGGATTGACAGGAAGGGAACCAATGGGAACAACACATTGGAGGGACTCAGGGAAGGATCCAATGGGGCATCGAGGAACGAAGAACTTTCTAGAACTAATACATATTAAAGAAGGAAAATGAATATCTATAACTTCATACATAAAACAAGAAGACAAAATATTAACCAATCAGGGAAAAACATGCAAAATACAAAACAGGGGAATCATGGGTTCTCACCATGACTGAAGTTACATGCTAAACTTGGGTCACTAACCACCAGAACCGGTTGTCCGAGTTCTTTTCAGGAGAAAGAATAGCTGCAGCCGCTTGCAGCTGCTTGCACCGCTACAGGGCTGGATGAGATACAATTAGGAAGAAACGCCCCAGGCAAGGAGAGTATATTTCTATAAAGAGGTATTTAGTAAAAAGGAAGACCAAGAGAAGAGTTAGTTTGCTGCTCATAGGGAAGAAAGCTGTCAGTAGATATGTAACAGGCCAAATAATTGAATTCATGTAATCAGTTTGCTAACACTAGTAGTACCAACAACAGATGGGTTAATATAGCTGCCTGGAAGAGCAAAAAAGACATTAAAGAGTAGCTGGATGTTTTCAGTTCAGCTGGTCCGGCTGATTTCATCATGGGATACTTGAAGGGGTAGGTGAAACAGTGTCATGAGCATTAGCAGTTCTCTCTCAGAGCTCATAAATATCAAAGCATGAGGTCTAGGAAAAGGCAAAAAGAGCAATATCATGCTCTTATTTAGAAGAGGTGAATGGGGGGCTAGGGAATATCTGACAAATCTGTGTAAATACTGAGCAGCAGCAGAGTTTCGTAGCTTAGACAGTGTAGAGATACACAGCAGAAAGGGTTGATATGGAGACATAATGAATTCTATAAAGATAAATGACGTAATATATAAAAAAACCTCAGAGATGGTTTCAGAAGTAAAAACCTTTTTAAAGCAGTCAGGAAAAGTAGCAAATAAACAAACTACTTCAAAGATCTTAGAAGAAGAGGGAGAGAGAGAGATGAGTAAAAGCCAATAATGGATTTGCCAAGAACAAGTCATGTCAAGGTATTGTAATTTCCTTCTTTGTCAAAGAAGCAGATGTGGCAATCAAAAAGAATAAGTGCACATTATATATCTTGACTTATTAAGGCTTTTGACACTGTCTCTCATGACTTTCCCTAGCACAAGTAGGCTAGGGAAATACAGTCTACATGAAACTATCAGAAGATGGGTACAGAACTAGTTAGGAAAAAAACCTACACATTCAAACCCAGCAGAATGTTACTGACAAAGTGAAGGATAGAGAGACTGGATAGTGAGATCTGCAACAATCTGGTCTCACCTTGGGTCTGCTCCTGCTGAATAATTTCCTGGGCAGCCTGAACATGGGAATGTGAATTTATTGCACCCACAGGTGACAGAACTCTAACAGGGCACAAACAGTTTGGGCAACAGAATTTAACAGACCCAAACCACAACCAGCCCACCTTGCTAGTACGTCTTAGCCATCACTTCAAATGCCAGTGTCTTCAAGGTCTGCCTTGAAGGGTTTAACAAGGTCCTCTGAGAAAAAGTTGGGGAGGAATGGGGGAAAAACAGAGTGGATTTATGTGTTTGAGGTTACTCTAGGTTCAAAGAAAACTATAAAACATTCAGAATGCATTTCAGAAAGGTAAACGTAGAGAAAAGAAAAAGAGATGGGAAAAGAAAAAGAAAATGGAAAAATCAACCAAACTGTATTTATAGTGGTCACTTTTCCTGTTCTATCCCAGCCAAGAGGTATGATGGAACTCTTCATTAGAAACTGAATAGCAAAGAATACACTGCAAATAAACAGTTTATTTGCTCTTACATACGAAAAATCATAAAGCCATTATTTTAAAAATATTTTTATTCATCTGGTAAAACAAAACCTAGCCTCTGTTTATCCAGCAAGTGAGCTTTGCTCACCAATAGTTCAGCTGAATTTTAGAAGTGAAACAACACAGAAAGAATTTACATCCACTTAAACTTGTGCAGGGATGCTTATCTTTAAAGTACACATTATTTTATTATGATCATTGAACTGGTGCTTTACCTGCAGCATTTACTACCCAGAAGCCACTGCTTCCCACAAAAGAACAGTAAACATTAGTAACTTGGACATGTGCATTTTGCACTAGATTTGGTGAAGCAAATGAAGGAAGCTAATCAAGTCTCCTGCCTCAAGATTGCTTTTACTGTTCACATCCAGCTGAGTTTACAGCGCAGCAGCAAGCAAAGGGTACAACAAAAGACTTTCACATAGGCAATTTGAAAATGTAATTGGTTTAAGTCATCGTCAATGCCAACAGGGGCACAAGTTTATGGCACAATTGGTAACAGAACACAAATACTACTTGTGTGAAAACTACTGTGCGTTTAACTACATGGAAATTAGCGTGTAGTGGCAGGCTGACAACACAGTGAGCACCATATCATTACAAGATTATAGCCTTCCCAACCACAAGGCAAGAATACAGGTTATATGCTAATTAGTTTTGGATCTACTAAAGGTAATTACATGGTAATCTTCACATAGTTACATGGTGTTTAATAGGAAACCCTATTAACTAATCATATAATTAAAGAGTAATTGCAAGATACTCCTTCCTTGCGACATGCATGGTGGCCAGATAAATTAAAAGCGATAGAACTTCACAGCCTAACCTGTTCCTGTTACCAGACTTCAGTGCAGTATCATGCCTCTAAAGACATTGAAGTAGATGGGAAAATGTACCAAAAGTCAGGGTGTTTATCATTCCCTCAATACACAGAAAACAGCACCTCATCCCCAGAGCCACTGTTTGTTTCCACAAAATTACAAGGAAGAGAACCTCACCATGTTCTTTGTTTTTTTCCTTAATTGATTTTCCTTTTTCTCCCTACTTTTGTCCATAATTTCAGTTTCTGTAGCTTCCCAGTCACAGCCATCCGGTCTTTTCTCTCAGCATGTTTAAGACACATGGAGTCAACTCTTGCTCCATTACATTCACTTTTTTCCCCTTTTCTTCCTCTAACAAACTCAGTAATTTAGATACTATTTTTTTTTACATGAAAACTCCATCAACTTTTCCTTCTTTTTTCTTTTCCCTCTTCTGCTTTCTTTTCCTAGGACTCTCATTGTTTCCTGTCCTTTTTGCAGAGGACACTGCCATGCAAATGATAAATAAAGTTATTGAAACTCTCCCCTCAGACTTTCCAAAGCCAGGACTGCAGCCAGCGAGGCTCCTCCATCTTTGTTCCACTATCCACACATCCTTTCTGCCTGGCTTCAGCAGAAGTTGCTCACTGCTGCCACAGTCTTTTCTCCAGACTGATACTTAGACAACCTTTCTAGTTCTTCCTGACAGGTCACACCACTGACCACAGCAAAAGCTGCACAGCACAGCCAGCTGGAAAGAGGTGGACAAGCAGTGCAGACCAGCACACAGTGCTGGCCAATTTCAAAATGTCTCTCATGTGAACTACTGAAGTTGCAAAAATGGCTTCATTCCAGAGCGGACTGAAAAATTGAAACTTCCCACAAAAGAGCATTAAAAATCCAGTAAATCAAAACATTTCATTCTTGTTTTCACCCTTCTTCATTATTCTGCCTCTTATTTTGTACCAACTAAAATCACAGTTATATAATAGCAACATCTACAGCAAAATATAAGTGCAAACAAAAATCAAAATCCATGTCCCCAGCACCACTCAGTTTCAATGAACAAGCATTTTTCCAAAGAAAAACGTCTGCCCACAAGTTTCCAACCATACGCAATACTAAGCCTGTTTCCAGGACTTCCCCAGCCTATTGGGGATGCAGAAATCGCCATTCAAAAATGTGAAAGCAAGTGAAACATTAGACTAATAAACTGCTAAGAGCACAATGTGCAATCATCCATGACAGTTAAAGAACTATGGACTCTGCTTAGTTTTAAAATACCAAGTCCCATTCACCGCTCTAATGAAGCCCAAGCCTCAAAATGTTGCCGAGCCCCCCAGTAAGGAAAGAAATACTCCCACCCTTTTCTTTTTTCCTTTTTCTTTTTTGACAGATCTCATTCTGCCTAACCAGAGCACAGCACCAGCAGTGGATGCTGTTCCATACTCACAATGGGGAACAAAATAAAGATGGGTATGAATTCCAAAGGGAAGGACAGCTCCTGCAAGCTTCACCATGGTAAAACCCCACACTAAGGTAAGAAAACTGTGGGTGAGTACAATGTTACAGTAACACTGAGACAGAATTAAAATTCTGTCCACAAAAATGGAGTAGACAAAAGAGAGCAAAAGTGATGATCAGTGGTGTGATTCAACACAACACAAGAAGTAAGTCTTCTCACCTTCCATTTTTTTATTTCACATTTGTTCACTGCTTTTTATACAGGTCTAGAGCTGAATTTACGCAACAATAACCAAGGACCCTGGGGAGTCTGCTGTTATCCTAGAACTGCCCACTGCAGCCAGAAGAGTGAGCTGTGCTGAGAGGAAAGAGAGACCAGGTAAGTGCACAGAAAATACATCAATTTGGTCTTTCTGCTCTGCTGACCTTCTCTGACACCTTGGTGGGAAGATACGGCTGCTTCTGTCCTCCCGAGGGGGTTTGAGAAACATGACAGACCAGACCAAGTCCATTGTGCCAGTGAACCAGTGATGCTAGGAAGTACCATTCTGTTCAGTAAACTTGGCCCACAACCTCTAGCTGTGCAGCTCCTAGCAGGGAAAATGCAATGCCTGTAAAGTTTAAAGGTAGAGGTACCATCTCTTGTTAGAGCAACTGGTAAAGCTGGAAAGGCTGGACAAGCTTTTGGGTTTCTTCATTACTACAACAACATCAGAATGCTGAGTTTATACTTGAGCTTCTGTTTCTTGAATGGCTTTCTGTTTCTTGATCAGTTTTTCCAGCTCTCCCAGCTGATACCCTGAGATATTCCCTCCACCTGCAAACTTCACATTGCTTATATCGTTGGTCTGCCACAACTGCAACAAAGTACAGCCTCAAGCAGAGGCAGCCTCACGTTGCGCTGCCAATCACTCACAGTCTGAGACAGCTGGATGTGCAGGTTGGTACCCAGTCAGGCCCAGTTAAACCCCTCGGTTACACCCCACTGTGAATTACAGGTCACAGGGCAAGGGGCTGGATTTTCTGTGAGGATATCACACTCATGGCATTGCACTGTTGGCATGCCAAATTACACCATCTGCCTGAAGTAAAGAATTTGGGGGTTTTGCATTTCTTTTTCAGCTAAATTTAATCTATATTTCAGTCCTATGTCTCCTAGCATAATCCTCCAAAATACAGGTTCAGAGGACATTGTGAAGCTAAAGAGAAGAGGAGGAAAGTGGGAAAATAACTGCTTCAATGGCCACTGCTACCTTGGCATTGGCAGGGAAGGGAGGCCGTGGGCAAACCGTACAAAGCCCTCCCAAGTCTCACAGCAGGTTTTACTTCCCAATCTCTGAGCACCTCATGGTTGTTCAGAAAGAAGAAAACAAAAGCCTGTGTCAGGAGAGTTCCCTGAAAGTGAATGTAACACTGAAAAATTATGTCTGATTGTGAGGCATTTTGGCACTGGAACAAGTGTGCTGGGCCAGCATATTCACAGCACACAGCCATTCCCACGTGTTCAGCATTACATGGGCAGCTTGCTAACTAACAGTCCCCTCAGAGCAGGGGAACGTATTAGCATATGGACTTGGCATCCAGGTTAGTCAGTGCTGACTCCAATGTCTGCACAATTAAGTAAAGCTAAGCAGGAAGCACGAGTAGCTCACAGTATTACTTCAATTTGGAGATAACAAAGACTTATTAATTAAGAACAGCAATTACTAGAGTAAAAGAGGTTATGAACTCTTTTTTTCGCTGTGAAAGTCTGTATACAAGTCTGCGTACTGTGCTGACACTGACACTTTTCAGAAAGGCAATTCCATTTTATTAGCATACAGAAATAAGCTTCCGAAGTGGATTGTGGCTTAGTAAAAGACACTGGAGTGCAGAGATTATTCTCTCTATCATTGCTTCTCTTTCCACCAGCACTGGGAGCGTTATGACCCAGTCTCACAACACCCACTTCAGCCCCAAAGTCATGACATTGGTGCCTTCTTTCTCCTCACCCTGTGCAGCTCTGGGTCACTGCTTTGGCAGCTGTGGAGCTGTTGGAAAGCACTGCAGGCTATTCTTCCAGATGCAACCTGGGAGGGAGCTGAGGAGAGGAGCAGCACTGCTCCTCACAGGCACAGAGCAAGTCATTCTCTGAGCTCTCAAAACAACTTTTACTTACTGATCTGATTAATTTCAAATAGTTATTATCTCACACTTTATTAAATAGTTACAAAATCTCCAGAAACCCAGGGGATACTGTGACTAAGGAGCAGCCAGCAGCTGGTGAAATGTAACAAGTAAGGTTAGAACCAGGTGCATGAAAGTCAAATGGAAACCTGCTGGAGATTTGGAAAACTGCTGCTTTCCTAGTCTGTGTGAAAAGTCAGGCACCCTGGGATCTCGGGCTGGAAGGGACATACATCTGAAGGGTACAAGAACCTGATGATGAACTGTAAGAACTGTCACTTGCCACACACAGTGATTTTGGACCATACCTCTAAATTTATATGGAAAACACACTGACTCGGTTGGCAGCTGTGATCAAGACATTTTAACTGGCCAGAAACACCAGCCTTTATGTGCTTAGTAGGTACCAGGTGTTAATGCTCATGCTGGGAATATACTTCCTTGTGTGTTCTTTTCTTCTCTCTCTCTATCTTGGTGGGAATATCTCACCTCTTTGCCCTTCACCACACACACACAGGCTGTTGTTACTGAGATCTTTGAGCTGCCACTCTTTCATCAGACCAAGGAAGAACAAACCGAGAGGACATACAAATATGAAAGCAGTACATATGAAGAAAAAACCTAAAAGAAAGTCAAAAAAATAAATTCATATTGATCATTCACCCCTTCACCTCTCTGGTTGTTTATGCACATTTGAGACTAGGCCTGAATCTGAGGACATTAGGCACACTGTCATGATGAAGGATTCTAAGAGAACATAAGAAGCTCAGCAGAAATTATGAATATATACAGTAAAACTTAATTTTTAAAAAATTTAAAATATTTACAAGCCTAGCAGAAGCAGAGCCCAGGACTGGGAAAACAAAGGCAGAAAGCCTGTTTGTATATATTCTCAATTTAAAAAATTAATTAGACAAAGAGTAAAAAAAAATGCAGGCAGAGGTTGCGTGTAAGCCATGTAAAAGAAATCCTTCATCTCCAGGTAGGTTTTACTTCGTGGATCCCTGAACACCTGATGCCAGTCTGTCAAGAAGCACAACTAGGACTAAGACCTGCTATAGGCATGGGAAGATTGCAGCATTGACCACTGGCAGAACAAAAGGGATAACAAGGTAGGAAGGAGGGGAGAACAGGACCTAGAGAGAGAAGGAGGAGAAACAGAAATTAATATATGAACACTTGGGTTCGTTCAGTCACCACTTATTGATGCAACACTATTTTCCAGAAGTTCCCCAAGCAGCTGACCTGGTGCATCAGGGATACAGCTTATTTCAGTCTCAGTATTGTATGTACTGACCTGCTTGGTACAAAAGAGAAGCAATCAGAGCAATTATGTTCTTGCACGGAGCTCTCTCCAGGTCTTTCATTCACGTAGGAAGTCAGGTGCAGTGCTGAGAACCATCACCCACCCTGCCCCTGCCTGGGACTCCTACCACCCACCCCACCAAGGCAGGCTTGGGCCTCCTGAAAGAGGAAATACTTGCAGTAGGGGGTGGTATCCCAGGAGGGCAATTTTCTGTGTTTGTCTAATGACAGAGGGCATGAGGACATTTGCATCCAGCAAAGTCACTCATACCTTTCCCTCTGGTCCATCTAATGCAGGAGCTAAGTGAGTCCCTCCAAAGAGGCATTCTGTCTGAGACCCTCATTCACTTAACAGTTATAGTTGGTCACATTGCACCCACTGTCTGCCACAGGATTTCCTTTCCTTGATTAGCCCTATCTACAACTTTATTCATCCAATGGCCACAGCAGCTGCATTAAAATGGGGCTACAGAGAACTAATCCTTTCTTTAAGTTCCTAAGCAATAATTTAACAGTAATAGGGTTTTGCCCTGTATCTCCACAACTTGCAATTTTGCCAACTTTCATTAATTTTAATAAAATACTCCTATTAAAATACTATTTTTTTACCTTTATACTGCAGCTCTGTGAGTTTATCATGTTGACTTCCACTAAAACAAACTAGTACAGTTCCAGTTATCACAGTTGCAGAAACCTGTAAACACAGTTTTAAATAGAGTCTCAAAAACAATAGGCAAATAAAAAGGGGTTTTTTTTGGTTGGTTGTCTGCCTTACCAGTTTTCCAGTTCTCCTTAAGCAGAGCATGAGTTTTATGCAGCCTGATGGTTTGCAATTCAGCTTTGGCAGTACTGAACTGAAGATCACTCTGAGTCAATATTAGCTCTTGATTTTTTGCTCTCACCTTCATTTTCATTTGCTTAGAGAGGTAGTCACATTAAGAAATACGTGTTTTAAAATATTCACCTTTTTGAGACACATACTGGCTGCATTTTAGCCACTCTGACCTCTTTCTCCCCTAGAAATGAAGCCAGAAAAGGCCAGCGATGACTGAATGCTCTCTTTATAGCATCAGCTGGTGCCAGCTGAAGTCTATGAGAGCTGTTTGAAAGGTGTCACAGGAGCCGAACCTTATGGTGTCTGAAGGCACCTGTTTTCAAGATGTATGAAAGTGTTTTGCACTTCACAGTCATTTCTCTATTCCTGCTTAGCTTTAATTATCTCAAATTGTGCAAATACACCACGAACTCACATGGTCAGTTCCTTTGACACTCACTCAAATCCTTATTTTGATAATGCTCCCTCTGCAATGCTGTGTAAAGCAGCAGGTAAGAGATTTCAGGATTTAAAATTTTCCATTAATTCACATTGTGCAGAAGAATCAACACTCAGCAAATGTCCAGGTGTCCTGAGAGGCCATACACAGACTGTGCCAACCTGATAATTATAATTTCTTTAGTAGAGATGCTATGCATATAAGGAGGTATAACATGCATAAAAGCATATTGGAAACAGAGAGGCTGTAATTTTCTCATCAAAGCTCCAAGTCACAAAGAAGTAACTGTGAAACACAAATCCAGGGGGTAAAAATGTAAGCTCTAAGAAATCACATCTCAGCATGGAAAAGAAAAAAAAATTGGTAACAGACATCAGAAAAATCCGGATGACTGCAGGCTAAGGCCATCATTCTATTGCAAAATCATAAAGCAAATCTGGGTACTGGTTTTGACTCTTTAAATTATTCACAGTCAATGGTGACCTTCCAGGATTGGATTCCCTGTTCAGTATTTCACTGTCTCATTGTATTGTAAAGATATTTTCCCTGACCTTTGCAAAGTTTTGTTCACTACCTGGTATCTTGACAGAAAATATACATATCTACAGCAGATAGAAAGGGAAAAAAAAGTCAAACACAAAGGTATTTTCTCCCTTGTCTGAAAAGAAAAAAAGATCTCAAATATAAATTCTTAATTTTTTTTTAAAATTATGTATTAAACAGTGTGTGCTTATTAATAAATTACAAGGCAAGCAGATGTAGGAGTCACCTTCAGTGGGTTGTTGAAGGTGTTTATGTCAATGAGACAAGTAAAAGAATTTTTAGATGATTGTTTGCATGAGATAAATACTAAAATAAGAGCATACTAAGCAACTTTGAAATAAAAGTGATGGATTGTTCCCTATTGTTCTTAAAGAACATCTGGCAGTATTTGTTCATACACACTTATGGTGACCTTTCCTCGTTAGAAGTGATTTCCACTCCCCAGTTTCCAAACCATTTCTTGACAGCCCCCTATTCTACAAAAATTATGACTCATACCTAGATAGCTGAATCAATATCAACAATATCATTTTAATAGAGTATCTTAATTGTTCTATGAAAACAATATTAAATCACAAACTTAGTTCTTCTTTTACTATCTCTTGCATATCAGAAAGAGTAACTGAGCATTCAACCCGCAGGAGCTTGCTGTTGTAATGGTGGCGAGAAGAACAGAATCCAAAGGAATAGGAAAATAGAACTCTTCAAAAGTGGTGAGTTTTGGCCTTGATTTAGTTTTTTCAGCTGAAGAAGGCATCTCTGATCTTACAGCTATTTTAGAAGTACATTTTGTTCCTCAAGACAAACTCAGGGTTGCCAAGGGGGGGGGTGAGGGACAGCAGGCAATGACATGCGGGGGTGCAGGCAATGACACCAGCGATGCTCACGTGCGGGCAGTTCGCAGGGATGCACAGTCAGGCCTGTACGCAAAGTAAGTATGACAGCACAGAGACTGCAGGTGGAGCATTACTAGGCACATACATAAATGAATTTACCTAGTATTGTGTCCTTACACAAAAGTAGCTGCACAAATGCCTTATGCTCTATGTATGCTGGAATTACAGGCACAGAGAGATCCAGGCTGAAAAATCTTCCAGTTTTGGTAGCACGGTTTGCATCCCTTCTTACAGACAGGTTTACATCTCTTCACAGGCATTCAGTTAGTTCAGACCTGTTCGTTCCCTGGAGCAGAGATTCTTTTGTACGCTAAATTTGAGTACATGGGTATTTCCGGTAGAAACATGATACCTCCAAGATATGCGGCATCAGGTATTCAGGAAGCAAACGGAGATTACATCTTTGTACAAACTGTATTCAAGGCAGTTGTACTGGAGACCAAGATAAATCCAGCCCTTTCATGTATTGTTTTTTTTAACATTATAAAATTGGGCTAAAGCCCAATTCTTCTCCTCTGAATAACAATTACCTAAGCCAAGCCGTGATCTGCACCATCTCCTTGTGTTTCATTTTAGCAATATAACAGAGAGGATTTCTCAGGCCGAAGTTTCCTTGCCTCTGCTGCTAACATTTGTGACAAACCTATTTGTTTTGCAGATCTTGGAGGCAGACCCCAGGAGCATCTGATCAAGCCATCTCCAAACTGGACAAAAAGAACAAGGCAGATCTCTTAGTCAGTACCTTACCAAGCCACACCAGGTGTACTTTACAGAGGGGGAGGAGGATTACTCTCTTATCCTTTTCAAAATCACACTATTAATACAAGCTGGGTCAAAATAATGTTATAGATGTACATGGTAGCATTTCCTGACATGTAAATTGCAAGCTTGTAGAAGAGAATGTTAGAAAAATATAGTCACAATCAATTAGTTGGATTTAGAAGCAACTGTATATGGTATAGATCCTGTCATTATAGGATATATACCATGTCTTAGAAAAAAATCTGAGTTAATTGCACATCTATTTATTTTTGTCATAGGATTTTAAATTAATGCACATAATTTTAACAATGGCCTGGTATACAATATACCAAAATTTAGAATAAAAATCCTTAAAAAATAAGGTGCAATTTAGTCCAGTTTGAAAATCAAAGCCTTCTTATTACCAGCTCTGTTTTGAAAATGTAAAGAAAATGTATATATATTTTAAAAGAACACAAATGTCTAGAAAAAAGCTTATTTTAACATACTGTATGGGTAGGCATATAAATATGAAATTACCAACGCACATAAGCTTCTTGGCATCTGTCATGCAGATAAAGCCAAGAAAAAAAAAGGTATTTTCTGGTAAAGAACTAAATTAATGGAATCTACCTCAAATGACTGTACTGCTCGGGTTGGTACACTCTGAAAGTCTTCACCCAAATGGTGCTGCCAGCTCCAATGCCTCCTGTTATTTAGAACTTAAGACCTAGCTCAATGTTCTCTGTTCAATAACTGAGTCATTTAAAGAAAGCAGAAAAAGTAAGAACCAGGGAAGTTGTGTTGGCTGTTTCTGTTTTGGTGGGGTTTTTCTTTACATAATGAAAGGCAAAAGAAAGTCAATACAAAGAAAGCCACGGACTTTTTGAGGGGAAATTTTTAAATAAACACAAGTATTCATGTCGCATATATCTGCCTCTCTGTGAATGCAGTTTACACGTTTTATGTAGCTAGCTACAAAAAACACTCCAGCAAATTTCTAAAAAATATAATCTGATTTTTATAAATCCTATTCCTACCAAAGATAATCAAGAGATAAACAGCTGTTTTACTTCATTCTGTTACAGCCACTTAAAGAAACAATCTCATTGACAGAGCAGAAGAACCAGGCAATAGTAGTCACCCCTCCACAAAACTGCTTGTGCTGAAGAGCTTAGCACTGTGACTTTACTCTGTTAAAAAGGTGATTCTTAACTCTTGATTTCTAAGGTGCTTCCAGTGCAGAATGAACCTTACAAGTAAAAACCCTGCCCCCAAGCCGATTACTATCTTTTATATTAGTAAAGGCTGTTATTTCATCCCCTAATGGACTAGTGAGATTAAAGTTATGAAAGGAAATGTCTCGTTTTGGGAAGTTATGTCAAGAAGGGTGATTCTCACAGTCACTGTGAGAAAAAAAGTCATGTTTCTTTTTGAAAGGGAGTAACTAGGTCAGATTTCTAACTCAGAGAATTATTGCACTAGTTACGTGTGTGAGAGCTTCCCTGTGCAACCACGACTTTGCACTCTTGCTTTCCCTCTTCCTTGCCTCCTAATAAAAACCACACAGCTATTGGGACATTTTTCTTTAAATAAAACCTGCAGTTAGTTTGCAAACACACAGACTTCTGTGTATCTCTGTATTTCTGCATACTCCCAGTACTCAGCTTTACATGCAGAACTTCATCCCCTGTTGAAATTGTCACCACCTTCCCCTTCCATCAAGTGTGGCACCTGAACAGATATTACCTGACACATACATCTTGCACCAGTTCCAAGGAAGGGGCAGGAAGTGTTTGGCAGGACACCAAAGGGATCTGTAACACCTGGATTTGATTTATAACCTCCAGAGAATTAAGTAATGAAACTCATCTGGAAGCAGCAGGGCTGGGCTATGCCCTCACCATGGGCTCTGGGAGATGAGCCTTGCTCAGCCTGCCACTGAGTGCCAGGGCTGTGCCTCATTCCCAGAGTCTGATGTTTCCCAGGGGGTCACTTGGCTGGGAAAACTTCTCAACCATGAAATGCTAGGAAAAGCACCTCCATTTTATAGCTCTCTCAGTGAATTAAGGAGGCTGATTTTCCCCTTTCAAGAGGAAGTTCTGTGTTTTGAGCCTCTGTAATGCAAGGAAAGGGGTTGGTCGAGGGTGTATATGACAAACACCAACATGCACACAACGTCTTGCAGTCCATATGACCCTTTAGCAGGACCACACCAATCCCTGCCCCCAGCTGTGAGGAGCCAGCAGGGGCCCATGGTGGAGCAGCGCTGCCCACACGCACTTTGCATGGAGCTAGCCAAGCCAAGGGCACCGTGCAGCTGGAATGGTGGAACTGGGCCAGCATCCCGACTGGTCTGCAGAGGGGGTGTCCCCCACAAAGAGATGCTAGGCTGCATATGATAGCTGACTGCTAGAAATACACGACAACTGCATCTGACCCTCTGAAAGCAGTGTGATCTTCTGCTGTTGTCAGATCACTTGACATTGCTTTCACCAAACCAACAGCTGAAAAAAACAAAATGACAAACACTGGTAATGAGCAGTTAATACAAGCTCCTGGATGAAGGAGCTTTGACAGTATTTCTGCTCTTGTGGAACCTCTGCTTCACAAGACTATCTTCCAATGCAGCTCATTAAAAGAGCACAAATGCTCAAAACTCCCTTTGGGGAAACAAGGCTTGAAGTGAGCCAGGCAGAGGTTTCCTGGGCAAGATGGGCAATGCATGCCTCCCCCACGTACACACAGAGCTGTGCACCTCAGGCTGGAGGTCAGTCAACGATTTTTGGACCATGTGCCAAAGTAAATTCTTAGGTGTCTTGTGGGAAAAAATTCCTGTGGGTTAAAATTCAGCAGTTTCAAGGGCTGAATGAAATAGTTTATGTACAGTCATAATAAAAAATTGATCTTCATCAAAATGAAATAATCCTCTTGAAGAGTTTGGCATTTATTGCTAGGAAACTTCACTGCTGCTGTCTTGTCAAGCTGTTAACTGACCCTATACAGAGCTAGAGTGATCTGGTTCTCCCCAACACATCACAGGAGTGAAATTCTGTTTTACAACTAGGGATTAGTAATCACTGTATTTCTAATTTGAAGAGAGATCATTACTCAGAGCTTGGGTCTGAGATACAGGCAATTTACCTTGTCTATGCTACTATGCAAACAACGAATCTACCTCTTTGCAATTATTTGACCCTTTCTGCTCCATGGATGCCAGGCTATATTATTTCATATCCTACTGGAACTAAGAGAGCACAGGTTATAGAAAATATGCATTTCATATGCCCCATCAGAAACTACAAAACTGTGTCATAAACAATTTTCTGAGTTTTTTCTTAGTTGAACATATTAAGCACTGCTACTTTTTAAAAGCTCTTTTAAAGATTATGAACAACACACTTTCAAAATAACTTGAAGTCCAATAAAAGTGTTAGAAACATCTTCACAGTTTGCTCCAAGTCATGCTTGACAAGTGCACATTAGAATAGTAAAGGTTTATTCAAAACTTAGAGTTACTTAAACAGACATCAATAAAATGTGTACTCCTTCTATTTTTGCAGTTGAACCCCACTGGAAATCAGCAGAGGTACTGACTCCAAGATGGACCTGCTTCTGGCCATTGCCAAGCTGTCAGCAACAGTGGTAGCATTTCTGGGATAATGTATTTAAGAAGGGGAAAAAAGAGTTACTGGGTGGAAGCAAACTGCAGCCAGAGAAGAAAGGAGGATATGTGAGGGGAACAACTCTGAAGACACCAAGGTCAGTGAAGAAGGAGGGGTAGGAGATGCTCCAGGTACCACAGCAGAGTTTCCCCTGCAGCCCATGGTGAAGACCGTGGTGAGGCAGCTGTGCCCCAGCAGCCCATGGACATCCAGGGTGGAGCAGAGAGCCACCTGCAACCCATGGAGAACCCCATGAAGGAGCAGGTGACCCTATGGGAAGCCCATGCTGGAGGAAGCTCCTGGCAGGACCTGTGGTGCCCTGGAGGACCCACACTGGAGCAGTCTGTTCCTGATGGACTACACCATATGGAAGGGACCCCTACTGGAGGAGGTCATGGAAAGTTCCAGCTCGTGGGAAGGATTCACTTTGGAGAAGTTTGTGGATTACTATCTCCTGCTGGAGCAGGTGAAGAGTGTGCGCAATCCTCCCCCTTACGAGGAAAAAGCAACAGAGACACCGTGATGAACTGACTGGAGCTCCCATTCCCAGTCATCCTGTGCTGCTGCTGGGGATAAGGTAAAGAATTCAGGAGGGAAGTTTGACCCCAGGTGGAAGGGATGGATGAATGAAAAGTGTTTTAAGATCTGGGTATATTTCTCATCATCCTATGCTGATTTGATTGATACTAAATTAAACTAATTTCCCCAGGCTGAGTCTGTTTTGCCCATTACTGTAACCAGTGAGTGATCTCTCCCTGTCCTTTTCCTGAGTCACAAGCCTTCCATTATATTTTCTCTCCTGTTTCATGTTTGAATATAACATGGCAGGGTATTTCCTCATACCTTTTTGTTGACCCTTAGCTATCTCTGTGTCCCAACAGGCCCAAATAAGTTCTTAATTAGAGTGGACAGCTCTGCCACACTCTCCCAGCACCCATGCAGAGCTCCTTTCCAAAGCGGTAGAGACACAAGGGTTAAGGTGTCATTTCCAGAGGTCATTCTCAGTGCAGGATTTTACCTTGGGAACAGTAACACTTTACAATCACAGGGTCATGCTTTGCCTGCAAATAATGCAGCATTACTCAAATGCAAAGCAAATCAGAGCAGAGAGCAGAGCCTGTAACAACTGCAAGGTCTGCTCCAGGTGCAGAACATGAACACAGTTCCCAAGTATTACACAGAGCAACTGTCCTTTTAAAAACAGAACAGCAGCAAATAACAAACACTGACCAGCGCCAGCCCTGGCAGGGACATCATACAGTCTGATAAGAAGCACCAACACACTATGGAGTAAATAGATCCCTGTTTTCCCAGGGAGAGTAGACAGCAATGCAAAGAACAAACACTTCAGTGAGTCACTTCCTGTGTTAGGGACATGCAAACCTACAGTCTAAAGGTTCAATGCTGACACAGTTCAGGGTGTGACTTTTCTCAACAGCGAATCACAGAATGAGTTTGGAGTTCACTTAAGAGGCAAAAACTGCTGTTTGAATCCTGCTGACTCTTCCAGGCCCAGCACAAGAACATGCTGCATCCAGAACCTGGGTTCAACAGGTCTATTTGCATGATCCTTAACCATGACCACTAACTCATGTGGTTTTCAATTTTAAGGAATGCGTTTTATCTGCTATAGTTCCTTATTTTTTCCATGCCAATGGCAGTAAGGTTAAATAAAGAAATTCATACCCACACAGAAAAAGAGATTCATGTTGCTTGTGGGTTTATATTCTCAAGGTATGATGAGCAACTTTTTAGAAGAGTTCCAATCTGACTATCCAAAATTATGTCCAATTGGTATCTTTCCTTCTGGTAACTGTAGTTCTTAAAAACTAAACACAAAATAAAGAACAACCCTATCACTGACCATTTTGTTTTAAAGAAGATGATACAATCTTATGCCAAAGAATGAAATTCCCTCGAGGAGCCCTTGTACATAAATCTTTTTATCTTTATCTGAGGAACCAACAGTAGTAAAGTGCTGGAAATGGAAATGTGAAACCTCTCTTATAGAAAAATAAAATGACTGGAATAGAATGAAACTTTAAGTTACTGCATATTAAGCTCAGGTACAATAATTTCATAATTCAATAAATTTTCCTGACACTTGGTATTGCCCAAGTGTGAGGAGCACTTTGCAGAGATTATGTATCTTTGTATTGCATTTAACTTCAGCTCCTGTGGTCAATGACAGCTAAAATGCTACCTTTGATAAAGGACCACCCTGGGATGGCATGTTATCTGATGTGAAACAGACTGACCAAGAACTGAGACATCCCGCTCCTCAAGGAACATTCTGTATCAGCTGTTTTCAACTATTCACTTGTAAATACATTTTTCAGTTGCTTCCCTAAATTGCAGAAATTGTGTCATAAATGAGGGCTCCTGATACTCTGCTGAGTCCTGTCACCTCTTTGAAGCACCAGGACCAACACATCCCCAGGGTGACAGGCACCCCAGGTCATATGGCTGTACTTTTCTGGCAGAAGTGGGAAAGATGCATTTCCCATTTTATTTCTGAGAGTATAATGTTTTATTTCCTTTCATATGCCAGTCACATTTTTCAGCTATAAAAAATCCCTGCTTTGCCTGACCCATCTGCCTTCCCTAAAAAGGCAACTCTGCTTGTATTTTTGCTATGCCAAACAAATTCCTATTGCTTCCTGGCATGAGGTCATTCCAGGCGAACATTGGTACGTCATCTCTGTTCCCTCCTGTCACCTGCTACTGCAGATTCATACTCAGGATTCTGTAGACAGGCACTGATGGGGAATAATACATAACTTCTCTGAGTCATATTCTTTGTGAAAATGCAGACCTTTTCAGGCAGTGGAAAGCAATCCATATCAACAGCAAAGAGCTTGTTCAAATATCTTAAATATTATTACTTTCTTAGAAAAACATATTTCAAAGATCTATAAATTGAAATATTTTAGATAAATTACTCTAGGGTGTACTGTTTTCAGTGTTCAAGAGCTGCAACCTCTAAATAATTAACAGGTATTTCATCTGCAGTTTCATTTTGTTTTAATGTAGATGTATAGCCCATCAGGGTAACAAAATCAACAATTCACTGAGAGAGTGACTACAATTTCCTATATTAACCCTACAGCGAAGAAGGTATTCAGCATCAAACAGCCCTGTCATTTCTTTCTCTAGAGGAATAACTTTTTGGATGCATTACCAATAGGCAAGGAAAACTGCTTTACAAAAAGAGGTTTATTTACAGTGTCAAGAAATTAAGCCAAAAGTGAAGTAGCACTGTGTGTGTTAATAAGAAATGCATTTATAAAAAAGTGCTAACAAGCCACAACTCACAGGCTTTCTAAAAGCTTAGGATATTAAGGCAATACAAAAGAGATGCCAGTAGTGCTGGCATCATGAACAAATCTGGGGTTGGTTTCAAAGCCTAGATGCTTATGAGGTGTATTTGCTCAGCCTTTTAACACTTGTTTTAAAAACTAACTCCTCCATTGGGCCCCATTATCCTGCAGGGGGAACCGCAGAGTGCAAACCCAAAACCTCCTGACTCTATCTGAAATGTAATTAATTACAGGCCTCAAGGTACCACAGACAAAAGCCCGTTTATATGGAAATTCCTCCTCTAAAAAGAGACATGTAGAAACTTCCCAATTCAGCAAGTAAGCCAATGTGGAAACTCATCCTTGCCTGTCTGACCAGCTACAGACTCGACTCACATCACCCTCAAATGCCTGCTGCTGAGCAGGAGAGAGTTCAGGCTCCTGAACTTCACTTAGCACTTTCCCTTAATCAGATAAAAAAATATTTGCAACATTTACACAGCAAACAAACACACCAAAATTACATCTACAGAATGTGGGTTTGGCTAAATAAGATACTTTCTCACTCTGTTTATTCCTCCTAAACAGCAGTCAAAGTGGGCTTTAAAAATATATTATAGCATTTCTTCCATATTCATTTGGGGGAAAAAAAATAGTCCCTAAAAGTAAAAAGTACTTATAAGAATCATTAGAAAGTCATAAGCTAACACTTTTCAGAAAAAGCAACCAGAAGTTTGTATTTTTAAAACAGACCTTGTTTAGGAACAGGCAGCGTACATAGGTTAGGCAAGTGAGGGGAGTCTCCTGCCTTTCTCTCAAAGAAAACACAAATTTTAGAAAATCCCAATGGTATGAGGGAAAACACTTCAAATAAATCTGTAAGCCCTCAAAATAATGTTAAGATGTTCTTCCCCCCCCCAAGCTTGTTTGAAGACTCACACACTCCCTAGGAAAAGTCCTTTATTTGCATTGATTAAAGTAGGTATTCAGATCCAGACTCATACAAATGGAGAAACTGAGACAAATAGGTGCATCAGGAAGGACAGGCTGTGCCCATCCTCTTATTGCTGAAAAACATCCATCCTCTCTGAATACACAGATAATGGAAAAATACAGACCTTTGAATATACTTTTTCTTCAGACTTTAATATCTTTATAATGTAAAACAGAGCCTGCAAAAAAAAAAATAAAAAGGCAAGTCTTAAATTTAGGCTGAAAACTACTTTGGGAATTAATTTTTTCTTTTGCTACGTTGTGATATGTGGCTGACATACCAGTGCCTTGGCTGAAATGCTGCCAGAGTAAAACATAATTATCACTGTAACTCCTGCCATTATAAGTCAATTCTGAAACTAAATCAGCAATTCAGATTCTTCTTATGGTCAACTACTCTTAAGCAGGAGGCTTTCCCCCAGCCATCTCCACCAGGAAGTATTTCTGTTAAATAAAAATGACAGCAACAATATAGGCCCAGATGTGGCCATGAGAAAATAAACTGACACACGGGTATCAAAATCCAAAAACAAAACCCCAGAGCTTTACCTCAAATCTGTAAGCAGCTAAAATGCCAGGCATTATCCTAAGAATTAGCCTAATAATTTTATTCATAGCCTCATCAGGTAAATGCCATCAGTAAGGGTGGGAACAAGAAGCAAAGCCCAGTACAAGCCATTAAGCCAAAAAAAAAAAAAAAAAAAAAAAAAAAAAAAAAAAAAAAAAAAAAATTAGCTGTGATTAAGACTATGTTCTTTATTTCTTTCACAAGCGATACAGCTTTATCAGGAGTGATGAACATTCCATGATTGTCCTCAGCAAAGACAGTGCCAGGTGACTGAAGACCTCTCCAAAGTTTAGGAGCTATGGATTTCAATCTTCTTAACCAAAGCCAGGTGTAGAACAAGCTTCTTGCACCTTGGACAACTACTGCAAACAATGCAGAAAAATAAGCATCCTATCCCCACCAGTATCTGGAAGGACAGGAGCAGTTCCCGTGACTTGAGTAGTTGGGTACTGAGCTCATGTGTCAGTCTCAGGGCTGGGGATGCTCTGAAAGAAGCTTTGCACATAAGTACCAAAATGTAAATTGTCACATGGCACCTTCAGTGCTTTAACCTTTGCAAATCAATTCTGTAGCCCACAGAGCCTCTCACAGCTCTTTAATCTTTCACCTAAGCAACAGAAGTTTTTCTTTCTTGCTGCTCCTCTCCCATGTACATTCCTGCACCTGCAAGCCCTGTGATGGCAGGTTCTCTGGAACCTGGAGATGTTCCCACTGGCATAAGATTCACCCCTTCTTTACTCCCTGTTTCACCCCCTTGATTGCAGCCTTTGGTTTACATTAGGGCGCCCATTAATAGCCTGAACACAGTTTACCAACAAAGCAGCATACAGCAGCTGCCTCAGATCAAAGCTTTTCTAATCAGCACCCACTGCATCCATCACAAGCAGGCAAAACCCAACAGGGGAGTTTGAGTTGGTCAAGGTGAAACCCACTCTTTCTATGGGGAAGATATTGTAGGGGGTTTCACCTGCAGAACTGGATCCAAGTGAGTCCAACTGTTTGAAGTAAGATCAGAATTAAAAGAGGTGTTTTGTTAATACACTGAAATGACCTGCTCCTGCCATGTCTCCTATTAATTCATAACCATAATCACCAATCAGAGCAACTAAAATGGATTGTAGTTTGAACTCTAATTGAATCAGTAGGCAAAAACTGACCTGCAAACTACTTCTTTCTCATAACTTCAAATAACAATTTTTTTTGTTGTGAAGACTTTAGCATCTTAAGTATTGCACAAGCCATAGTCTCAAAGGTTGAACAATTCATTAGCTGAACATAGCAGTAAGAAGATCATAGCAAAATACTTCACTAGCACAAACAATTCTATACCTTCTTTCAGTTTCGTTTTCATTAAAATCAAAAACTTCTGAAAGCCAAGAAATGTACTGTGTTAGGACACAGCCCATTGGCTCCTCACCCAAGAAACTGCAGGAATTACCTGCAAACACAAGAACTGTAGTCACTATACAAAGGGTCACGTTGTGAAAGCAAAGCTACATCTGACAGTAATGCAAATGGATCTTGGGAGTCTTGCTGTTAACTTACACAGGAGGTAAACTGGGACTGACAATTGCCTCTGTCCCCATTCCTGCCTGTTTGGTCCTGTGCCTCCCTAGCCCTCCTCTTTCTTTCTCTTTCCTCCTCTGTGGGATTTTTCAGTGCGTAACTGAACTCACAGTGCTACAAACTTTAGTAGTTCTGTTCTGGTAACCCACGAGCACAGTAATTCTGCAGTAAGCCTCCCTAGCTCCTGAGCAAAGAACATCTACTCGTACAGCTTGGGAAAGCCAGGCCCTCTTGTTAGGATTAGCATTTTTAGAACAAAAACATACTAGTACACTAGGAAATATCAATGAGATTAAAGTAAAATACTGAAGCTGAAAAGAGCAAACAGCACTGTGTGTCAAGCCTATAATCTATATTCATAAACTACAGTTAAATACCACCTTCTCCTGCTAAACCTCCACCTGATCCAACCAGCCCTCCCATCCAACAACTTACATCAACGATTTTATGAATACAACTTCAAATGTAGTATGTTGACTAGAATTCATTAATACGTACTTAACAATGTAGTGTATAATAAAAAAATATTAATACGTGTTTCAGTAACATTAAGAAGCAATAACACTGTCAGTGCCCTTCATTTACTTTGCAGAAGGTCTGGGAAACAGTTTTTCACTCATAAGAATGAGGGAAATAAAGCAAATACGTTCTCAGCTTAAATTTGGGTTGACTGTTGGTATCCTTAAACACAGAAACATCCTGCCAATTCTATACAATTACATATAAATTTAAAATGACTGACAATTTGCAATCAAATCAAGTACATTGTGTAATCCTACCACAAAACTATTAACTAAATATGAATTTTCAGACTGGTGTAGAAACTATGCTTAACCATTATAACATTGTTTCTTGATAAAGGCATCGAAATAATTCTGCAGCTGAAAGATTCAACAGAGCAAAACCACAGTACTTAATTAAAAGGGGGGAAGAAGGTAAAAAGGAGCAAAAATAGAAGAACACTTGAAAGCAAATTTCATCCTTCAACTAACCCAAGAAATAATGAAACAAAAGGGAAGACAAACAACCGTCTATCTGCATACCGACTGTTCACCCAGTCTCAATAGGATCTGGATGTCAGACATTCAAAAACTTTTTAAAAGAACGAAAATTACAAACACTAACATTCAAATTATATCACTGTCTTTTGCTAAAAACCAGCCAGAAATCCCAGTTTTTCTACTGAAATGTAAGATTATACTGTGCGAAAACTACCACAGGATTATTTACAGACATGTATACCAACAATTTTGCTATGTAAAGCAAAGCTAATAAATATGCAGAGACAAAACTTAATTTAAAAAAAAAGTTACCAATGAAGTATGAAAGGGCAGAACACTAAGCCAGCTTTAATTTTTGTAAAATATATCAGACAACTGAAAGGAAGTGAGTATTTTGTCAATTCTACAGACCACAATAATGCACTATTGAAAAAGTTGACCGCTGATATGAGATCTCATGGGGAAGGGTGCAGGGAAGGAGGTTCAGAGATTGACAAAGCAAAAAATCAACATTTTCAGACTATATAATTTACATATTTACAAAATCACCTAAGTTTGAAATTCAAATCATCACTTTTGTCTAGATTTTTCATGTAAACTCTGGGTACATATTATTTAAATATTTTTAATGTAAATGTATACCAATTTTTTATGTTGTATCACTTCAATAAGAAAAAACTACATCCAAAATTCTGATTAAGTACTTGGAATACAGGGAAAACCCTGGTCCCTCAGAGGTCAAGAGCAGAACTCCCTAGGATGTCTAAATTCACTGTATGGTATTCACAGTGTATGTTTAAGATACCCATACTTGACTATGTAGATGGAAAAGCCTAAATGTCAACTCAAAGATCTAACTGTAAATGAAAACTCATTCCCTAAAGGCATAATCTTTCACTTCCACACACTAACACAAAAATAAAGATCACAGGCAATGAAAAAACAAACCAGGCGGCCACAGTTTGAAGACCAAATATTTCTTTACTTCAAAAATACATCTTTATATTCAAATTCCAAGTTGCTGCAGTGTAGCAGGAATATGCAATCATAAATTTAATTTATCTTGATCATTTGCATTCCCTGGCAAACTGAGCGCAGGCAAAACATCTGGTTTTCAGTGAAGACGTCTGTTACCTTGTCTTCTGTCTGGGTTCATTATAATGTAAAACAGATGAGAAATAAGCCTTGGGGTCACGTAATCCATTCTCCCTAAACTGTGAATTGCCTTGCGATCGAACTTTATCCGATAATGAATGAATTTGCTCATCATCCATCACAAGAACTCTTCAGAGCATATGTGGAATTTTTAAATTTTCTTTTCAGGTGGACACACAAAAGTACAGCAGTTACACAACTGATTTTGCTTCTTAAAATCTTGCAGAACTTAAAGTCGGTTTGATAGTTAACCATGTAAAAAGCCAAACAAAAATTGAAAGTAATTAGACTATTGAAAATTTAATTTTTTAAGCAGGATTTATGCCTTGGCATACCTCTCATTGTTCTCCTTGCATGGAGAAGCTGTTTTTCATTCTTGACTTTAAAATAGGGCACATGAAAAAAATGTACTTCATCCCTTCTTGCTTGATGATGTTACAATTCAGCAGTCAAATACTGTCTATCATCATTTGTATACTTGAATCCATTTGGACATGGCCAAACAATAATGTGAAAAACAGTAATTATCACAATCATAATTTAACCTCTGGTAAATTAATTCCTAAAGAAGTTCTTAGAATTAACATATTGCCTCCACATAATTAGGTAGCAGGACTCTTCTGCATTGGCTGCATCAAAGATCACTTTTTTGGTAAGTTTCAGTGGCAAATGCTTCAAGCAGGAGCTACTGGTAGTCTTCTTACTATTTCCATAGCTATCTTTAGATAGGCTTTAGCCTGCAAAACAGAAACATATATTGAGCACCTTCCATTTTCTACAAAAAGGAATATTTCACAATTTATTAGGTATTTGTTCTTTTACACACAAAGAGAAAACCAAAGATGTTTAAATAAATGGGTTCAATTTAGCCTGCATTCAGGAAAAATAATGCATTAATACACACAATAAGCACAAGCATTGTATAAAATATTGGTGGGGAGGGAATGTGTTAAATTTAACTTGGGTATTACTTTAAGACTAGAACTTGACTGAACAATTGGTCTTTAACAACAAGCAGAGTCAATAGTTTTCTGGAGGAGAAGTGATGAGGAGGACATAGACTCTTTAGTCCCACAGGTACTATTAATTATAAACTTCCCTCATCCTGACAACCGAGATGCTCCGTGCACAGGATAGAGAATCAGAGAAAACAACAGCATTCCCAAAAAAATTTTTTGAGACAATGCATTACAGACTAGACTATCACTATGGAATTTCCTATTCAGACATTTAAAGTATTTTCAAAAAAAGACATCTTTCCAAAAGACTGAAGTGGGTATTGGAAAGAACTAATTCTGCAACACTAGAATCCAACAGATGAACTCTTTCACACCAAACTGTGACATCTGGTCAGACACCTTGAGCTGGAGAGCACAATAGCACAGAACTGCAGGACTATGGAGAGCAACCCAAGTAAGCATACTTATGTTAACAACTCTAAAAACCGTGACACAGCTAGGACCATGATCAGTCCAACATCAAGTATTAACAAACCTAATGTCAAGGGACTTATATCAAAACACTGCATGAAGTCCAACACAGAACGAACCACAAAATTAAACCAAATTATTCCTGTACCAAGTTCAACAACCTGTCGTCAAAATAGAACATCTTTTAAAAATCTCAAAGATTGATATAAGAATGTTTAATTAAAATAGTGGTTTTGTGTGTATGTATATACACACTGCACATTGTTCCAGACGTTGATTACTTCCATTGTTAAAAATGTACACCTTATCTGTAACTTGAATTTGTCATATTTCAGTTTCCAGCTGGTGCACCACATTCGGTGTCTGTCTAGTACACAGCAAAGTCCCCCAACTGAGCTTGCTCCTCTGCTCCTACTCTGTTCGATCGTAACCAACCTGCTCCATCTTCTCCAGTGAGTCTCCATACAGAGTCCACATTGACAACCTTCCCTGTTTTACTCAAACAAACCCCCACAATAATCCCTACTGCACTGATTTTTTTCTCTCTCCTGCACAATGGCTCTAACAATTAATTAATCCTTGTATCCCTGATGAGCCTTTTAAAACAGCAAACAAACTGACACATGCCAGAGGCCAGAGCTTGAGGAGCAGAAGAAAAGGTCTGTCACACCAGGGCCACCAGCACCCACTGTCACTGGTCTGAAAGAGGTGTCAGCCTTTTGCAGAGCCACGCACTGCTCAGGTCTTCTCTTTTTTAGGGATTACTCCCAACTTGTAGGGTTTTACTTTCTGGCACTCCCACCCTCTACACCTCATAGTCTCAGTGCTCACATCCCCTTAAAACTAAAGCCACAAAATTTTCTGAGTTTTTAAGGAATGCAGACACCAAGATTGAACTGCTTCCTCTCACATGCATGACTTTGTGGCAAGAACGATAGAATGAATTTAGAACTTAACTCACAAACACGAATTTCAAACTTCTATGGCTACAGTTGCAGTGCACTTGGGTAACAGCCTGTGTGCAACACTCACTTCACTCAGCCATTAATGTCCTGCGTGGTCCCCAACTAACCACTTGCCTAGACAATATAATGTACTAACTTGAAATAAAGCGATTGACTGAAGTCAAGCTGCCTTTGCAGTCAAGTATTTGACTAATTGGTGTAGGACCGCTCCAGGTGGGAATTTCGAACTCTCTTGAACAGTCCCACAGGCAGCTCCCACTTTGCACAGATCAATTAATGCATTTTAATGAGTCAATTAACAACCTGCATACAAAACCTGGCCCCTTCTAAAGAGTGCCCAGGCTGTTTGCCTGCTCCAGAGTTGACCAAATTGTACACAGAATTATAAATTCACCATAAACAGACTTGACTGTATAAATGTTACCCTATGTCAAGATCCCAAAAAACTTATGATTTTTTTTTCCTGCAAAATGCTGTTAATGAGGGTCTGAGCAACAGTTTCCCAATGTACACTGACTCTCATTTGCCACGAAGCTGATCTGCCACTTTGCAACAGGAAGTTCCTGGTGCAGTTCTTTGTAGCCAGCATGCCAGCATTACCTAGACAGTTTTCTCAGCAACTGGTCTTGCCTGCTAAGCTTTGGGTTTTTTGTTTTCCTGGACAACTACTTTGTCTGTTGAACAGAGCAGTATCTCCCACATGTCCTTACAGAACTCGACCAGTCACCTGGCTTTGGCAAAAACCAACCGTTTCGAGCCTTGGATTCCTGTCTTTGAACAAATCATTTATCTATGAGCGAGGACCTATCAGCCAACATACCTGAAAGGTCTAAATGGAATCTTGGTAACTGTCAATATGCACTATATAAAAACAACCCTACACATATTGAATACTGTCTCGTACTCATCATCTTCTCAATATGGCATCTGTATACAGAGAGCACAGCTCAGTTCAGCTGTTTAATCCATCATTACTAAGCAAAAGAAGTTGGGTTGCAACTGAAAATGAACAGGGTTTACTATTTCCTTTCCGGGTGGAAAACCAGCAGAGGAAGAGTAAAGGATGAGTTCATTACTCATATCCTTTTTCATTTTAATAGGATAAAAGCAAATTTCTCGGCTCAGTTATTCCCTTTATGTTTGAAAGCTCTAAACAAATGGTTTATAGACTTTCTGAAAACCAGTTTTTTGTTGATGGACAACTTTATATGTAAAACAACTACGTATCAGTTTTCATTCTCCCCACTTCATGAGGATGAAGAAGTGCACAGGAAGACAGAATGCCCTAAAATCAGACCTGACTTGTTTATTACAAACACTGCCTAGATGGAATCTGAAAGCAGCACTGGGACAGGCAGAGGTAGAAGTTGAAGGTGATGTTCACAGAGTCAAAACAAAAGCTGGGAAACAGCCACATGAGAAACTGCTCACGTCTCTAACACTGGTACAAACAGTGCCAGAAAGACACAGTTCTTAAGACCTCAAGGGCACAGCTGATGATTAAGTGACTGATGACAGCATAGATGGTGGAGTAGGAAACAGAGAACCTGTAATGAAGCTCACCAGGAAATGGAGTGAAAAGTCCTGCTTAGCCTAAATAACCAGAACATTCATTACTCTGTAATGAATTTGTATTATCATGGGCTAGTAGATGTGGGGTAGATTTAAACTGCAAGACTTTTTACTAGCTGATCTAATTAAGCCCTACAGGAATCCTAGGGAAATATGAGCCTTCAGTTACGGCATTTCATTCTCCCTAAAAATCTTACCCCTAAGGGAAGTATGCATCATTGCTAAGATTACTGCAGACTGTACAGGTCATGGCCAACTCTGCCCTGTTCTCGTGGATTGGATTGGATTGGTTTGGCCTGACCTGCTGGTTTGCTTTCCACTGAAGCGCAGATCTTAGCCTGACAACAGCTCACTACAGTGGTTGTTGCCAGTATCTGGTGCAACAGCCACACAAAGAACACAACTTACAAGCAACAAAGTCAAAGCAGGTAGGAGCTGACATCACATCTTTCTTCACCCAAACCACTGCATACAAACAACTTCAGACCAGCAACTCAGAAACGCACACTAATCCCCTCATGCGGTTGTAGGCCTCATACACCATTGGTTATAAATCTTAGTACTGATATGGTTTCTAATGTCTGTTTGTAATTACAAGACTCCAAGACTATTAAGATGCTTTATCCAGTCCAGCAATCCAAAGGAGAATCTGTGCAAGCCCAGACTGTCTGGAATATCAAATGCTGTGGACGCTAATATACCTGTAAAGAAGAAAAAAGAATTTAAATGTGCTCATTTAGGGCTTGTAATTTATTAATTGCTGAAGGAAACTAGCAACCATGAGCAACTGATCAAATAGTGACTATAACAAGGACAAATACTAGACTTAGCTACCATCTACATGAACATAATCATAGCCAGCCAGTCACTGATAACTTTTGTTCTTAGCACCCTCTGCGCAACCACATTCCATTTGCCAGTTCAATCAGATTTTTAAATAGCTTTAATTTCCATGGAAATTGCTTGTTACTTTGACACAACTCCAGCCTTCAGTGCATGACTGAAGCTGCGCTCCAGTATCTGTATTTTACTGTGGTCAACTCAGAAGAAAGTGTGATGATAAATGCAGCTTTAAATGAGTCTACTTCAGATAAAAGCTTCATGTCAAACCAGAGAAATTCTTGGCTGCTACAAGAGGTCCAGAGCCTATCTCACTCTGTCCTCCTCTGGGCAGTTCTACCCTAAGAGTCTTCTTTGCATGTACCGGCAACTCTTGCCAAATTACAATGAAGTCTCAGGTCAGAAAGGGAAACTTAATGAGCCAATAAAAGTCAATCCATACACTGTAACATGAAATGGGGGAGATGGGTAAGTAAGCTGGATTTATGAAACTAAAATCTCAAAGAAAATTCCTTACTGCTCATGGGAAATTTCCTATCAATCCTGTATTTCAGCAGTTTTAACAGCCATTCTTGGAGGGAGCCCCAGCTGGGTAATACTGCTATCCCTAAGGTGCCACATCTAAAAAGACATCCTGCCCAAAAAACATGGGTAAGTAGAACAGTGAAAATCAAATGCAGTATAGTAACATCCTTCAAACAGACTATTCTACACTCGTCATTTTCTTCAGCAGACAGAACCATAAATGAGGATCTGATGATGCACTGTACTATCCACACCCTGAATGAAGGATTTGAACCTGTACGTACCAAATGTTACTGTGATCATTCAAAGGAAGCCTTGATGAAAAAGGCGTATTATAAATCATACCATGCAGCCTTCTTTGGGGTTTGCTTTTCTTTTAAAAATATCAACCCCTGGATTGACCACTCATTAAACAGAATTACTGATGACAACTAAACCACAAAATAGGATTCTATGACTATTTGATACCAGTACTTCTATTTTTCTCCAACTACTTCTTGCAATCTTTAAAAGACTGTATGCTTTTACCCTACTTAAATATCACCATTTCATAAGAATTCTACAGAAAAAGTGGTTCTGAATACAAATCTGAGTTGTCTCTTCGCATGACACCACAACAAGGTTTGTAATGTTCTGGTTTAATTTAAAAGGGATTATTAACCAGACTTACTTTGCTCTCTTCTATCAGACTGCTGATGCCTTGTGTCCCTGCTTTCCACCTGACTGGGCTTTTTCTCCTCCCTTATAGATCAGTGTGCAATTTACTGGACTCAAAATCCTTCACCTGTATATACAGGATGTGAATGGACACACTGGTATAGCAAATGTATTTTGTACTTGAGCTGCTTCTTTGACCTTAAGACAGGTGGGAGTTTGGTGTTCAACAGTCACAGATAACCTGTCTGTTCTACCAAGGTATTAATAAATCCACTCTGCCATCCAGGCTGTGATATAACCAGAAGTTTCTAGCAGGAATTCCTCACAAGATAACCACCAACTGCTCCATAACTCTCTAGGCTTTACACTCGCAGACGAAAGAGCTCTTAGGAACCTTTACTTATTTTTCTCCCAGTATGACAGAGTTCACTGGGCATTTAAGCAGCTCATTTGGTGGAAGAATAACTCCACTGCAATTAATCACGTTCTGTATCTCGTGCTGTGCTTCCAGTCTTCTTATCTGCAAGCTTCAGGATGCCTCTTCCAAACACCTGTTTTGCTGTTGGCTCCTTTCCCGTGGTCCATAGGAAGTTCCAGTACATGTGAGCATGATCAATTTCACCTGGTTTCAGTGATTCCTCATTTGTTTTCCCTATTCTACCTTTTCCTCTACTTTTTTCCCCTATTCTACCATTTTAGCAGCATTCCTGATTTTTGTTTACCAGCTTTTGCTGTCCAGTGACTCTTGCATATGGTTTGAGTGAGCAAAAAAATGGAGCCTTAGTCAGCTAATCCACCTCCACAGTGTGACAGAGGAGAAAAATGCTCAATTAATCTCCAGAAGGGTCTCACTCCAGAAGGTAAGCCCTCACTGTTGATTAAAGTAAGAAATTATTAGCTTCTTGTATAGAATCTTGGGTCACTCCCAGTTGCTGCATTAGGCTGACATGCAAGTACAGCAATATTCCATTTCTACATCAGAAAGTTTTGTCAATGAAGAGTATTAAGAAAATGCCACAAAAAAGCCACAATTTGAACAACTAAGCTGACAGAAAACACTAACGTAGACAATGTTATACCAAGAGCAAAATCATTTTACCAGCACTGTTTATGTCTCCCAGAGGACTGCCTCCAAGCTTCACCAGAAGAGAACTCCAGTCATCAAACCTTCATATCCTTTAGCTATATTGTCAGTACTTTCCATAAGCAGATTAGTCATGTGTATTCTGTGCCTTCCCTAAGGAAGAACTTTCTAAGTTCACACATGCACCATTCTACAAATAATTTTCTTTTTTAGTTGTTAGTAATTTCCTTGTCATTTGTGAAAAGGAAACCCCTTTTCCACCAACTACATCTAAGCTTTAAAATAATAAATTTAGACAAGTTTGCTTAGACATTTTGAAATTCTAGTGTGAAGTCAGAGATACGCTTTTAGATATTTGCAAGGCAAGATGAACCCCATGGCAGATCTGTAAGCAGTATTTTAGAAACACCCTTTTATTCTAGGCTTGACAGAGCTCAGAAGGTGTGATAGCATGCTGGGTTCCTAAGAAATCAATCACCAACCCTATTCCCTACTGCTTGAATCTGCTAGGTATTATTTCTATGATTCTGTACTTGATTTGTAAGTGTGTTCTAACAAAATCAGCATAGAATTTTGTATGAAAATCCCCTGCACATTTTAGCAACATGAGCAGAGAATTTCAGCAGACATTGTTCTCTATCCCAAAAGTTGGTCATGCATGAATAGCCACAATTTCAGTTTATTTGAGAAACACAGTGATGACTGTCATGTATTAAAGATTAGAATCTGACCTTATATGACCTCTCCCACCATCAGTTATGTGCTAAGAACTTAATTTTTCTTTGAAAATATAAGACAATAATGATTTTCTGTCTTTAAAATGAGAAGCAAACCAGGAATAAAAGGAAATTCTTTTTCATTCCGTAGAGATTAGTGACATTTAAAAAAACCACATTCTCCAAGGAGAATGATTATCTCTCAGACACAATGGCAGAGAAGGATATTAAGATTTTTCCCCAGAGTCACACATTATTTGTCAGTCTTTATTCCTCTGCATATTTAACTTAATTGCCACAAATGGTGATTATAACCCATCTTTTTGCTATCAAGAACATAGTTCAAGGAGGAACAGATGGGAACACAACAGACTTTTTTGCCTTTTTTATTTTCAGAATGCTATCCCCTACATGTCTGAATTCTTAGGTCAATAGTCCAGCAGGCTACAGACTCTTGCTTATTACAGATTTCAGATACTGTGAGCTGTGAGACTTCCATCGTAGTTTCCCAGCTGTTGTACTTCAACTTTGACCAAAGCCACGCATCCACTCAAACCTTCACACTGCTGATCAAACTTCCCAGAGAGAAACCACCATATGGATTATAGGGATTCCTTTTCAAATAGATCTGGACTCAAGATCACTACATTATTCCATACCACGGGCCTTGCCCAAATCTACCAAAAATATGGCATTCAATTAGAAGTCAACACACCATAGTGCTGCCTCTTCTCTTTCAAAACAAAATTACAATTTTGAGACGGTCACTGTTCTTCCAGAATCCCGTTCAGTATGTTAGTAACACTGGATTAACAATGTTATTAATCCTCTCCTCCCTTTTTTTTTTCCATCTAAAATACTGGGAAGGAAAAACCTAATTTCAGCGTGTGCCTAGCAATCATGGTATTAAAAAATCTACCAATATTTGAATGTTCCATAGGTACAGTCTACCTAATTGTGAATTTATTCTACCATCTGTTATCAGCATTAATCACTTTTTTCACTATATTTCTTTACATCTAAGCAGCAGTCAGGAGTGGGGCTGCATTATGCCATATACTGTGCACAGCACCCTGCCCTACAGAGCCTGGCAGACAAACTCCAGCAAAGGAGAAAGAAAACAGCAGACAGGAAAATCTTACTCTATCAACATTAACGAAATTCTATATGTACAACTACTTTTCTTTACAGACTTGCATATTTGACTCTCACCATCTCATCAACTCACATTTTCCACTGACAATAAAATGTTATGGTAAATGCACTCAAGAATCCATTTCCTCTTCTTTGTAAATTGCTCCACTTCCTGCTGAAAACAATCCAGGTACTGACAATATGAAGTTTTGTTCCAACCATCTTTCGATAGGACCCTTTGACACTTTGCAGGCTCAGCTACCAAAGGCTTAACTGACAGTTTTAGAGGACCTACATTAGCTGCAAGGTCTCATGAGGCTTGACACTGACCTTCCTCCTCTTAGCATGCCAGGACATGGATCAAATCTTCTCTATTCTGAATGATTCAGCCTAATTAAACAAAACCGAACTCACAGAAGCAGAACAGATGACCAGCATTTCAAAATCAAGGACCTGAGTTACTTACTGGTACTACCTTCTTTTATATTTCCTTACTTCCATTCAGATACACATTTCTTTCCAAACAGCAACAAGAAGCAGCACTTCCATTCACTTTTTTCAAAGGAGAGCTTTCTGTTGTTTTAAGTGCAGTGCACCAAACTTACAGCATCACTTTGAGGCTGAGAGATCACAACAGGCTGTCCTGAATCACACGTCTCCCGTATATTAACATGCAGTGGAATGTCTCCTGCATCAAAAATACCAAGATACACATATGTGAAGACCTAGTACTTCTAAAATGTTTCCTTAAAATAACCATAAAAAACCCATATAAACCATATAAAGTAGTTAAAGCAACTTAAATCAAATTCCTGTTCAGTATATTCTTTGAATTGCTTTATCCCCAAAAATCAGCATTTAAAACGAAAATTGGCTGCAGTATAGTTTCCTTACATCCATAATGAATAATGCCAAACATATTTTGGATTTTTCTTTCGCTGAAAAGAAAGGACCATGCTTCAGTCATTTACTAGAGAAGGCAGGGCTTTTTGCCTCAAACACATAGAAAAATACAGGCTGAGATACAAATTATTTTGTGTACATGAAATAAATTGCCTGAGTGTCAGGCTCATCATGCAACTTACTGTTCAGCCTATCTCCTCATTGTAAATTCTTTTCAGTGCTGTTTTAAGATTTTAATCACTGTTCAAAGACTTCTTTGAATACTAATTTCCAAATAATAGCATTTGTTATTGTCCTTATTAGGCCTTGGATCCAATTCAAAGGTGGACAACTATTCAGTTCATTCTTCTTTCCAACAGAAATCATCTTTATATTCTGCTTTTATAATGAGCAGGGAACTATCAGAGAGGAAAGGAACATTCTAAAGAAGACTCAATTAGCAGCCCTATTCTATTCTGAGACATACTTTCTGAAACACAGATTTCACCACTGCAAAAAACTTGGAGATTCCTATGTTTAGTTCACTGCTACGCAAGTAATTTTGAAGTGAACTGAAGACCAACTTTTTTTTACTGGAAGACACAGCTACATTTTACATTATGGTTTGATGCAGACAGAACAGCCTACTGCAGTTCAATCCTGACATATGAGAAACTGTATCAGCTTAATTTAAACACTTTAGCAACTTGATTTAACTCAAACCATGGCCAGTGTCAATTACTGAGATTCAGTGTATTCAGAAAAAGAAACATTAAAAAAAACTGTATGAAAATTGACAAAGTTTAAGAGAGATAAAAACCAGAACCCAAAGCACGCAGAATACAAACAAAAACAAACAAGTAGTAAACACAAAAGCTGTGGCTCCATGATTAGTGTGCTGAATCTTTGAAGAACCTTATTATTTATGATAATTATAGTCCATTTCCTTCAAATTTATTTTTTTCTTATTTATTTCAGTCATGAATAAATTTAGGCATAATAATCTGTTTATGTATTCATTAAAAAAAAAAAAATCAGGGAGTCCTCTGAAAGTTTTCTAACCATAAACATTCTTAATGGAATAAAAGTAACTTTGTAAATCTTCCTGAAATTCACTTCCTACTCTTATTTCATGTAGAGACTAATCTTCTCTTTTTTCCTAAGGATGTTTTGCTAATGAAAAAATACTCCTTCACTATCAGCTTAAAAACAATCTCCAATAATTACAGAATGGCAGCCTCTTTCTTTTGCTCCTCAGACTTACAAAGGTGTGCTGGTACTACAGGAGCCTAACAGGACTTGTACGAACAGAAGTGCAGTCAGAAGATAAATGCATTCTTAATTTTAAATAAAATCAAAACTCTATAATTTAAGCAGAACACATTAGAACCACCTGCATAGCTGTTTGGGTGATAAGGGTTTGAGGAAGATAAAACTTTTGGACTATCCTTCACTACCCAATGTGATGGGAACTTGTCATTTCACATTTTTCTGATACTAACAATTACTGCTGACTGCAAAGAAAGAGAATAATTTAAATTTATTGTAGGAAGAAAAATCAAAGAATTTTAAAAATCTGACAGTCATTGCTGACGGTCAGGAACCAGATAGTCTTTAAAAAGTCAGAAATTGCAAAGGTCAGGATGGAACATACAGAAATTATTATCTCGGTATCATGTATACCAATGGCATAGCTTTGTGGTCATGGTTACCAGTCTCAAGCTTCAGGGACAAAAAATTCAGAGACAGGGAGAGAAAAATCAGCAGCATGAAGTCTCTCTCACAAACCTTGTCACACTTTCCTTTAGAGAACAGTAAAAATACAAGACAATCAGAAGTATATGAAATAATGAACTGCACTTGAAAGTCTCCTGGCAACTGTTAATTGTCTTCTGTCATAAACAAAAATAAGGTATTCAGTAAAACTAATGACAGCCAACTCTGAGCAAGTGGAAGGACAATAGTTTTCAATCCTGCGCACTGTTAGCCTGCAGAATCTGTCAGATGTTACCTTGCTGGGTTTCCAAGGAGGACTAGGTGCCTATCTAAACAAACAGAACAGCCATAGGTGTTGGAAAATATAGGCAAAATAGATTTAGAATTACTAATTCTAAATATATGCATTTTACAGATATATATGTAAAAATACGTTCTCAAGGTTTTTGGGCAGAATTCAAGTAATAGTGAGATAAAACTTCCATTTGGGATGTAGAAACTTAAAATCTGTAAGCAGTAATTCTTACAATACCATAAGGTGTTATTACATAATGGTCACCCCTGGAAGGAGGAGCGTACTAATCAGATCAAGTACTGTAATTCTAAATTTAATCCTTGTGGCTTTATTCGTAATCTTAGTCTGGTTTTGCATTGACAGTTTGAAGTTAAACTTCACTCTGCTGTATTTTGTACATCTCATCTATCCCCTGCTAAATCTGTATATCTCTCACATCACTCCTAATTAAATCCACTCACAATCAGTTCTGTACTCCTAGGAAATAACAAAAACCACCCATGGGACCAATGCCATGGCACATCATTTGTGCCTGTGTATCTAAAAGCATGTTTGACTCAACTGCTTGCAGAGCATTTGCATCCATCCACATAACTCAGGGCTGTAGAAGTCCCCTTGGGCTCTGATCACAACTCATTATATATTCAGAAAACTAAAAGATAGCCCAAAAGCATGTCTTTAATTATGTGTTGCCTTGCTATATTAAGTCTATGTCAGACCTTGATGTTTCTGTGTTGATCTTTCTAAGTGAGCTTCCTGGTTCTTTTTAATGAATTAGCTATGGAAAATCATTGAGATAATTAGAGTAATACATGGAAACACATCATTAGCACATGCAATTACCCCATTTACCAACTTAATTACGCTGTGTTATATTCTTTACTTACAGCGCAGGTTGAACCATGCCTTTTTAAATCAGTAATGTATATTTTAAAGATCCTTGTATATTTTAGCCTACAGGCATGACAGATAGCTTAATCATAGCTAATCATAGGATGGTTTAAGTTGGAAGGGACCTTAAAAATCATTTAGTTCCAACCCCCCTTTCATGGACAGGGACACCTTCAAGTAGAGCAGGTGGCTCAGAGCCCCATCCAACCCACCCTTGAATATTTTCAAGGATGGAGCATTCATAACTCTGGACGACCCTCACCATCCTCACAGTAAAAAATTTCTTCCTAATAGCTAATCTAAATCTACCCTCCTTCAGTTTAAAGTAATTCTCCATTGTTCTTTCATTGCCTGCCTTTGTAAAAAGCCTCCAGCTTTCTTTCAGGTACCAGAAGGATGCTTTAAGGCCTCTACTGAGTCAATATGTAACAACTCATTTCATTTAAATGAAATAAATGAGAAAAAAATTATTGATATTACTGGACAGAGTTTAGGACTGTCCTAAGACTAAATAGAATTCTTGGTCTTTTGTAAAAATTGCTGTATAATCAATCATATAATGAATTTCAGGTAATATGGCACACTCATATCAAAGCAATTCATGTTCTGGACTGTTTGTAAATACAAAGATTTAAGATGCAATTCAAGAATTTTCATATGCAGTCAACATCACCATTACAAGACTGACAAGGAACAGAGCATACTACTTTTTAGTTCTATTATATCTGAAAACTGTCTAACTATAGAGCAATCTAAGATTATGCAGTTCCATAGTTCAGTTAATGCTTCATGCACACCAATAAATTTTTCTTCAAAAATAAAACCATTTCCATATTCTTACCCAGAATATCTAATCCAAGAGTTTTTGCCAGATCTCTTACGCCATCAGCTCCAAAAATATGCGTCTCATGCTTACATTTGGGACATTGGAAAACACTCATATTTTGAACCAGTCCTAAAACCTGTCAAAGGAAAGGAAAGGATGTTCAAACCAAGCACTGGTATTTCCATTATTCATCTCTGACAACACAGATTATTGACTAAGAATCAACACAGAGTGGTGATTTAAAATAGGAATCAGACTCGTTATTATCATTATCATCTCTTACTAGTCACCTCAGTGGCACCATCATCTGTGCATTATTTCAATTTTTTCACATTTATACCTCAAAGACTAATAGCCTTATTTGTAACAAAAGGTACCTCTTGCACAAACCTAACTTGCCAAGAACTCTCCCTGCCAGTATTTCATTTTCAGACTCTGAATACTGGAAGAATTTTCATGCTGTGTTTTACAGTTTTGTACTTCGCAGTTTCAGGAAAGACAAAATAAAAACATACCATTACAAGGAATTACACAATCAGACATGCTTTTAAGGTATTTTTTATAAGTTATCCTGTAGGAAAATGTTTTCAAAAAGAACCAGATTTGCTATTCTTCTGAAGAGCAGAAGTACATTTTAAAGACCAAACAAGAGAAATAATTATGTGAAACTAAGTGGCAAAACCCACAGCACAAAAATCTAATATACACATCCTGGGTACCTTACCAAATACGTCAAATAAAAATTTGCCAAGTCATTCACACAAAATATCTGCTTTCACAATGTGAAATAATGCTAATGATAGCATTGATCTCATTTTATTCACATAGTAAACAAAACTCTTCATTGAGGCAGAGCAAAATTTCCAGAAGTGATAAAAGCAGTGTTCAGATGCTACAGGGTGGAAGTTTCTATCCACCTGCTAATAAACAGAACACCTGCTTTAAGAGATTCTATGTTATGTATTTCACTTTCAGATTTATATGTTACTGAGATATGTCACATAAACTATAGCTGAGTTTTAAAAATGAATATATAATTTACATTGTTATTTGCTTTGTAGCATTTTGGACTTCTACATTTCCCCGAGCCTTCTAGTTTTGTGCTTGAACAAGGTAGTCTCTAGTTATTAGAGAAGAAACATATCCACTATGCTAATGAAGCATATCTAAGAGGAAATAGCAGTGTTCAATGCAACCAACTAATATAAAGTTATTTAATTAAAAGTGAATGTACAACTTCTAGCACTTGTATGTTATTTACGATATCGTAATAAAAGGTTCCTTAGCTATAAACTGAAATTTATCAAAAGATGGTCACCTGCTTTTTCCTAAACCACCACAAAGTATATTTGCTACATCTTCCTTTAATTATGTAAAACCCTCAGATGGTTTAAAGCAAGGAACATTTTAAGAAATAGTAATGTTAAAAGAAATTTAACCTATTTCCAATTTAACACCTCAAACTGACTTTCTGCCTTTTCTGTTCTCTCCCAGAGACTGCCAGAGAAGCAAGAGGAACAAGTTTCTATTTACTGGCACATTATTACAGGTAATTTTATCATCCAATTCTTAAATTAGGAGAGACATGAAATACTTCATGTTCAAGGGTACGAGGTGCAGGGAGGTCAAAAGGGATCTCTGTACGGCCACAGTCTCTACAGATGAACTTTAAGCAGTTATTCATCCTGATCTCCCCTAAAGTCAAGTCATGAAGTTTTTACTCTGTTGGTAAACTGGAGGACACTGGAAGGAGTATTATTTGACAAAACAAAAATATTTTCACCAGGATACAGGGAGGCCTATGATCCAGCAAATTTATCATCGAAGAAGAAGTTATGTAGTATACTGTTTTGTGAATAGTTAAGCATTATTACAGCTGTTCTGTTAATATTTCAATAATCTAATAACAAGGAGTACTTCTGCCAATGTAAAAGCAAAGGCTGAGATACAGCTGTATCTCCAATGCTAGATCAGTTTTAGAGGCCTTATACATTGTCCTTTTTTGTTTCCGTTTCAACAAACCTTACTAAAAGCAAATGACATTTCAGCATTATACGATAATTTTAATTTTTCAGTGTTGGTCCTGTTTGTCAGCCAATGAGTAGTGCATATTTAATAATATATAATCTATTCTTCTGGAATATGAAGATGTCACTTAAAAATACTAAGTATAATACAGAATTTTTGCAAACACAGAACATTACTGCTGAACTATATTTTTACCATGCATATTTCTGCACATCTATTTACAGAAGGGAGCTCCTTATGACCTTCTTTTAAAGGTCGTAAGCTTTTAAATCTACAAAGTAATAGGTCTTGCTAATGAAGTCAGTAATAACCCTCATTTCCCTGCTCAAGTAATAGACTTGTAATAGCTTCAAAGCAGCTGTTATTGTCTACACAAGCTATCCCCTAAGTGTGTGTGAATACTATTCTAGTCCTTAGTGAGCTTGGCAAACTTGGCTCAGGAATGACATGAAAACTTGTATGCACCACATTACAGGAGCTAACCCATGGCAGCAGCATGGAGCTGTATTCCATTTAGCCTAATCGTTATTTTAAACAGCAAAGAGACATCTGGCAAGAAATAACAGGAAATGAAGAACCCTTTCATTATGAGTTATCTGCACAGTTTCTGAATGTTTACATGTTTCTTCTGCTCAACTAACCTTTTGGTTACACAACAAATCATGCCTAAATCCAAATATACAACCTTTTAAGTTAAAGAAAATACAGTGATGAAATGAAAGCTCTCTGTATTTACATTACAAGACAATTCCTGAGAAATCCACTTCAGTCATTCACTGTATTTGAGGATGGATGGTGCTGAGGTCTGACTTCAATCTGATGGGGACTGAATTGACCAGGGTTACAGTTCCTCTGCAATCAACTTCCTGTGTAACCATCAGTCAGTCACTTCACATTGTATTGCTTCAGGTAAACATGCACAGTATTTCTGCATTCCTACCTTTCATCTTATAATGAACAATTTTTGCCTTTAATATCTGCTCCCAACATGACGCCATAATCTCGGCTGGTTTTTCTGGATGCTTCAGAAACACCATTAAAAACATAGCCAAATAAGCAATTTTGGTACAACTCAGAAGGAAACACATAGCTGAGTTTAAGCAGTTTTTTGAAATCTGCAAAATCTACAGCATAATCTTCCAATTCAAGGAAACTTCCAGAAAAGTTGCAGGTTTAACTAAAATCCTGTCTTTTCTTTCAGGGATATGATTGATAAGATAAACTATAATGAACTGAACTCAGCCTCAGCAGGTGGAAATAGGCAGGTTTTTTCCCTAAATACTTAAAATTATTCACTTCAAGTCACCCTTGGGAATGCAAGAAAACACTGGCCAAACTCACATGAATCTTGAAACTTGCTGTGATAGGAAGTCAGCTTCACTTTGCAAATTCCTTCTATAAGTGTAGCTGTGCTTCACTGCACAACAAATGTCACTCCTTTTTTAACTACTACGCCCTAAGACTGAAAATATGAATTTTGCCCTGTAATCCTGGTTTTAATGCTGACTCTCCTTGCCAGATTTTCATTAGTTCCTTCAGTCATTCTACTTCAATTTCAATAAAGGACAAACAACATTTACAATTGTGACTTTACTGTAGTAACACTACATGTGTCATCTGAGTCTTTGATAACTAATAACAGTGGGGGTGATGGGAAGGTGGAATATGTAGGCCTGTATGTACATGGGAGAGAATGAAGTTCATTAAATATAAAAAAGTGCACTCAGAGTTCAGCAACCTATAGATTCTGCTCCTTTGAAAAGTCAGTTCTTCCCAAGCACTTTCTGAAAGATTAATGACTTCAGAGATTAGAAATTTAAAGATCAGTTAATTATGTAATCAGGATACGTAATTTTAGCACAGACCCACAGATTCCACCTCTTTGACATAAACCTCAGATCTGAAATTGTCCACGAAAAATTATGTCACTTCACTTTCTTTAGATCCTCATATTTAGTTGACGTTTAGAAATATAGTACATGGGCAGGTGCTGCTTTAAAACTCAAGTGAATGACACATTTGTACTCATGTACATAGAGGGCAGAATAAAATGAAGCAGGTTAGAATAAAATGAAGCAGCATCATGAAAAAGGTAAGGCCTGATGATTCATGCACATTCAAACTCAACATGTGGTGTAACAGCTTCACTGTGACTTTTCACTTCATTTGACAAGATCTGATAATTCCAATGAACCCAAACAGATCATACTTAATGTCTTATCTTCCACTAGTCAAATTAGTATTAGCCAAGCCCATTCTAGAATGCATGATTTTCTTGGAGGCCATTCTCTTCAAAGGACATTGAACAAAACAGTTTTAGAAAGAAATCTTGGTAATTTCTCATTAAAACAGAAGGAAAATTCAGTGAAGTACTAACTCAAACACAACTTAAATTGAAGAAAATAATTTTACATCATTTGAACAAACCCAAACATAAAATCAAAACAAAATGTTCCATATGTTATTCTTCTTGTTTTCCTCTGGCAGCAAATTATAAAAGCTACAATACTTTCATTCTGATGCAAATATGCTTAAAGAATAGTTAGTAATAAGGAATTCATCAAAGTATTTTGTTTTTATTTTTGTTAAGCTATCCTGTAAATTAAAAAAAGGGAAAGCATTCACTTCAACTTTCTGTTGAGTTTTTTAATTAGCAAAGCACTAGCTATGAAAGAAATTTCCTTTCTTAAGAAAGAGTAAAAGTAACCTTCACACAGGTAAGCAAGAAAACATCTTTTTTTCCTTACAGTTTATGATAAGGAAGCATTTCAATTTATATTTTTTCATCAACTGCCCATTTCAAAGTAAAAATTAATCTCTACATAAACATACTCTAGCATATAATATTCGGTTACTTAGCAACTTCTAGCACACAGAGAATATATCAAGCCAAGGATGTTAGCCTGTTTAATGTTTTCTCCTAATTGTGGACATTCTTAAATTTTGCATTCCTCAAACAAGTAAGCTAAGATATAAGCTATAAACCTAATGAAAAACAGTGATTAGACAGCCTTCTACTTGTCGTGATAGGTACGGAGCCCTTCAAATGGCAAAATAACTAGATATATGCATATTTCCACAAAAATTCAAGCTTGCTTCTTAAAAAGTATCAATAAATTATTTTTTTACATTTCATGAAATTTTAGATTTTAAGCCCCAACACAGACAGTGCTGAAGAGGACATATAATGAGGACACACAGTATAACTGAAAGGCACGCATTACTTTGTAAGATATTCTGTTTAGCAAGCTGATCCATTCCACATGATTAAACAAACAGATTTAAAACAAATCACCTATTATTATGGCCTCAGTCTGAGAAGATTCTCTCCTTTCAGTTAACTCAAGTTCCTGATACAGATATAAGATGGATTCTAAGCCTTTTAAGACGAATTTATTAAATTTAACTGATTTCTGAATGTTCACCTATTGCTGCTTATGGAAATTTTTTTTTACACTTTGGGGAAAAAAAAAAATCTACTGGTATTTTTCATGGAGAGACTTACAGGTACATGGACTTTTCTAAACATTTCAGCTCCTTTGCGTGCATCCAATAAAGCCACGTCTTGTGGAGTGGAGACGATCACAGCTCCTGGGAAAAGATAACATGAAATCCCATTTAAATGTGTATTATGAATTATTCTGCTAAATATTTTGATTATTTAGTACATGCTACTAAATTCAAAGCAGTCACACATTTATATGCTTTTAAGGAAGAAAATGATACCAGGTTTTATATTACATAAAGATCAAAATAACTGAGATATGATATGATATGAAGTGAAAAAAATACTTTAGATACTTTCATCATAACTTTTTTTATGCAGAAACCATTTATACTTTCTAAATGAGAAAAATTATCTAGTATCATACAACCATGCAGAGAAGACAATGGTCCACATGCTGACAGATTGCAGAGGTGGTACTCTGGGAATATCTACACAGTAACACTCCCATGCCATAATTATATTTGAAAGCTTTTAATTTAACAGTAAGCCTTGTTCTAAAATCAGAAGGCAGATGCTTGCAATCAGACTGCTGTTTTCTGGACCTGCTGCGCTTTCTTGAACCATGTCACACTAGACACCAGCGCATTTGTATGAATGATACCACAAAGGAAGAGGCCAACTCATGCATGCTTGCACTAGGTTTGAATAAAGTGTTGCTCACTGTTCAGACATGGCTCCAGGTTACCTGATAATTAGTACTCCTGAGAGCTATTAAGCATATAAAACAGCTAGAGCTCTTTGTCAAAGTCAGCCTCTAAAATAAAGTAAGCCTACAGGTTACTATCCTATACTGTTATTACTTCTTGATTAATACAGAATGCAAAACCAATACAGACATCAGAATATTCCACATCAAAAAGAGCATCTTCTTCCAAATGCTTAGGGGTTTCAAATATTATTTCCTCAAAACTTGCAACAAAAAACTGTTCATGCTTGTCCCTATTTTAGAAAAATGTAATGTACAAGGGAGCATTCCTGGTCAATTGATTAGCTTTGGTTTCACACTGACCATCTAGTATCAAAAGTCTCTGTTGCAAAAAGATTTCTGTAGAGTCACATTATGCCAACCATGCACAAGAAATTTATGTCAAATTTCACACTAATAGCTATTACAACCAACAATTCTAGATGCTTGGGACAGTTTCCTACTGGGCCTGCAGTTCTCAATCCTCGGTGGACATGGCAAAAGAAGAGGTGGGTAGATTTCCAGAGGCACACAGCCCTGGCATCACTGGCAGAGACCAGAGCACCAGAAGCCCTGGCATTCTGAGATCACTCCTGGCTCTGGCAGCACTGGGACAGTGAGCCCTGCCCCTTACATCATCCACCTACTGCGGGCTGACAGCCAGCATTTTCCAAACACCGCCTGACAGCATGTTTGAATGTTTTCAGCCAGCATTCTTAACCTCTAATTTGTGAAAGAAAAATACAATCTGGCACCTTGCTCCTGAAAAGCTGCCGATCTCTGCCTTACCCAGTATTATACACAAGTCCAAAAACTGAAATGCACATATAATGTACCAAGCAAATGCAATTTCCCTATTTGCTAAAACTCTGGCATCCAAATAATTTGCTGGTATTCCCAAACCAACCTGTTTCCAATGGCATCACAAAGAATAATGTGTAAGCCTTTCAGTTACACTGAAGTCACCTTAGCTCCTCATTTCACCAAATGCAGGGTTACACTTTACAGGCAGCACTGAAATGTAGGGTCAATTCCACAAAATGAATGCACCCTTCCCTAAAAGCACAGGCCACAAGAAAATAATTTAGATGCAGTGTCCTTGAGATTTTTGCATACTTGTAAAACAAAGATCTTTCAATACTTGAAAAAAATGCTTATTACTGCTTTCTTTCCAAACAAAATTGGAAATATGTGCCTTGTTTGTATACACACTTTTATTCACACTCTTCTCTGAAGATGCTGGCTCAGAATTCCCTGGATCTTCACACAGAAGCTAATATGAAGTCAACAAGACTGAAGTCTACATTTTCTGGTTCACTATTAATTGTTTTAAGAATCTAATAATTGGCACGGCATGAAGGACAGACTATGCACAACAAAAACACCCACTAAAACCACAAGCAGCTTAACAGAGAGGTACTTTTTACTAACAAATTCTCATCCAAATGAAAAAAACTAAAAATGCCAAAAAGACCCAATGGCGCATTACAGAGTTTGGGCTGCCACAAGCACCAGCCCTATGTACAAAAAACTTCTGGCTCCTGAAATAGATGAGTTAAAATTATGCTTGTGGACAATTTCCATGGCTTCTTCCACAGAATGAAAGCCAATATGCTCGAGAAGCTGCTGTTGAGGGTGTAATAGTTGTTTCTCTCCTATCTTCCTTTTTACTCTGAGCTAGTTACAGGCAAAATTTATTCACAGCCAGCTTGTACTGACTTACACCAACACCCTATAAAAAAAGTATCTTCTCTCTTTCTTTGGTACATCTGCTAATCCAACAAACCCAACCTGAAGTTCAAGAATTCAAATTATTTGCAGTATTATTTCCTTTACTAGCAACCAAATATGGCAAATGAGACTTTTCATAGTGCTCCCCTCCCTGAATAAGTTTACATATGTTTAATTCAGAAAATTATCCAAATGATAAGCAAGAAATATTGCAGCCTACACTTTCCTTGCTATCTTGACTCTACACAATTAACGGGAATATCAAACAGTAAAGTTATTTTGATTAATAATGAAATATGATGGAATTCATGCTCTTGAAGCAATACGTGCAATGTTTACACAAGTGTCTGAACGACAAACTGAGGCTGACAAATTGAATGAAGAAGCTGCAGAAACTTTATAATGCTATCACACTGCACACTGAAACGTACTAAAAATTCTGTTTGCAGCTGTGCGCAGAAAAAGTTTCTGTGCCTTGAGCATAGCACAGATATCTAAGTAGAGCACATTTATGTTTAACTGACTTATCTACTTATTCGTGCATTCGATTTTTTTTTATTAATTTCAATGTATTCCTGTTCACAAAAAGCTGATACACATTCACTGAGTCACACAGAATCTGTGAATGGGTCGGGTTGGAAGGAACCACTGGAAGTCACCTAGACCAATCTCCCTGCTCAAGCAGGGTCCAACAGAGCATGTTACTAAGGATTCTGTCCAGGTAACTTTTGAGTATCTTCAGTGATGAAGACTCCACAACCTCTCTGGGCAGCTCGTTCCAGTGTTTAATCACCTGCACATTAAAGAAGTTCCTACTTTTGTTCAGGTGGAATTTCTTGTACATCAGTTTCTGCCCACTGCCTCTCTTCCTACTGCTCAGCACCACCAAGAAGAGCCCAGCTTCTTCTTCTTCTCCTCCCTTCAGATACTTACATACATTGGTAAGATCCCCTCTCAGTCTTCTCCAGGCTAAACAGCCCCAGGTCCCTCATAAGTGACATCCTGCCATCCCCTATTCTTCTTTGCCCTTTTGCTGGTCTACCTATAGGAGCTCCATGACTCCTTTGTACTGAGGGATCCAGAACTGGACTCAGCACTCCAGCTGCAATTGCATTAGTAAAAACTATGTCACCTGTATTTTTAATCCTTAGGACACATTATATAAAGAGACAGGACTAACAATACCCTGTAGCACTGATGTTTGCCTTTCTATTTCAACCCCAGGTCCTTAATCCTCAGTAAAAGAAAGATGTGCCTACAACGCACATTGGTACCCTTCTGGTGGACTGGTGTTCAGGAAATTACAAGCGCTGAAACAGCTTATAATTTGTGTGTATAGAAAATATCACCTATATTCACTGCATCATTAAGGCTTGCATTAGATGCTTTGAGTTACAAAGCATAAGGTGAAATCTCACCAAACCTCTGCTATAGTCACTTTGTACCCAAGCAAAGAACACAGAGGTCTAAAAACCAGCTGATCAGCAGCAGCATAGCAGGTCTACCTTAGGATGAAAAGGATCCCCCTAATATATTCTTTTTTTCCCTCCAGTGTCTTCACAGACAGATTTCAGAATCAGGCTACGTGTCTCTCATCCAAGACAGATGATTAAGGATCCCACCACACAAGAGTATTAGACCATATCTTATATCAGCCTCTTAGCAAACAGTGCCACCTCAAAAGCTGAAGTATAACTGACCAGGGAGACCGACTGAGTTCTGGAGGATAAAGAGACAGAATAATCATATCTGCTAGCTGACAGGCACTGAACGCTCTTAGCAAGGAACAATATTCAAGCCTCAGTACAGCTGTAGATGGCCTGACCTGACTACACCACTCATGCACTTTTTCTAGTTTTTGCTACCTTTTCCACTGCACTAATTTCAAACTTCTAGGTGAGATCTTCCAGTCATAAATAGCCTGGTTAACCTGACTCCTCTCTGCCACAGATTTCTTCAGAGCCCCTCTGATCTTTTGTTAAATTTCTTGCCACTTCATAGATAAAATGTGCCTGCAATTACAGATACACTTTGCACTTGAAGATGCAGAACAAGGTCTTGCAAGAACGAAGACTTCTGTCTTTGCTGTAATTTCAACTGGCAATAATTGGAGATAAACTAACACTAGAAGATGGTTCATCTCCTTGAATAAACCATAAAAAGACGTTCCTTTAGCTTTTGTGTGTGGTGTCTCATTACAACCAGCAGCTTAAAAGAACCACTAGTGTGACTTTCCATTACAGGATCCTCACTTCAAACTCATAATATAGCTCAGAACTGTCCCAAAGGCTGGATCCTGGCTGTGTCACTCCTCCAGCCTGCTTGCTGCCTTCTCTTTGGAGGAGTCATTGAACAACTGCTCACACAGGGGATGTTTCCAACAGCCACAGATCCTCTTCTGCCCAAGAACTAGCAGGTAATAAGAGATCAGGACACTATTGACTAGCCCACATAAAAAGAGAATAGAAATCTTAAAGCAAGATTCTTCCTCCTGCTCAGTGGAACTATCAGTGAAACAACTGGGCAGAGGAGTATCACAAGCTGGATAAAGCTGTCACCCTAAAGCTAAACTGCCCTCATCTAAACTGATCAGTAAGTATTATAACATCCATTTCACACCAGATCACATGGAGAAAGATGTGGAAAGACAACTCTCACTGTGTAAAATGTTTGGTTTTGGACATGGCAAACTGAACACGTATGTCACACTAATGCAATTTACAATGGAGTATTTATTTAGTGAAGTGAAAACACTGAAAACATTAAAAATAACATCTGCACTATCTGCAAAGTACAGGCCTAGAACAAAAAGCTAATCCGCCACAGACACTGTCCCTTTGCACTCTTTCTTAGCTATCTGAATTAGCATTTTTCTGCTCAACCCCTTTCCACCTCCTGCTTTCAAGGACATTTGCCAGTCATGTCCAGATTATTATGAGAATTGTACTAGGCAAGAGCAAAGCCCAAACAGTCTCTCTGACAAATGAGTACAACTTTTTTTTTAATGAGAGGTCCTAATCCAGAGAGGAGAACCGGGTAAAAGAGTGATTTTACTACAGAAAAAGAAGACAACAATGAGATTACTTCAATCAGCTCCCCAAACCACTCTATTCTTTACCGTCATCCCCTGGACATGGGGATGATAAGAAGCAGATTTGAACATTTACTTTTTTCAGAAGAAATTGCTAGAGGAGAAAATGCAGTACCATTATTCATATGAATTTCTCTCACCTTCAGCAACTGTCAGCTGAACGCTAGGGTAGTTTGTTCTTCCTATTCAGAGTAACTGGTCTAAAATCCAACAAGGCAATTGCAGTTAATCTAGTACTTAGCATACACTTAGCCACTGTTGCCAGACCTCAGAGGGCCCAGTTTGCAAAGCCTCTATTCTTCACAATTTTTTTTCCTGAATACCTGGAAACTATTTTTCAGAAACAATAAAATTTAAAGAACTTGCACTGAATAAACTATCACACCAGCTTCAACAGGCAATGTGTGTTAATTCAATCTCCATGAGCCAAGAATTAAATTTAAATTTATATCGAAAGAGTGTGAAATATTAACGTGTAAACTCATACAATATTTTGGTCTCTAAATTAAGTTTACAGAGTCTACTGAGTCTGACAGTTCATAATGAAGCACCAGGAGTGTCCAAAGCTAAGATAACCCTGACAATAATTTGCATTTGTCAATTAAATTTATTTTGACAACAGAAGCAGACCATTTCAGCATGCAAATCATATTTGGATGAATATAAAGAACTGTTTTAAAATCCCCACTGGTGTGACTAGGGTTTTTTTCTGTTTTTCAATCTATCCTAAACCCACATGCCTTTCCTTTCCTGCACCTATTTAAAACATCAAAATACAGCATGAAATGAAGAGTAAATCTACATCAAAATCTGATATTAAAAATATTCACCATTCAAAATTATATCAAGTAAAATTTACTATTACCCAAATAACACCCATAAAACAGCTTCAAAACTTTACTGCAGAAAATAATTATGTACCTTCACCACAGAAGAAGCAAGCAAGCTCAGAAATTGAGAAAAATATTGTATATTGCCATTAAACTAAAAGGAAAGGTCAGATGCCTTGCAACTGAGATGTGCAACAAGGGGCAAACAAACACTTACACAAAGAGCAATGACAGAATACAGATATGCTTCTTAAACTGTATGCTATACACAATTTGTAATGTAGCACTGGGCTTTTTTTCATCATTTCTCTTCAGGAAAGAAAAGAGAACAGCACCATACCTATTCAGCTTCAATTTCAGGTAACTTAAAAAGTCACCCTTATAAAGTCACAATTCTTTTTCATGCTAAATCATGCATAGTTTTATAAAACATCAACAGTATTTTTTTTAATGCTGATTTGAAATTCTCCTCTTACTGTTTTTGATGTTCATTTCTGAAGAGACAGTCTACTCACCACCTGGAACTCCCTGGTCCTGTATATTACTATAAATTGAGCCAAGATCTGGTTTTCTTCAGTACCACACAATGCTATAATGTAGCTGTGCACTAGGCTACACCCTGATCTGTGTGACACTGACATAAATATGAGTAAATAATTTGGTTTGGAAGTTTGGTGAGTCACATGACAAAGAATTTAAAACTTCCAAATGTCTTCAAGTTGGTGGCATCCCTTTATTTTTTCCTGTTCAATGTACATTGAATAGAAATAAGACTTTTAATGTTTAACCAGCAGAGACAAAAATATGTTTTTTGGTTTTATTTAAAACCATCTATCAAAACACTGCTATCAAAAAAAATCCTTTTAATTACAATTCTTTGAAAATTCATATTTGAACTAACAAAAATTCCTTTAATAAATATTTCAGCCTTACCTGAAAAAGGTATTCAGGAGATAATTAAGACATAGATATTGCTGAAAGATGCAAACATCCAGAAAAATTATACCATTTATAGGATAAGGCAATACAAATATTGTAGGAACTCTGTGTTATGTTGATTTTAAATCTGAGAGGTGACGAAAGTAATTTCCTGTATGACTAGCAACAGCAATGCTTCTGCTTTTATAGAACTTGAGAGAAAAAAAATAGTATTCACATTGCTTTCACTTTGCTTATCTTGACTAATTGTCTTTCTGATTCCTATTAACAATCTTTTTAGAGCTTATTATTATAAAGATTTTAATAATATGTGCTTTGTATGGGGAAAAAAGTTATTTCAGAAGGTGGGAAAATTAAGAACACTGAAATAAAATCTGAAGCCTTCTACATTTAGGTCTCCTCTACAAACACAGTTCAGTTCAATACTCATTACTGCAATTAGTAAAAGATTGCTCAGTAAGATGTGAAACTATTTGTTAGTCCCAGTCAGCTTCCCACTGGGCAGATGTACACTTCTAATGGTTTTCACTGCTATGGCACCTTAATATCCAAAGAAAAGGGTGATATGACACACTTTAGCAAATGAAGCAATTCCAGTATTAACCTGAAGCTGGTTCTGCCAGCTGAGACAGCATCAGTCTCTAGAGCTGTCAAGCTGTCACACTTCACTAACACTGACTTGCCTTTAATGTTAATGAGGAGGCAGCAGACAGCCTAATTTAATGGTCAGCCCCCACAATGCAGCTTGTCCACAAGGCAGAAACATTTGTGCAGGGCTCTGAGACTGCCTCTTGAACAGAGAGGCTCTTGCTGCTTCCCACGCAGCCCTTGCACTCTGAAGGGAGAGAATAATAAAGTTCTTTCCCAGTCTTTAGGGAGGCTAATTATCCATCTCCAGTAATATTTATTACACTTATGTCTCTTTTAGATAAATGATCAAACAAATACACAGATTTCTCAATTTAGCAGCTAGGTAATGCAAAGGAATCATAAGCCTTATTTTTCGTAATATCATTAATTCACACATAACATCTGAAACCCCTGTTTTTAAAATGTTTTAAAAGCTGCAAAATGGGTAAGGATGTTTCTAACTTTTCCAAGCACGCATGTTCAATACATGAGAAAGAATCCACTTCGGAAGTTTTGCTCATGCAAAAGATGGAACAGAAGAATAAAGCAGAAGTAAAGAAGTAGAACTCAACACAAATTAACTAACAGTGGACATGAACAAAGCCATTTTCTCCAGACTGACCCTGGATTTTGATTTGGAAAGCAAACTTGCATCTGAGGAAAGCAGCAGTGTTTATGCAGAAATATGTATCACATTTTCAAGCTATTAGAACATTCCTCATCTGCCAGTTTGTTGAAGAATGACTGCAGCATAAGCAAAGTTACAGATGATTAAAGAATAATATGCTAAATAAGATGCGTCTCCCTGTAAGGTGACTAAGACTAATAAAAATAGAACCAAAAGTCACAGTAGTTTCCTTTTCCACCTTCTTTTAAAGAAGGAAAAGTACCCACACAAAACTGCTGCCAAGATTGCGTGAAGCTGATAATCTCTTTAATGACTACTGGAACTGTAAGACACATCTTGTTGTGTTGCTTTTATACCCATTAGGTATTTTTCTAGTCTTCTTTTGACTCAAGAAAGCTATGGGACCTGTGATGCAGGAAAAAAACCCAGTCTTGTAAAATTAAAACCCAATACCATTTCACATATCCTATCAATGTCTCTCTTATGCTCAGATGCTGCAAAGCTACAGTTTTTTATGCCCCATCTGGGCAAACCCGCCACAAACAAAACATCTTTACACCAGCGCTCTTTCTCGCACTCACAGAAAATTCTGTAAGTGGCTTGCAATAATGTGTGCGGGTTTTGTAAATTTGTTTAGAGGCAAAATAAAAATATCCTACACTGCTTATCCTGAGGAAGCCACAGATTAATAATGAAGGAACCATAATGCAAATACTGTATCTCACATATGCATGCATGCAAATCAAAGAACAACGTTCATGCAAATTAGATATTGCACTTCTAAATTTACTAACTAAGATATATATGCTGTCTCTGAGGAAAAACAGAGAAATTATTCCACTAATACCATGACTGTTCAAGGCATCTTCAAAGGATAAAGAAAGAAAGCACAAGAAAACTGGAGAGGGAACAGAGTGGCACAACACTTTCTGTAACAAAGTAAAAGACAACGAAGGGCTTAGAAAATACAAATTGCAAATGAAGATGGAGTCCCCAAAGCAACAGAATTATGTAGAATGCTCCAAAGATCATCAAGACCTGTAACACTGTCTTCCACACCCTTGAAAGGAACCAAGTTGAAGAAAATAAAAGCATGCTAAATAATGCTATGGACTCTTTGAGAAAAGAGACAGAAAGCAAGTAAAAGAAGCATGCACAGTTCAAGCTGTAATACACAAAAATACATCCTTACAATGAGGGTGAAAAATAGCCACAATAAACAGGAGAGAAAATTCTTCCTAAATCACAAATTCATTAAGTCAGTAAGAACACATGGAATTACGTATCTTATTACTCCTTGTCTGCTGTGTTTGTCTTCATCAAAAGCAGAATACATTATTTTTTTAAACTGCAAGAGTCAACTTCAGCATGGTCAAGAAAACCAACTAATGGGAAAGACAAATGTAAAGTGATGCTACCACTCCTAATTTTATGAAGCTAGGATTGATGAAAAACTAAGCTGAACTCAACAACTGTAGGAACAATCTGAAGCCATTTCAGAATTCAAATAAAAATCAGACATCACCAAAATTTAGAAGAAATACAGGATTAAAGTAATTTCCATCACCTCTCTGTCCCAGAGGACGCAGTGCACCACCATAACCACTCACACTCCTGAAAGCAGTGCAGCATTCTGTGGGGAAAGGGCACAACAATCCCTTGAAAATCAAGAGTCTAAGGACCTTTCTTAAGTTAAACCAGGACATTTAGGTGTGTTGTAGTAAACAGAAATTATCAATACCCATTGTACTTTAAAAAGCCCCTAATAAAGCCACAGCTCTTTAATTGCATAATTTTACTGCCCTGATGTACATGATTCAATTATCCGACCTTACAAAAAACTTCTGTGCCACGGTCATGTTTCACGTCATTGCTTAAAACCCTGGGAGTAGAAGGCCCTCTTGCTTTGCTACAGACACATGCAACCTACTAAGCACTGTATCTAAGAAAATGAGTATGAACAGTTTGCTTTTTATCACGTGCTCCAGGTCATTGATAAGGTAAGGCACTAGAAGCCTCCTCTTTTACTTCTTCTGGGAAAAAATCATTGTATTTTTCATTACAACTCTGTTGGTTTGCTCTCTTCCATCACTCAACGCAATCACAGGCACCAGAAAGAACCTCCCATGATTATTAATAATTTCAGGGCAATAATGTTATGGCTGAGTTAGCATATTTCTGAACATTTAAGTTTTATATGTCAAAACCTTTAAGTTTTTCTGAACTTGACATCATTGAAGATTATGAGATCTTCACACAGACTTGACAGTAATTTGTCAAAAAATTTGTGTACTAAATATATATATCTAAATATATATATTTAGATATAACTGTGATTATCATGTTCATCTGATTGAAGTTGAGACATGACTGTATTAAAGAAAATGCCTGATTTTGTTAAAGGGCTCCTTTCAAATCTATAGTCATCACTGTCCTGCTAATGTTTCTGCTATGAAAGTAGGATGTATCCCAAAATCCATTAGCTGTTGTCTTCTTATAGAGGGGCGCATCTCCTACCTATATCTTAAGGTAACTCTTTAATCCTGTCTTATGAGGTCTTAGAGATAAACAGTTCTTTATTAACTAAACTTACAGACAGTCTGGTAAGAGTTCTACATATAAGTGAAACAGTTCTACGAATTTAATATTTAGTAGATTCACTTCAGTGTGTGACTGCCACTGAAGTGCAGAGACAAAGGAGTGCTGGAGGGAACCAGGGCCTGTGCACATGAATCAGTCTGCACTCAGAAAAGAGCGAGTGCAACACAAAATGCTACCATTTCAGGTTTGTATCAACATACCTGTCTGATCCCATTAAAACTGGAGCAAGCAGTCCTACTGACTCTTTCATAACTTGGACTCACAAAACTGTTAGTCAAAAATGGTCTCTGGGGGTCTTCTGCTGGCAACATTAGGTAAGGCAAGATAGGGATTTATCTAGTATGATCTGGACAACTACCAAGAATGGAGATCCCATGGACTCCCCTCCTGGTGAAGAGCCATAGCAATTATTAAATTGGTCCTGGGACTGTAAGGATTGCTTTTGCTCTTTCACCATTGAGTTCCTAACATTTTTTATGTTGGTTATTGACAATTGCTTCTGTTGAAGCGTGTCAGACAGGTAATAAATCATTACAGCCTTTTAGACCTCGTGAGATGCTTGCGCATTCTTTCAGATGCGGAATTTCTAAGTCTTGCTGAAACCAATGAGATTAGAGGGCAGCCTGCATATGGCAAGATTGTTTCATCGAAGGCCAAATCCACTACAAAAAGTAAAACTGATAACACAAAAGGAAAAAGAATGCATTAGCATACGATCGTGCCAAATACCTTATCTAAATAAATGTTGTGAATTAACAGCATTTTCAGTGTCTAACTAAAAAGCAATGAAATCAAACTATTTTATTGTATGAGCTTTACTATGTACAGACAAGAGAATTGTTTTCTACTACAAAACTTAGCAGTTTTTGGCAAGACTACATTTCCTTCAAGAGTTACAATTGACTTCTCAATCTTTTCCAAACTTAGATTAAAAGAAAAACACAACTGTAATGCTAACATATTAAAAATCACTGATAATGTTTCCAGCACCATATAACTGATAAAGCAATTTCTTAGCATGCTGGAAAAAATTAAAATAATTTTGGACTGGTGTTTTAAAACAAGATTTTTCCAAAGCTACCAAACTTCATTAACTTCAAATCTCTGAAACAGTCAAGCAATACACATACCTGCAATTGGAATATTCTGTGATACTGACAGCTGTACATCTCCAGTCCCAGGTGGCATGTCAATTACTAAATAGTCCAGTTGACCCCAGTCAACCTAGAAGACAACAATATAAATGTATGTGGAGATTTAAGTGTTTCTATTTAAGGCCCTTCATGTTTTAGTGAAATCCCTGTTTCTTATAATGCAAACAAGTGAACCAAGGACACCTAAAAGAATGATACTGAGATGCCCTCTCAGTCACACTTTCAGCATGGGATCAAGACATTATTTCCCTGAGACACAATCTTTGCTGATTATTGCAAACTGAGAGTGCAACTTTATCATCAACTTAACTGGCATAATTCTTATTTAATTATTTCCCCCCAAAAATTAGAAATAACTTAAGACTTTTATTTTGCAGATGCTTAATCATGGCTTAGAAGCAAATATTAGGTAAAACTCAGGCTAAAAATCAGGGGTTTGTGCAGCAAATATCACTCAGGAGTTGTTTCTATTAATTTAAGACTACTTTTGCTTCCTTCTTACCACTTGTGAAACTACATAGTTTACTTACTAATTTGCTACATACAAATTTAGGCTTTTTTTCCCCTGTTTTGTTGTTATGAAGTTAGAGCTATCAGTCCTGGATTTTTCTCTATGAAAAAGAGGCATTGGGAGAAAAGAAAAATAAAGAAACAAAACACCCTAGATTTGTTAAATTAAAATCACCAGGTATAATTATACACACTTACAACATTCATAACATTACAAAATAAAAAAATATTAAACTTTTGCTAGACATCAGATGAGAGCAACCATTAAAGATACGAGACTCCAACATGAGAACACTGAGATTACTTACCCTTTTTTACTAGGACAGATTTCAAGGAAAGCCAAAAACTCTCCCTAGAGCATGGTGCACAGAGATAAATGTTCTCTTAATGAGAACAGAAATGATCCTAGGCCTACTCTATATAATGGACAGCCTACCTATACCTTATCTAAACATTTCCCAACAAATATACTGGAATTATATGGTATGTTTCTGATTGATACAACATATACAAGATACAACTGTATGAGCCACTTTAAAACAGGAAAATGCCAAGCTAAGGCATTGTATTTTACACATTTCCTCAAGTGTCATTTTAACAGCAAAAAATAATCAACACTTTGCCAGTCCCCTAGTTACTGTCATACTAGACCCTGTCAGGGGAACGCTCATCCATTTTCATTCAGTTCTTCTATGGATGATGACCTTCTAGGGAAGCACATGCCATGTGAAACCTAGATCACTAATCCACTATGTACTCCAGCGAGAAATGGAATTTTTCTCTTTCCAAGGCAGACTAATGAAGAAGGAAGACTTCAGAGCACTTATGAGAGAACAGCGGTGGTAAAAGTTAGCTGAAAATTCTAACTTTACATGTCTAAATTAGGGACTTACAAGCACACCTCCCTTTTCTCATTTTCTATACAAAAGCTGCAAGACCACTGAATGGTGCCTAAGACAGTCTAGCTAAACAAGAAATGCCACTTACGTTAACCACAGAAAACACTGCACTTTTTCACATTTGATATTGATCTGTATCATCTGTAATATCTATATTTTGTCAACAAAATTGACATGAATCTAGCAGATTTCTAAAACCAGTTAGCATTCATAATCATATTTAGACTATATAACCCCGAAGAAAAACTACATATCTGTGCAAAAATATACATACTGAAACAATTACGGGTAGGAAAACCATTTTATCTGGAAAAAAGTTTGTTTTTTAGTTCGGTTTTCTTAACTAATCTTGCTTAGTTATTCACCAGATAAATGCCAGTGCTGATGAATGCCTCCTTGCCCATTAAAAACTACTTTGCTCACATGAAGGCATGAACTTCAAATTTCTATGTTTCTTAATTAAAAATCAACCATAATAAAAGTGACAGATTGAAATGATATAGATGTAGTAGTTTACAATATTAATAAAGCCACATTCCTTGAAGATTTGCAACTGAACACAGAGATCCTCCATAAGTAACACGCATAAATCTCAATGTGCAAAACCCACATCTTTCATAATAATCACAACCATTCTGAAATGCTAGATAGGCATAGGCAGTTTTAGTTTTCAGAAAGGATTAATGGATTAATTCAAAACATCTCCCCCCTCCCAAGTCTTCATGAAGGCTGATTCTGGCATCTTTTGTTAAGTTCATATATATGCATATGATATATAATATATAATATATAATACAATTATATACTTATATTATATTATATATAAGACAATTACATATAATACAATTCCAGTAATCATATTCTCCTTCCTTAAATGCTTCTACAGAATAGAATGAATAAACTGGTTTTTTGCTTTCTGCCTTGCAGCAAGATGCAGTCTGGAAACACATCTATGAGTGGCATAGCACTACTATCATTCTGATACAGTTTCTAATCACTTTGTCTGCCAAAAACTCTTGGTTCTTGGATATATTACTGGAAAAAACCCTTGGATATTTAGTGATTTTCAGCCGTTTTCTCCAGGAGCTCAAATTCAAGTCCTTCTAGGTACACCACTGCCTTATGGAGTAGTACAAAACAACCCAAATCCCACCCTTATCGGTAATTGGAATGAAAAATATTTTCTCCTCAAGCTAAAAACTGTCTGGTTTTCCATATAGTTGCCAGCGCTAACTATAAGCTAGTTCCTCCTGTGAACCAGTGCTTTCTGGGCTTGACCTAGAGCTTTTCTTTTCAGCCTTACCAGATGTTTTGCTCCTCCAACCTCTTCAAGCACTAGTCTCCTTCATCAAGTTCCATGTGATCATCCAACATACCAAGCATAACAGTTGTGCAACGCTGCTGGAGGCGACTGCAAATGCCACAGGCTCAAAGCCTTTCCTAGGCATTCAGATTTGTGGGGATACACAAATTTTTGCTCAAGAAGTTACTGTCAAAATTTACCCCATATAGTAGCAGGGAAAAAAGGGTACAGAAATCTGCCTCAAGCTTCCTAAGGTATCCCATAACATCAAACATGCACTTTCTGGATTGTCCTATAAATAATGATTTTTAATGATTTCTTAATAAAGTTGTAAACCTTTAAAAAATGAAGCTAATAAAGGAATCTTAAGCACATGGTGAATCTCATGGTAAATCTCATTGCTAGGCAACAGGAAAAATACTCTGTTAACACATAGTGTAATTAAATTATAACGCTTTATTTAATTTACGGTACTGTAAACATCTTATTTCAAAAATTTTCTTCAAATTCACAGATTGAAAAGAAAAAGAAATGTGCTGTCTATCAAATTAAGTGTGCTCTGTTATAATACTTACAAATATGAGCACAGAAAAACGGAGAAGCTACACCATCCCAGCAGCAGTGGAGAGGACATCTTACCACTGTGTAGAATAGCAGGAAGACAGGCTTTTGTCCCACAAGTTCAGAAAAAGCCACAGCAAAGATGCCAAGGTCTGTAAGTACTGAATATATAAAGGAACTACCCTCCACAAACCTCTCTTGAGTCATGCCACTGCTGTGGTGCTGAACTGGTGAAAAGAAAGTCAGGTGGCAAACCATATTGGAAAACCACTCCTAATTAAAACCAACCTTGCTTTTAATTTTGAATGTAGTCAAGTAGTTATCTTCACGATTTCATTTTCCTCTTTTTCATTTGTAATTCAGGGCAAGAAGGGAGAGCTGCACCAAAATGATATAGCCATAATTTCTGGAAAGAACTGAGCTAGCGTATTTGCCTAGTAGTGAGCAGTAGTGTCTCGACTACTATATAGGTTTGCTCAGACTTGGGCTGGGGAATGCTGCACGTAACCCCATTTCTCACTGTCCTCTTATTTGATTCTATTCTGCAAGGATTGGATGACGTTCAGTTCCTCCTCCATTACCATCCCACAGGAGTACAGCAGTATGAAAATCCTTTATTAAACACATTATTGAATGTAATTTGGATAATTTGTTATAGAAGTGTACACTTTATTTAATGGGAGAAGAAATTCCAGGTCTGTTACTAAATTTCAACACAGCAGAAAGAAAGAGGGGAAAGACATTTTTAATTAAATTAAGAACTGGAACATAAAATCAGGAGTGGCTTGTTGAAATTTACTACTGCCATTCATTCAACATTAATAAAATTGAACATATAATCAGGCTGTGATGTAACATACTAATTTGAATGCAAATCCTGTTTATATGCAACAATTTACCAAATCAGGACCACTGTCCTCATGTTCTCAATGAGTTCCAAGAAGTGTGTCTGTATGCAAATGCGGTTTCACACAAGAAAATGAGCTCAGAGAGTTCCCTTTGCAAGCAATAGGCAGACAGCAGCTACAAAAGCCTGCCTTGTAGCATCTGAAATCTGTCAGCACCTTTGCATGTACAGAGGTGTTAATGTCTTTGCCCCTCTAATGTATACAGTGTGTAAAACATTTCAAAGCATAGAAATGCAATTGCATTTTCCTTAAGCACAGTATTCATCCTTTTTAAAAAAGGCTTAACTTGGCATTTATTGTTAAGCAATGTAATTAAGTGCCATGTGCTTCTGTGTATTTTCCCTTGCTCAGAAACACCAGGAATGCTTCTATGTAAATTACTTTAATCAATCATTCTGCTTATGTGACAATCCATAATCAAAATACCAGATACGCATTTTGAGTATGGGTTCTAAATAGCAAGTTAAACCCAAGGTAGAACACATAGATACAGATGACATTTCTGCTGAGGAATGAAGCCTCAGCATCCTCTGTGCATGAGGCAGAAATGATAGAGCATTAGAACAGATGAGGGATTGCTACTTACGACTTTGAAGTAATCCTCATGTTTGGTTGTTTGGTAAATAACAGAAGATATTATTTACTTGTTCTTATTAAGAGGAATACATGCAGAGTTACAATCAAGCATTATGCAGGTGCAGACTTGGCAGCAGCCAGCCAAACTCTGAACACCAGGATCAGAAAAACAGCAAGAGCTACACTGCAGGCAGAAGTCTATTCCTGCCAGATTCATCCTCCTCTCCTAAGTACTTTGTGTGTATATTAATGATTTAATCCGGGCAAGCAGCTGAACAAAGTAAAGGTGAGAAATTACGTTCTTAAATGAAGATTTATATACCTGTTCACACGTAGTTATGTGTTAAGATAAAATATGCATTTAAAATAAAAACCATGTATTTTAACATAAAACATGTACCGAAATAATACTTCATTGAAAAATTACTTACAAGATGCTGTTTAGACACACACAGACATTAAAAACCAGTAAGTAGTTTCACGGTGTATGAAAACAGATAACTTAGGAATAATACAATGAAACGTAGCATTTTAATCAAAATTTTTAATGCATTTTCAGAAGTATTTGATAAAGAAAGAAGACATTCCCCAGACATAAACCGAAAGATTTTTAGCCCCTATGGAAACTTTCTCCTATTTAATACCATAACAGGATATGCCACAGTGCTTAACACAACTCGACACTTTCTGAATAAACACAACTGCCCCTTTAACTTGTCCTCTGATGCTTAACCAATCTCAAAGCCTTGCAATGTAACACCATGAAAAACAGATGCACTGCAACACTTCAAATTCCCTCTAAGGTATTTCTGAGCAGTCTGTTCTGCCAAATTCAGAGAGAAATTGAGGTGAAGCATAAAAACAGTTTGCTACAAAGACATCCACAAGGAAAAGGAAATTCTCCTAGTCTTTCTCAATATAGGTTAAGAGTAACTTTTAGAAATAAGTGCCTAGGAAGAATGCCAGAGTCCTGTTCAATTCAACAACCAAAACAGAAACTGGCCTCCTCCTCTTCCTCCCTGATGGCTTTTAATAATGTTAAGAACTGAAGGCAAACACAGTAACCTGAAGTTTCTGTGACCTTCATTTGTACAACCAACAAAACTAAACACTTTCCAGAAAGCAGCAATAAAGAGGTTATTCTCTGTGGGGTGTTCCAGGAGATGGAGGGAAGGCACTCAACACCAAACTTCTTCAGGAAGCCCAGTCAACATCGTGTCAGCTTGAATGGCAGATGGAACCCAGCTGTGGGTCAGTCTGGAATGCCCATAAGAGCCTGGAGATGATCTCTGCGGATGACTGAAAAGGAGTAATTCTGATGAAGACTATCAGCACTACCATGTATAAAAGGCTCTTCCTCCAGGTTCAAGCTGTTACTACAAAGAGCTTTTGTGAGCTGGGATTCCCATTTCCCAGGGATTTTTTCCCTAAAGGATGACAGTCTGGAAAGCAAACTTCTATTATGCAGTCTTGAAACTGATCATTGGTCTGCTGCTCTCTCTACTCTTGAACCACAAATTATGCAATACATAATTTGCAGAAACTTTTCTTCAGAAATACACCATCTTTTTTTTTCCAGGTTCTACAATACAGAACTGCCTGTAGTTCAGCTTCTGAATAATGATATCAGGAAAATAAATATGGATTAAGCAAGTGTCTATTCCTACGTCTTTCTGCAATAAAACTAAGCACAAAAGTTAGGTAACATAAAGATAAACAAATCAGAAGAAACTGGGCTAGTGTCACATCTTCTAATTAAGCTAATCACCACGTTGATACAGCTACGTTAAACACATCACCTAAACTACAAATTCTGAGTTCTCCTTACTCATACACAAAGGTAAAATCATTGTCTAGCTATCAAATCCAAAGCCAACACCACATTTTTAAGGCAGTATTATCAGGAGTAAACTTAAGCTCATAAAATTTATATAAGCTGTCTGAACCAGATTTCCCCTACAATAACAACAGAAGGAAATATTACAAGTGTTGGCAACAAATACCAAAAGGGAGAAGCTTAATAAGACCACTCCCCATATGTATTTCAGCCTACAATTCTGTAATTATGTTAAAAGCTGATATATAATTTAAGACTGAAGGCTTAAGTTATGCAATGGAAATGAATGTTTCTAAACTGCTTCGTAAGTTATTGAACTTCCTTAAGCTTCAGTTCATTTTCTGGTACAAGAAAAAAAATTTATAAATTCCTTACTGAGGTACAGACCGACTATTATAGGTACCACTTCATGACAACCACTGAAACAATGATCTTAAATCAGCTCTTAAACTAAAAATCATTAGATTAAAAATGTCAGAAAATTCTTTCTCAACTACAATGTATAATGCTTTTTTGTACAGAAAAGGGAACTTCTGCAGAGGCCAGTCTAAAGCCACCTAAAAAAGGATTACCGAAGAAAGTAACATCATAGGTGTTATTCAAGTAACTTAAAACTTTGCTGAAGAAAACCCTCCAATATCACCATAAACAGTGCAACATAAAAACTCAAATAGAATCAGTTAGATGTAGATGGCTGAACAGAGGCCAAAAGACAGTAAATCTCAATAAAGAACATAATTTTCTGTCTGGTGAGAGTTTAAAGTAACTAACCTTGAGTTGAAACATGAATTTTAAATAATAAAATGCTGGTTTTCTTTTTTTTAAACAACCTGTTTTTCACAAATATGGATTAAAATTTGTCTTCCAAAATTTCTGTACTTAAATTCACAAATACATCTTCCTCAGTCACAGAATTCAAAAAATTCAGCCCTTGCAAATAAAACCAGTGTGGAGAGTCTGCTTTAATTATCTCAAAGCAAAACAATCAATACTTCCAACAAGAGTTACAATAAGGCTGCACAAAATATAGAACCTTTCAACTCTTCAGGAAGACTGAAGAATATGAGAGAGTGTGAGAAAAGAATGTAAGGAAGGGTACATGTGAGAGTGAACAGAGCAGATTCATGACCATGGGACTGCGATTGCAAGTTGGTATATGTTCTGTCAAAAAAACTGCCTTTACATCAGAAAGGAGCAAGAAAAATTGCATATACATTGTCCTTACAAATAACAGAACACAGAAAGGACATTAAAGACACAGACGAGATGTAAAAATGAAAGCAAATTTTAAAACAATACACATTTTGCAGTCACACACATACCACAGCCACAATTTAAAGATGTGCTGAATGTCATATCCCTAGAGTACTAAGAGCATTTACTATCAATCAGACAACAGATAATCTGTGAAAGAACCAATTATAGATAGCCAAAATAATTGCTGTGCCCACAGAACCATGCTTCTGCATTCACCAGTGTCCTCAGTTACGAATCTACAACAATAAAAGTGTTCCTTGTATTCTAAACCTAATTAAAATAATTTGCTGAAGGTGCTGATACTGTGAGTTTCAGGGACATCCAGTGATTACCATCAAGCAATGGAGAATCTTCATATTTTCATTCACTTCCTAGCTTTTTCTTTAGCTTCAGTTCTTATTTAATGGTTTTTATACAGAATAAAAAATCTAGCAGAAAAAGAATTTTAAATGTCCACTTTAGTTGCATAGTAGGAACTGTATTCCAAAGGCAGCATTCTTCTAGGAGAACATAATTTTTCTTTTAAAAGATACTACTGAGCAAAACACGCTAAGAAGTGAAACATCTTCTACAGCTTCATAAATAGCACAAAAAAGCAGCTTCTTCATTGTTAGGGAGGGGGAGGGGAAAAAAAAGCCACATGACACTAATCTCTGGTACCTTAAGCACAATTACTTTATGTTTGTGTCAATCACTTGGGATGTGAGAAATAATCACTTTCTACAAAGAATACTAGTACAAAACCTGCTGCTATTCTTGGATACCTGCAGTTATTTTCTGGGAGCAAAAGAGATATGGGAGGATGGTTTGAGTGAAGGATCAATCTGTCAGCTTCCAACAGACAGAATGCAAGCTGGATTATTGAAAAGAAACAACTCTGTGCAATCAGTTTAACATATATTAATTCAATATTAATTTTTAAAAGCTGTTTATACAGTTACATTCAAAGTTGTTTAGTAAGTAAAATTAATGTGTAATGCTAAACAGTGTGTCAAAGTTCAATCAATATTCAGAGGTAGCAAGGTTCCACTTTTGTTTTGATCAAAAAGATGAAAAAGAAAGGCTGAAAAATGGGGAAAAAAACCCATGCTCAAAAAGCAGCTCTGTTGAGCTCCACCTACACATTCCACCAAAGATCTCGACTGTTTAGGAAAGGAAATAAAAAATCTCCATTGAGCATAAAATTTCAACCTGAAGCCCATTTGGGATCCATTAATTACACACACATTTGCAGAAAAAAAGCAAGTCTTACAAGCCCAGTCTAGCAGGCACTCTCTAAATGCACATGCCACTGGAAACACTGAACACAACACAAAGCTGAGCACACGTGACCATTAAAAAAGAAAAGAATCAAACCAAAACCAAAATCTCAAAGCCTGTGGTTCTGCTCTTGTAATAGCAACTGCTTAATATCACAGTTAGACATATGAGAGAACATATCTATGAATGGGAAGATGTCAGTTTTAATTTCCCAGGCAGGTGGCATTTACCTGGATAAAACTATGTAAGCAAGAATGCAAAGGCCACAGAAACAACCATGACCCTATACAAGGCCAGCTGAGGTATTCACCTGGAAAGCTAAAGCTTCAGGTTAACTGAATTTCCTGCACAGATCTGGTCATGCTCCCCCTTCATGCGTCTAGTCCTGCCCTCAGGAATCTTGCATCTCTAGCTGTAGAGCAGAGGGTTATGACTGCTGTATGTGATTGCAGGGCACTCTCCTGGGTGAGTGAGCAGGTAATACAGCCCTAAATGCTAAACTGGTAACGTAACCAAACTTGCATCTCTCATGTTCAGGCTTCCAAGGCTCTTATTATGAACAGAGGATAAGCCTGTGGAGTTCAACTGAAAGAAGGATCTTGGCGCTTAACAGAAGATGCTCAGTTTTGGCTTTAAATCTTCACTCTACACAGCTGTCCATAAGGTTACATTTAGGTGCTGAAATCCAGGACAGATACAGAAAGTGAGACAGCCCACAGGCTTTTCCTTATAGCCCTCTCATTCAACATCTTCAGTACCACTTAATTCCACTTGGCAAACCTACTCCCACTGACTTACACCATTAATTTCCACTTATTCCACACCAAGCTCTAAACTTCAGCACTCCAAGATACATCACCTATTCTTCTAAGGCACTGCCAAAGAGTCTGAAGGTACCTTCAGGAGGGCAAAGTAACCCCTAACTACCACAGAGAATGACAAGTGATGTATTCTCCAGGTATGCAGTGGCTCCAGGCGAAGCTTTGGTTTAACTTTTCATTCCTGCAGGCTGGACACCAGCCTCTTCAGCACAGCACAGCACAGCCCATGTCCCTTTCTGCATCTAACCTACAACAGCTAGAAACAAAGAACAAACCCTCTTACTAGCGGAGGAAAACAAAGAAAGTAGAAGAGTAGCATTAGGTGTCTCCTATTTTTTTGAAAAAGTTTACGTAAATAATGGAAGTTTCATTTAGGAAAGAAAACAAGCAGTGCCTTCTTTCCCTCGCTTCTTTACCACCAGTATTCCTGTTTAGCAAACACTTCAAATCATGCTTAAATCACTACCTCTTTCCAAGAATGATGCTGGATGCCATTTAGGCACAAAGTTCTGAACTTTGCTGCAGAGAAATCTTAAACCTCAGAACACTTTCCTTTAAAACCTTGAGTAAAAAAAAAAATCTAACCCCAGCACAGCCATTTTGAGACACCATGAACTCTCTGCCATTTCTTCCTGTCTAGTCAACAAATCCAGCAAAACAGTTGCATGTTCTGCATTTGTTTTATGCAAAGGAGAGGAGACATTTGCATACCTGTGTAATGTGCACAAGAGATGAGACTACTGGAAGCAGAGCAAAGAAAACACTCTCACAGCCTGTTCCCACAGCAGCAATAACTGCACAGTCATAACTATGACAGCTGAGGAACCAGGCCAAGAAATGTTTGCTGTAAATACATTCTCACTACACTGTTAGGCTTTTTTTTTTAATCCTTAAAGACATTTAAAATACATTTACTACAAATACTTCCAGTTCAGCCGTAAGTGTTGGCTAATGTTTTTGGGTTTTTCTGGTTTTCTTAACACTTCTTTCTAGGATTGTCAATTGCTTTCAGCAACTATAATCCCTTTTCAAATCAGCTGCTAATGTGAGCCAATAAAGCAACAGGGAGCTGTATGGATCCTGCTTAATTAAGGGAAGAAAGTCCAGAGAACAGGTTCTGTAGCTTCAGCTAGAAACAAAAAAGAATCAAGCCCATATTCGTTCGGTCACACCCACCCCAAAACATACAGGAACACTCAAGTCAAAGGGTGACAATAGAAGTACTCTAACTGAGGGACAGAGGAGTGGAAAGAAAGCTTTCTGCCATCTCCCACACTTCTGGCTACAGTACATCTCTGTACCAACGTTCAGCTTCTGATCTCCAGGAAGTACAATCATTTCCTTTAAATATGTACATACTGATTGGGACTGGTTAAGGCAGTTCTCTCAGGACAGACAGGACCTTTCAAGGTGATTATTAACATATGAGCAAATTAATGATGATTCTACAAATTCCTGTAGCAGGCTTTTCTAAACACCAACATCACAGCTGAAGCATGGTGTAGAAATTAGTGTAGAGATTTCCACTGATTTAAGTCAGTTCTGAAGGAGAAGAAACTAGTTTATTTATCCTTTAGTTTTTGCAAAATATATTTAATAAAAAATGAGTATAAGAATTTTTACTAATTCTTTTGTAAGGTATGAATGGGTCATCTTATCTCGCCCTTGAAACAGGTTCCTTAATTTCAGTGACAAAACAAGGGAATGAAACTTGACCTTCCTTGATTTAAAAGAAAGCTTATTAAAGACTTAAGAAAAATCTCACAAGCATTCAGTTATAGTTTACCATCTGCCAGCTGTAGATGCAGTCTTAGTGGCATATCCTAGTGCAGTTTTAGCACTGGCAGTTCAGTCAGTATTACTGAGTGTTGTTTCTCTTTTCAAAATACCTCCAGTAGCAGAGGACATTTCTAAATAGAACACATACATAATACCAATGATCTTATGTTGAGGGACTAAATGTCTGGATCTCTTCATTCTCATACTCTAGATCAAAAAATTAAAATAATAAAAGCTTTCCAACTCCCTAAAGATGCAACTGCTCTTATTTCTTTGATTAACAATGATGCCTCACCTGGTTTTTTTCTTTTTCCAAAACTATAAGGTGGCAGACTTTAGCCTGAACTAACCATCTCTATGTCCACCTCAGGCGGAGGCATCTCAAAACAGAAGAAATAAACAGAAGAAATATTTTTGTAATTGTGGAAAAGCTGGGAAATTTTTCACTGTAGTGACACTGTAAGTAAGACTACTGTAGTTTAGAATTATGCACTGCAAATATAAACATGTCTTTGTAGTTTATAATATAAGCATATACATAGAGCAGCTTTGTTTAGTTCTATGAAATGTAAACTGTAAATATCTGCTACTGACTATCTGCCTCAATTACTTGGAGATAAATCGGATAAACACATGAATATTGTGAAACACATGTCAGTTTTGAAATTAGCAAATATCCTAAGATGGATGGATATTTGCCAAAACACAGAACATAGAGGAAAACAGTATTAATCTGCACTAAGCATATACATTTCTGGTACATATCTTCTGTTGATAAATAAACAAGTGTGCATAGACTCTTACATTTGTACTAGAACATGAAAAGATTACAAAAGTTTGAGAAACAAAGAGCTATTTATGTTTCTTACCCCTTTTGCTAAAATTTCCCATTGCACCATCTCACTCTTCTCCTGTCTTGAAAATTTAGTGCCATAATGCAAGTTAAATGCCTTCATTTCTTGATAGAGTCCCCTTCCTAAACCAAACAGTGTTAAAAATAAAGTCCACAAAAAAAAAAAATCATCTGGCTTCACAGCAGTGCTCCTTCTTCACTTGCTCTTTACATTTACAGTAAGAATAATTTCCAGCATTGATTCACTACTACTATTCTGGGCATACTTTGAATTCTCTTAAAACATAGCTACAAAAAAAAATCAGAGCCATTAAATTGTTATTGTCTTCCTCCTGACCCAATATGTGCCATTCTCAGCTAAATCCCATTTCACTACTCCCTCTCATCCACCAATACTGTCTCACTAATTTTGTAGTAGTAAGACACTTTTTTGCCCACCCTAATAATAATTTCATTTTCGACATGTACCACGTAAGTGACAAAACACAGCAAAAGAGGTACTTTCTGCCAATTTGTTTAAGAAATGGATCTAAAGGATGACAACTTTTTGCTATCCTTAAAATCCAAGGTTTTTACCTATTATCTTAAGACACTGCCAAAGAGTATGGAGATAAATCCAGGAGGGGAAAATAATGCCTCAAATAGTACCACTGGGAACGACAAGTTATGTATTCCCACCACCCCAGGTATGCAGTAGCTCCAAGCTAAGCTTTGGCTTAAATTTCCATTCCTGCAGGCAGGGCACCAACCGCTGAGGCACTGTAATATTCAGAGCAGGAATACCAACATCCCTTTTTGCACCTAACCTGCAGCAACCAGAAAGAAAGAAAAGACCCCTTTACTAGTGAAAAAAAAATAGAAGAGTGGCATTAGGTTTCTCTGTAGTCCACATTTTGAAATTTTCCTTATAAATGAATACCACCAGTATTCCTGTTTAGAAAACACTTAAAAACATAGTAGCCTTCAATTCACGTCTCCAGGGTCCACTCCTGCACTCATTCCTGCTTGCCTTTCATCTAAAAAAATTTGACATAAAAGATTTAGTCTACTTGTTTTTTTAAGATTAATTTTGTTACCATCTTTGAATTTTTCTTTGTCCAATTAGACTTTAAATTACTCAGGGCTGACCCTGATGGCAAGATTAAACAAGCAAACAATCAAAGTCAACGTATGCTTCTCCATGCACTACAGAGAATGACCAGATGGCCAGATCTCTTAGTCTGAATTTCATAGAGGCTTGCCTCCTAGACAGTAAACTACTAAAGTTTATGCAAAAAAAGTTAATGCAAAAAAATTGCCAGAAGTTTCCAGCAAAACTTCTTTATGCCATCCCTATGCAATTCTTAGGTGCCTGAGAGCACATCAATGCGTGCTTCAAACCTCTCCTAGATCAAGGTACTTCTATAAAAACAAGAGGTATGATAGGGAAACAAAAAATTTATTTCTTCTATTTTTTTCATGGTTCATATTAAGGATGCTCATTCAAGAGATAAGGCTTATTTGGGTTTGACTTTTATGTCACCACCTCAGTACCTTTACAGTCTAAAGAGACCAGAAATGCTACTGAGGAAAGGGTGGTCTCAGTCATTATGTTGAAACTTGCTCATTTGACTGCAACACTTAATTGTATGACTCCCTCACTTTGTGATTAAGGCAGTCACATTAGAGAGACACCTTCACTCACTTTAGGTTTTGACTGAATGCTCTAACCAATGATTTCTGTGATAGGCAGAACCATTTTCTTTGCTCTGACCTTTAATGGAGTTACAGACCGATAGCCAAATAGGTAGTGGAACGCCAATTTTAGAACTAATCCCAGATTCACAGAACAGCTTAGGTTTGAAGGACCTCGGGGATCTCTGTCTGCACAATGCAGGAACAACTTAGAGCAGGTTACTCAGATTCCTGCCCAGCTGAGTCCTTAATATCTTTCAAAAAAGAATTTTGAGAATCTCTCCTGGCAACCTGTTCTGACATGCAATTGTTTCAACTATAAAAAAAAAACCACCAACACCCCCTCACATTTCTTACTATATATTGCAATGTACACTCATTACCTCTTGTGCTGTTAATGAGCATGTCCACAAATAATCTACTTTCATCTTCTCTGTATGTATCCATTAGGTAGTTCAAGACAGCAGTTCATATCTCCCTTTAACTGTCTCAAAACAAACCCAGTTCCTCAGTGTCTTTGCGTATTACATGCTTCACGCCCCAGTATCACCTTGATGGCTCTTTGCTGGAGAACATACAGGTAAGGTAGCAGGTACCATCAAAAGCTAAGCAATTGTGAATGTACCTGCAAAAGAGATTTAGGTTCTTAAGAATACTACTCATGGTGAATGCCTGTGATACATTTACAATGATCTCAGGCATTCTTAATAGATATATGTCACTCATATGCACAGACACTGAGAAGCAGAAACACAGAATGTATTGTGCTCAAAAGAGAAAAGGTTTTATAAATTTGTTTTATAAATATAAAAAAGTATCAAAGAAAAATGTTTATATTTATTTGGAAGCTGTAAATACTAGTCTTTGTACGTCTGTGCATCTCTCACAAAAAGTGATAATTCACTACAGTGCTGAATACTGCACAAACACAGAATGAAATTTCCATGGTCCCAAGAACATAAGGCAAAAGACAATACATGGACACAAACAGAAGCCAAAGGACAACTCTTAGTGAACAATACTAACGAATCAGGTACATGGCTCGGCATGTAGTACTTAACTACTTCAGTGACAATGTTTTTGTTGTTTATTGCTTCAAATCAAATACACATTGCTCCTCCTAATGTGGAAAGCTTTCCCCCAGTTCTTCCATTGTTCTGTCTGTAAGAAATGCATTTATACACACAAACACATAAGGCAGTGCAAAGCTGAAAATTTACAGGCTGAAGAATTTATGAGATATAACACAAGAGTGTTACGAACACACATGCCAAACAAGATTGGACTGCTGTCTACAGACACCATATAGAGAACATTCTTCTGTCTAGAATGTGCACAGTAAAACAGCCAATGACAGCATGGGAGCTATTTTACCAGGTATAAATATATTTGCTCTCAATACCTTATCCATTTTTGCTTTCTCAAGTGCAGCATTAACATATAGCTAAATAAACCACATTTAAAGAAATTCTGGCCCCAATCTATACCTGCAACCTCTCCAACGAAAATGGTAGAAAGGATGGCAGTAACTACATACACACTTCTCAAACAGTAGCAACTGCATCTATTAAGTAATGTCACTCAAACACAAATAGTACTGAGTATCTATAATTTCTATAGAGATGAGTCACTTCAGACTGATCAGAAACCCAAAACAAAATAGCCTCCATAATATTTGCTTTCCAAAAATTAAATACTACTTCTGTTTCCAAGTTACCTTAATCCCAAATCTTTAAGCATGAATTTTTACTGTTCTATTCACACAACTGTTGCTTTTATGGCAGCTGTCTCATATAGGCTCTTGAAATAATCCAGATCTCACAACCCATAGTCTGCTCAATATTTTAAAGACTATTTATCCATCTGTCTATATCTTCCCTATTCCCTATAACATATGTGTGCTGGTTCTGGCTGCAGCAGAGTTAATTTTCTTCACAGTGACAACAATACATACGCTGCAACTACCTATGTATGACATCTGAGCATTAGAGAATTATGCTACAAAAAAAGTCAAAGTACATATACATACATTCACACACTCCACCATATAATTACTACCATCACTACCTCTGGCAGGTGCTGGTTTTGAAAGAAAGTAGCACACACAGTCCTCATTGCTAGCCAAATTTTCGAAATTATGTACAGATTAAGTAATCACAAACTGAGTTCAAATTTTTTAAAGGATAAGGCTGAATCTTTAGACTACAGCCCGATTCAACTCCGGGTTAGCTAATAAGTAACTTTGATCCGTCTTCTCCTTAATTTATGGTTTACAACATGAATTTACAAGGTAAAGCCTGTCCAAGTATCAAAGTGCAAGGCTCCATTTCCTTTTGCTGATGTGCAGTGGCTCTGCACTGGAAGTTTTATTTAATTTGCTTTCTGCTAATTTGCCTGCATTCTTCCTGTATTCTTCCTTTCTAATTATATCTTTCCCAGTAAAACTTTGTTTTATTTTAATTTTCTTTCAATACATACCTTGACTAAAACAGAGGCTAAAGTGGCACTAAAATAAGCAGGAAGAAAGAGATGGAGGAATTACAATTCAATGATAATAAGAGCATTTTAGGGACTCATTAGAATTAAGCCATTCCAGGAAAAACTTCATCACCATTCTGGGAAAATGGGCTCATCCTTATCAAGTACATTAAAGGAACCTTTTGGATTCACAAATACTTAGCAGCACTGAGGCTCTCTACATTATAGCCATAATATACCAAAGACGCTGTCAATGCACAAAATATTCTGGATACTCTTGCAAACTATGATAAGGACGAAATACAGAAGTCCTGCCTCTTAAGACCAGACTAGCCTGCAGAAACATAGGTTAAAATGTCATGTCAGGGTAAGAAATCCTATTAAGGGTGTTAATCAACCTGAGATTTATGCCTTGAAAAAAGAGCAGATTTCTGGGCTAGTTTCAATGGGACTGTTCACACAAAACAGAACTGCTGGTATCTATAACCCATGTTGTGTAGGCAACGCTTGCTTCCTTCCAGTAGTGATATAACTTCATCTACTGAGATGACAAAGATACAAGAATATTACATACTAAAATACGCACTTGCATTTTATCTGTAGTCTCATTTTGATTTGATTTTTTTAAATGAGAAGCAGACTTGTGTGCAGAATATTGAATTTTTTCCTTCTCTGCTGATAGTTCACCTAGGTAACACACATAGAATAAGACAGAGTTCAAGATCAGTACAACAAACAGTTGCTACCTTTAATACTAAAAGCTTTGCTGATTATTCCCTAAACAGGAAACCCCCTCCATTTGTATTGCTTCTATGACTATAGCAGATACTAAACTGGCAGTCAGCACAATGCCACTTCCTTTCTCAGAGCCTTTTGGCAGAATAATTGCCACAACATATTCCAAGACAATACAGCAGGTTTGTATCTGCACCCTTCTAATTGTTCCTTTGCCACTCAACTGTCAAGGTGTCCTAAGACAGAAAAGAGAATGTGCTAGAAAACTTACCATAAAGACTGTACGGGACAGTGGTAATGACTATTTGAAATCCCTGTTAAAAAAGCAGTTTAAATCAGAGAGCAAATTTTGCTTGCCTTGTCTTGTTTTTTCATAATCTTTGTATGTCTAAGGTTCTTAGCTGCTTACTTGATACTTATTTCAACAGCTTTTCAGACACATTACTGTTCAAGCACAGGCTTTAGGTGACTCTCAAAAAAAAAATTGTACCTTTACTGTGCTTAGCCTAAAGGTTAATGTAAGTCACTCCCACAACAAATACAGCAAGATGATGCACTTTGAGGTAGCTTGTTTAATCTAAACCAAATACCACCACACTGAGTCAAGATACGCAGAGTAAAGGAACAAAGTAAATGGGACCAGGCAAAAAAGTAGGCAGCTTCTGAAGTGTATGTGAAGTGAAAACTGCATAGAAAAAGCCCAGTGCTATGGATGACACTGGAGAGCTATTAAAGCTTCCTTACCTGGACTTCAATTATACCTTTAGAGAAAAGAACTATCTTTTAAAGCTTAAATTAAAAAAAAAAAAAAATCTCTTCTATCTTACCTACAGGCAAGCAAGATTCAAAAGAAGTGTTAACAGATGTGAAAGACTTTTTATATGAAGATAACTGTGACACGGAAATAAAAATTAAAACCCAGACAAGTGACAGATCACCCTGAAGTATAAATGGGCCTACAGTACATCTAATTATGTTAACAAAGAAGTTACTTCTCAGCCACAACAAAATGTTGGGCAATTTCAAGACATATAAACTAGAGATATATTTAACTGAAAGAGTTATGAATATGTTTATAAAGATCAAATGTTCCATTACTGTTTGCAATTCACTTTAACTACAGGTGAAAAATAATTTCCTTCCGTATTACTTGTTCTTTCAATAGCTTAAAATCATCGCTTTCCTTCTTTTCTACTGAACAATTCTTTTGTTATAGAATCAATATGCTATATATTTTCATTTATATACTAATTTGATACACATACATCAATATACAGGTAATGTAAGTAATATAGTATACTAAACTGTTTACTCTGTTTTGTATTATAAGGCACATTTCCTTCCAAATCTGCTAAAGGAGAATAATATGATGTGTTGCAGAAAACCATGCTTGCTCATGAGATAATGCATTCCCAGAAAAACACCAAGCACTACTTTGGGCTTCACTATTATTCCCTGTTATCTACCAGTCTGACACTATTCAAGAAACCTGTATTGTGAGATCACACACAATAAGTATATACAAAAAGCATTATGTATATATTTAACAAATATATTTTCCAAAGTAAGAATTTCATAAATTTTAAAAAGTTCCAAGGGTAAGAGAAGCATTTAAACACTCATTACAGTCACAGACATTTATGAGTCAACAAGTTCCCATTACAGAATTTGGAAACCAAGCACTTCAAATGCTTTACTGCAGTATCTGAAGCATGATAAAATCTGGAAAACAGATTTGTTCATACAGAAAAAAGAAACAGACATCCAAAATTATTCACAGAGTAATTGCATAGTCTTGATGCTATTAAACAAATAAAAAACCTGTCCACCATCTAACAGTAAACACAAATCTGAAATACCGCCAGTGTTTTTAATGCAAAATTCTGGGAACATCTATGTTTTCTATCAGGCTGAGTTAATTATTTTAAGAACTCAGTATTTTATCAGCTCGTCTGAATGCACAGGGACTCCTTACACTTATATTATACTACAAATCTAGATTAGAGAGCTAATTTAAATGGTTTCTATGCAGCTAATGAGATAAGCTATTTCTTAAGAATATGGTTTTAAAAAGTTAAATACAAGCAGAAGTATTTTACTCTTGGAAGCAACTTTATCCTGTTAAACAAAAGGTAATACCTAAGACCAACCAGAACATGTTGATAAAGATAAAACAAGAAAAATTTTTCAAGTCCCCAAGAGATCACACAACTATTTCTAATATAAAATAGAATGATAGTATCTTTAAAAGCATCATCACATGCTGCAGTTCTCTCTTGTTTAGGTGTCCAAGGTCATTAAACTACTGGTCCTACCCGTTCTTGATACTGACTGGTAACTGCAGAAGGGAGATTACAGCTTTTAAAAACAAAATAGCATGTCTCAGTCTGGAAAATGCATTCTTCCCTTTCTTAAAGCCACCTGTACATCAGATAGACCCGCTGGTTTTCCCTGTGATCTGTGAGCTTCTCTTCAAAGAAAGAACTTTTTCCAGCTCAGATTTAAAACTATCCTGGTTATCATGCAGAAGCTAAATGCATGTGGGCAGAAGAAATTTAGCCATAAAGCCTTCCTCTTTCACAACTTAGGTTTCACTGCCAGGGAAATCAGTGATGCCCTGAGCATTACTGGACTTGTCTCATTCCCACATCACAGCTGGCCAGCATGTAACTGCAGTGGTTGCTAGGGAGCAACGAGCTCATTACACAGCATCACCCACACCCTCCACAAGGATGCTGGCACATGCTTCTCATCTGGGGATACTACTGACTGAGGAACAGCACTGCAGTGCCTGCCAGCTTTCAGGCTCCCAGGGAAGAGTATGTCAATACAGCAGGTCCTAACTTTAGTTCTACCTTCAAGGTCTTACATTCTAGTTTTGTGAGCCAGGGAAGCGCAACACAGCACACAAAGAGGTCAGAACAATCTCTACAGCTACTGGCATGGATACCCCTTACTTTTAAAGGTCAATTCTAGACAAAGATGTTCTTCCTAAAATTTTGGCAGACACATGGCTTTTGTGACCAGAGCAGTAAGTGCCACTATTCTAAAATCCATGTTAGAGGAGAACTCAGTAAAAATGGAAAGAGGCTGAAAAGGCTGGAAAAAATTATTCTTTTCAGTCATTAAAGGAGCACAGTATTTGGAGGCATTTAAAGAAGACACACAGAAACCTTGCGTCCTCCAGGCTGTATACAGTAGATCCCAAGAGTGGATGTCAGCTGTGAACAATCTGGGTCACTTCAAAGTCTAAACATGCAACCTTAATGCTTTTTTTCAGCAGTTTGTCTCATTAGCACTTCACAATAAAAGAAACAAAAAATCTGTCAGAGAATAAAGAAGTCACCCTGCTTCTACATACCAAAAAACTTACTAACTAACAATCTATCTGCATTACACAGAGATTGTAGCTAATGATTTTCCTGTACCTGTCACACATCAAATGCCATTCAAGAATTCTTAGTGCTGGTGAATTAACAAGCACATAAGGGAATACAGCTGTAGATATGCATAGATACCTATACATTCAAAACCTTAGGCAACTTCAAAATGCCTTTTTTTTTTAACAACTGCATAAAGAAACCTGAAAAGGAATGAGAAGGAAGGCAAACTGGGGTAATTCACTCATCAAAGGCATGGAACAACAGCACTGTTTGAGGGGTTTAGGTAAACACAAAAATACCAGTGTTTCCCCTTACCCAAATTTAAGAAGACCAAGACACAAAAATGCTCAGCACTAACATAGGAAATAATGTCACGGACACTCAGGTATCACTTAAACACATTTTAAAATAACTGATTACTTTGAAGCAGAAATACATAACTAAGCCTTACCTGTCTCAACAATTTTTCAACAGCTGACATTACCATGAGCCCTCTCCACACAACCGGGGCAGTCTCTTCTATCAAGAAACCCATAGACATGCTGAAACAACAAAGCAAAAACCTGAGCTTTACAGCACAATTCCAAGTACATCTGAAAAGAAGCTTGATTTAAATTAAAACATATGCTCACCATGCGATTCCATAGTTCTTAAGGGGCCTCATTAGTTTTTCTAAAAACAAAAGCGAACAAGGGGGGTTTTTTTAGAGGGGAGATGGTTTTAGGGTATTTCAGGGTTTTTTTAAGAAATATGCATACACATTTTATCTTTTAACAGCAGTTTTCCCTCTCTCTTTAAACAGTAGTTTATTTTTCCCCCCTCATCCCTTCATAATATGTATAAATGTAGGTATGTATATATGTATTATATGCATTTACCTATTCTGCCCAAGAATCTGACTCCACTTTTTCTTAGATTGTTACATTTTAATAATACCATTCATCATTTGCCAGAATAACAGTGTATTTGTCCATAATATAATGTCACTTTGTGCTGCCAGAATCAATCCATTTTTATGAAATCCTCATGGTGGAAGGCATAAATTCTCTATCAGGAATCACTAAAAGCTGAGTCATTTATATCAGAACAAAACCAAAGTCATACAACATGGTGGGATTTTAATTCTTTTTTTTTTACATCTATCCTATTCACTAATCTCATTAATCAGAAGAGTATTCCCATTAACATACCAGAGTTTTGGGGAATTTGTCTCCTGTTAAATCTGCTATGGAAACCCCAGAGTAAAGATACCAAAGAAAGCCACCCCTAAACTACACACTGTCAACAGCTCCAGGCAATTAGTCCCAGACTTCTTCAGGCTGATAGAAGTCCGCAGGACTTACACAATTTCTGTAGGAACAAAAGATGCTTATCTGAAAATTGCAGAGGTAATGTCCTTGCCATGCTTCTTATTCCTATGCTCTCCAGTGCCAAGAATAAAAAGCAGGGAGAGAATATTGTCATTGTTCTGGTAAAGGGGCATGCAAGCAGAAAGCAAACAAAACAATACAAAAGAGTGCATTCAAACAAAATCTTGCAAAAGCCAAAACTCTTCTTTGTGGTTTCTACCATCTAAATCCACACCTTATCTCAAAATGGCAGACACACACACAAAAAAGAATGAATGGAATTTTATTTGGTCTAGCTGATGTCTTGGAAGAGTATGCACAGGCAGGAACCAGCACAAAATAGGAAGAATACTTTAACCAGTATAAAATATACTACAATACTGATTTTGACCAAAATCCTTGATGCACCCAAAGTAAATACATATAGAGAGTAAAATAAAAACAACGTAAAATAAAAACAGTGCATTCAAAGCTGAACTCCAAATTCAAAGTAACAACCAAGAACATACAAATTAAACAGCTAAACTCTACAGATGAAAGCTTTCAAGCAATCAAGTAAGTGAGCATTCAAGCCATGTAATTTTATAGAAACATGGTGGAGAATAGATTGGATGTTTTGGTTTACAAATCAAAAAGAACAAAACAGGAAGATAAACAAATCACTTGTATGACTACTGCACTCAGGAATGAGTAAGGAACTATCACTGAAAAAGAGATTGGCTTGGACTGATACACTGTACCAGTGCATAGAGCTCTCCTTCACTCATGCAGCTCCTCAGTGTTTAGTCACGGCTTATTTTGATGGCACTGTACTGTCTTAACCACATTTCTAGGAATCACGGTCTTACTTCTGCCCCCGCAGTAAGACAGTTATGAAAAGGTTGATGACATTGGAACTTCAGCCTAGAGCCATCTCTAGGCACTGTTTCGGTGTCTTGATAAACAACACATACACCACCACAAGTTATAATACTGTTAAAAGTATTGAAATTACCACATATTTACCTAAGAGAGGGGTTAAAAAAAAGAAATAGGAAAAAAGTATTTGCAACAGTGTGTATCACTGCAGAATCAAGGTTTCCTTCATTTTTTATCACAAAATAGGGACAATTTTAAGACAAAACAAAACAGGGAGGCCGAGTTTTGACTGGTAATCATGAGGCCCAGGAACTGAAGAGTAACATGAATGGAAAAGATGTATGATTCTGGGAAGTTCACCAAAATACTAAGCCACTTCTCAGTTCCATTCAACTGCTCTTCACTATGCCAGTCAAATACCCAGAGGCTAACATCTCAACATCCACTACCTGCAAGGACAATTTCTTCCGCATAGACACCAGGCACACAGACTAAGCTCACACACCTTCTGATAAATCCCTCTCCTTTGTAAAATAGGAGAGTTGCTGTGATTAGATAAACACTGACCTACAGAGCAGCCAAAGGGGCCTCTGTTTTTAGAATATATGCACTGCTTATTTCTCAACAGCAGAGTTTCCTTATGAAAACTGCATCTTATTTTCTTTGGTTAACAGCAAGGACTATATACTGCTCTGAGCAGCAAGATTTAATCAAATTTATACAATGCACAGGAACAATTCACAACTTGCTGTATGTTCAGGCCATAATGTTCTGCATATTTTCAAAGTAATACAAAATACTGCAGAGCTCCCCACTGTTTGCCTACTGCTAAAAATCATTCTTAAAACTAATCTCAAATCTAGTGCTTCAGTGGGCTTTGGTAATCACCCTTGTCTCATCAAAAGCAACAGGCCTTCCTTCTCTTTCGCCCTGGGTCTCATGAAGATATTCTAAAACATAACATGTAAAGAAGATTTCGCTTAATGAGATCTCAGTAACATCTCTAATTCCCATTGCTCTTAGAGTATGCTTTTCTGTTATCAGAAGCCTACCATACAGCTCCAAAAATTCAACACACAACAGAACAGATTTCTTAAAATCACGACACACAGCAATACCATGCCGCCTATGCCAAGAGATAAATAGCCTAGTTTGCAATTTTCCAGTAGGCTTAATGGCCCTAAGTTCAAGACTGCTGTGTTTTCTCTGAACATACAAAATCAGATCAGTAAGATCAACGTATCACCAATGACATGTCAGCAAATGCCTTTTCTGATAGAATACAAGTAGAAGCTGTCTATCTTTTAGGATAGAATACACTAGAAAAGGCAGACGTGCAAATTCATGACAGCATTATAGCAGATTGCTGTAAAAGAGTTCTGGGACTGGTCTGAAGGTTGAATTGTTACTCACATGGGGAAGAATAACACTGATGTAATGAAGATGGATCTTCATTACATCAATGAAGATGCATTTTGTAATTATTTTTTACTAAGCTTTTTCTCCCCAAACAAATCAAGCCTTGCAGACAGACTATCCTAACGAGGTAACTTGAGTTACTTCACTTTTTAGAGAAAAAGACTGACATAGCTGTTCAATGATGGCTGGGGATAGTACAGCACTGAAAGTATGTACAGAACTACATGTATATGTGTGTGTGTGTATATATATATATATATATATAGTTTTGGCTGGGATACAGCTACATTTCTTCACAGTAGGTTGCATGGTGATATGTTTTGGATTTGTGATGAAAACAGTGTCAAAAACTTTTCTGCTTCTCACACCACCCTACCAGGAAGCAGGCTGGAGGTACACAAGAAACTGGGAGGGGACACAGCCTGAACATAAGACCGCAAGTGACCAAAGGGATACCCCATACTATATGACATCATGCTCCACATATAAAGCTGGGAAGAGAAAAAAGAAACAGAAGCACATTCAGCATTGCGATGTTTCTCTTCCCAAATAACAGTTACACGTGATGGAGCCCAGGGTTAAGCCACAAGGAGCCATTCCAACTCTTGGCTTAGTTTTTGGAAGCCGTCTGTTGCGCAATACTTTAGTGCAAGCAAAAGCTTACATTCGGTCCTACCCCACCACGTAAGTCAAGACCATTATTCCAGAAGATTGTGATGTTATACTACACCTCCTTAGAAGGCATTATACTGTTTAAGAAAAGGAAAGGTAGCTTGCAATTATTAAATATTAATGTAGTGGATCATGCAACGTCCTAGAAAATGTATTTTGAACTCACTGGCCCAGCAAGCACAAATGCAGAAGAGTTGCTCTGAGTTTTCAAGTGTCTGAACTAAGGAGAAAAACGGAGATTTTTTGCCATTTCAAAGACCAAAAAAATATCCAAACATGACAGGAGAACATTAGAAGTGCAGATTTTTCTCCCTGTTGTAGATTTCCTATTTTACTCAGATATTTCTGGAACCTGCCGCTATAATGGAAGATCAGAGATTTCTAATAATTACTTTATTTAATCCTTGTCTTCAATAAACCTTAATATTCAAAGTCACCTGCCTGTCCTAACTGGATTTTTGTCCTTGAGCAGGAAAGTGAGGCTTTTAAGTTGTTCTAGTGTCAATAGCCAAAGCTATGAAAAAGTAGTACACTTGTACTATTTTCCAGTTAAATACATTCTACTGACCTTTACATGCACATTCCCAAATGTTTCCAAAGACACTACCAACACAGAAGTTTTGCCACCACAGACACAACTGCACGCTCTGGGCTACACTCTGAATGCGACTGTTTCCTGATTCTTTTTATACAAACCCTGTTCCTGTAACACCTGTGCACCTAAAATGAACATTTCCACCTAACAACATGCTTCTAAGGTGGGAAATTACTGGACACTTACAGATGATAGAATCAAGGTTATACAAGAACCCTGCGGATTTGGAGACCTGAGTTGTGTTCCCCAAGGTCAGATACTCTGACTCCAGAGCCATGACTCTACTTAGAGCATTTCCAGTATTGGAAAGCACGTAATGCACAGCTGATAAACAACTAGGAGATCTCAACAGTTTAGGCATGTTGCTGAAGTTACATATTTTCCTTTGAAACTCCCAAGTACATTTGACAAGAATTTAAACTTCAAAAAGCAAACTGAGGGACACAAAATGGCATACAACAGAAAAGGCATATAAAGTTACACTACATATTGCCCATAAAACATAAGTCTCTGAATACTACTTTAGCATTCAACACAGCAGGTTTAAAAGCATATTTCTGAATTGCTCGTAAGTTTAAGTATTTCCTAATCTATCAGAGTATCTTATTCTAATAAAACCCATACTGTAACTCCTCTGCATATGTTTATCACAATTTGAACAAGCTGATACTTATTCACAGTTTATACAAAAGCTACGGGTTCTGCTGCTGTTTGCACAGCTCATCATGAGCTGAGGTTTACATGAGAAATTGGTATTGACCACCTCCTCACATCTCAGTGACAATTCACTGCCTGAAACACAGGTGATGTCTGGCACAACGAATTACACAGCCACCACACTAGTCAGAGAGAGACACTGCAGAACAGTCTGTGGATTCTGGTACATTAAACAAGATTATCTGACATGAACTTAACTAATGTGCCATACATACAGACAAGCCTGCAACAGATTTTAAGCATGGTCACTTATAAGATCTCAAAAACTTTTGCATTATCTGGATTTTAATTGTGTACAATTTCATGCTGCCAGTGACTAAAGGATACTCTATCACAGTCTAAGTCAGATCTCCATCTTACATAGCATCTTCTGTTAATCACAGAAAATAGTCATTCTCAGATGGCTACCACTATGTACAAGTATAAGGCACTTACTTGCTGTTTAATTGGAAAGTCACCTCCCAAGGTCAACATTATGTAATGGGAGGAGTGAGGTTTCAGTCAAGGACTCAAAGACTTCAGACTATTTAGGCTTTCCAATAACAGGAAGGGGAGGGAACGAAAAATGGGGAGGAGAAAGGAGGAGGGAAGAGGGAATGGGAGGAGATGTTGGACAGAAAGAATAAAAAAAAAGGTTGGGCTTTACTTGTGTAAATATAGATGTGTCCTGCCACTCTGGATGCCTTAAAGAGCTGAGATTTGTAGAAGGCTAGCAGATTTGACAGAGGGCTTAGGGAGAGACATACCTTCTGAAGGAGCAGCTAGATGCCAGACATCATGCTCCAGCATGTTTAAAGTAGTACTGGTTTCCTAAGCAAAGGCAAGTGAATTCCACCCACAGAATGGTAAAGAAATGCCACAGAGGGGAGGGGAATGAATAACAACAGGGCCCCAGAGTACCTTGAAATAAAACAGTGACACCAATCTATGTCAGAGGGTAAAGGATGCTGTCACCAAAAGGTCAGTCAAAGTCACAAATTTGAAATCCTTGCTTTAACTGTAATCAATGTTTTAAGTGCTTGTGTCAGGAGCCTACGATATTCTGTGGCAATTGACAGACTGAGACTTCAGGCTTGATTTAACACTGTGTTTTAAGTTTACTTGCAGGGTTGCCCCAGAAATACTACAATTTGTATTTTAAGCTTGAAGAGCTCCACACAAGGAAGGCTGTGATTGCCCATTACATCCCACATTAATAGTGTTATCTAACAATGAAGACATCCCAAATACTTAACCAAAGCAAACTAGTAATGAGACTTAAAGAGCATTATTCCATGCTCACCATTCAATTTCAAGAAATATATGCATAATGAAATGCAACTTTTCCCAAGAGATTTGGTTCTCTTATTTAGAGGGTCTACCAGTCCCATTACCTGAAAAGGCTTTACACTTTTCTTCCTCCCGGTAGACTGCAGAGGAAACAAAGCTCTGTAAAAGCTTTTTCATTAACAGAACAGTTTTGCAGATATGACTTCATCAGTCCTACCTAAAAGCAAAAGAATTAATTGCTTGCTGGAAAACTGTACTTCAAAAGCAAGTCTGGCACAAGTAAAGAGCACAGTGATTTAGTAACACTTTTGTTACATTTTAAAGCACCACTGACTTGCTAGGTCTAAAATAGGTTTAAAACACAGGACTGGTTTTAAGCATCATGCCATTACCTTCCATCACAAATGTCTTCCTTACGACTGCTAAAATAACCCACATTTTGAAATGCCCTCAGATCCCCAAGGAGCCAAAAAGCTTATGTATAGTGGATCAAAAGCCTTATTAGACTAATTTGGGCAGGTTCTTTTAGTTCATTATACCCACAAGGAATGAAATAGACTTACCCAACATGCAGTTTAAGGCATCTGTCCTGACACACAAAAACCTCTGGGAAAGCTCACATCATCTGAAGCAATGACGTGCTGCTGTGACAGGGGGACTGCCCTGGTCAGTCACATAACAGTGTGCCAGACAACAGCAGAGCAGAACAGGGTGCAGCAGCAACCCAACGGGCAGACATTCACCACACATCAGCTTTAATTCAAGACCCAAAGTCAAAAAACATTCCAGTTAACTAGGGACTTTTCACTGCTTTCAAAGCAAAACTACAGAACTCAATACATTTGTGTCAATTCAGCCTTTTTGGGTTCAATACTGTAATCGAGACCCCAGAAAACCAAAAAAAAAAAAAAGAAATTTAGGTGAAAAGACATGGGAGAAAAAAAAAATTGTTCAAACGATTATGTGTAATTGTGCTGATTTTGGCTAAGATAGAGTTACTCTTTTTCACAGTAACTGGTATGGGGCTGTGGCTTGGATTTCTGATGAAAACTGTTAATAGCAGAGGGATGTTTTAGTTACTGCTAAGCAGTGCTTCCACCGAATCCATGTCTTTTCTGCTTGTCACCCCACCCCACCAGCAAAGCAGGCTGGGAGTGCACAAGGAACTGGGAAGGGACACAATCAGGACAGCTAATCCCAAATTACAAAAGGGATATCCCACACCATATGGCATCACACTCAGTATATACATGATCAGGACCATCAACTAAACCAAAGGAAAAAGATGCTAGCTTTTACACTTACTGTCACTTCTGGCCTCTGGTCTCTATAGGGAAAGGATTAAACCACTTTTTTTTCCTATTTTTTAATCTATTCTGCTTCATCTCGCTATTCTGAAAAGTCACTTCATCGTACTACAGAGAAGGAAAGAGAATACAGCAAGAAGCCCACAGAGAAAGAAAACCACGGAAGTGAAAGAGCAAGGTAAAAATATTGAGAAAATTCAGAATTAGTTACAGTCCTTCAATTTTTCCTCTAGCAGAGAAGAGCAATGAAAGCGCTTATTCCTCTGAAATAAGCAAAAAGGTAAATGTGTTCAGTGTACAAAAGCATGACTAATTTCTTTTGTTTATGTATGTATAATGAAGAGTATCATGTTCCTATAACAAGCCATTTTGCCATTTAATTCCAGCTTTTATACCAGTTGAACCAAAAAAAACATTTGTATCTGTGAGAGTAAACTTTATAATATAGTGAGTATCTGCTAGCCACAATCCAAATCAAATAATTCAGAATTACTGAACTGCAGGATTAACAACATGAAGAGTAATACAAATCTGCCTTCAAGTACTTCAAATGTATTATTTCAGGTTACAGTGTTTCAGTAATTTATATTGGAGGCATTTGGTAAAATTTCATCTGCCATTTATCCAAAACGACTGCTCTCAGTAAGAGGCCTTAATTACTACGCACTACATTTCTCATCTTACACTTTCTTTAATTGTATGAATTTATGTATAATGAAGAATAAAATTTTAATAAATTAATTCCCTAGAGATTTTTTCTTTTTCAACATCAGCTAACAACTGTATGCCTATAAATAATTCCTTGCAGAATTGGGTATCCTCCATCTCCTTTCTCTTCCAAGGTCTTCAGTTTTTTTTACAAGTGAACTCAACAGTAGCTGAACTAATCCAGCTTGAGGTTTATTGTTACAGGTTTGAGGGCAATAGTCAAGGTCCAGAATAAAATATTAATAAACACTTTAGTAGTCTTCTCATTTTCAACTACTTCATCACATTTGAAAAAGCCTCCAAAATATAAACCACAATTAATTACAACATTCTCAATTATTATTTTGTCACATGTAAGGCACATGGGACTAGTGTACTTCCACCATCCAGATAAACTGGTGTAAGACATCACCAAAAGTAAAACACAAGTTTCAGTTTAGGCTACTTTCAAAACAGAATCAATAAAACATATCATTAGATTATACACAATCTAAAAATCACTTGCTCATCAATCAAGAGCTAGTGCCAGTAGCAAATACTTTTTTTTTAAAGAATCAAATTTAGGTTTTTTTTAAATTAATCATGACACAGTTCCACTGATAAAGCATGATAAAGACAGCTTGGAGACTACAAGCCTTATCTCCAACTCCTTAGCAAAGATCAAGAAATTTCTTCATAGTTACCAAAATAACTATGCTACCTACCTAACATTTTTTCTATTTCACTATTCCACTCCAAATTTTATATTTATAACCCTCAAATGAATGCACCACAATCCCTTAATCAATCCTATTCCAGCAGACATCTTTAAACAATTTATTTTAAATTTTCACGTTCTGGGAGTCTGCTATCACAGTCTTTAGATACGTAAATGTATCCCAGCGAAAAAATTCGAGCATCCATTTCTATAGTTCCTCCAATTTTATTAGACTCAGTGGGACAGCCACAAACACCGTTAACTTTCTCTAAGAAATTACATTTTATTCTAAATTGTGATAACAGATGCCAACTACTGATCTTTTGAATATACAATTTTATAAGGAAACTGAAGACACTGAAGCTATCATAAAATGGCAACAAAGTTTTGAAATACTAAGAGTGCAGTCACCTGTCATAAAGATTTACCCACCAAAACCTTAATAATGAAACTAAATAAAGAGACTTTATTTATCTGGGGAAATGGCAATTTTTTTTGGCAACGTAATAGTTTTTACTGTCTGCCATCTAGTTTAAATGGCAGATTTGAAAGGAAAAAAATGAAATCATGCAATTCACTAAGCCAGAAAACAGCTTTTAAGTAAATTACTTGGGGAAAGAAGAGAAGTAATGCTTTTGTAACTTACGCTATTAGCATTGCCCTGCATATATATATTGTAGATTATGTTAATATTAATTCCATAGTTAGATAATCCTCCATTAGCTAATTAAATTCAGTTGTGAATTTATTAACCAATATTTCCCTGACCATTTAGTTAAAGGTATTTTGAACGACAGCCTATTAAATGTTAGCAGACTCTTCAATGTACTACAGTTTGCAAAATTACATTAATGTAGTATCTCCCATTTATACAGGCTCCTCACTAAGAATTCCTAATTCATTTTGAATGCTTAAATTATAGTATAACCATAATAATTTCTATTCAGAAGTAATAATTGCTGCATGGACTTATTTTGTATGGTACTGGGAATCCCTAATCCCTTTTCATGTGAGAAAAGAACCACAAATCAAAGATTGCAAAAGTGCTCAGAACCTCCCAGGATTACTCTACAGATTCATTTTCAAATCCACACCTCACACTGAAGACAGCATTAGACCTTAAACTTTTTTTTTTTGATTGCTATGTTATGAAAAATGTTTTTAATTGACTCATTGTTATGTAGACATAGTTTATGCACTTCCATAACACAGAACTGCCTGGGCTTTCTCAATTCCTGTGCAGTATTTCTTCAGAGCTTGTTTTACTCTTGAGAGCATAGTAAGAAATCAGAACACTAATCCTCATTATACCAAAAAACAAGAGTCATACATGTTTTTATATCAATGCATTTATATACACCTATATATACTCCATATATATACGTATTATGATTGATCACTTCTTTGCAAGTTTATCCCATCTGTTACTCATTAAAGGAGCCCTTGATTAAACTTTAATTAAAGTTTCCTATGCCATTCCTATTTCACAATTAAACCATCTTTGACAGTACTTCTATTGATGTTACTCTACGGTTTCACCAACTCAATAGTTAAAAATACACAAAGAAGTGAACACAATCCCTGAAATACAAATTCTATCCTGTTATCATTCATGCCAAATTACTATGTCTTTCTCAGCAGACTTGTGTCGTCTGTCAAGCTTTTGAAATATACAGATTCAGTTTTCAGTCTGTTGGAAAAAACAAAAGGTATGTTCTTTAAATCCTGATATTTACTTGTACTTTCCGCACAGAACTAGAAAGAATGTATTTCAGTGATCAAAATGTTAGTGCTTACAAGACAACAGCAGCAGTTTCAGTTCAGGGAAATCTTCCAATTTTTTTCTATTACATTGAATTCCACATTTTTAACAATGCTTGAAACATATTAAGACAAAGCTTATAGTAAATTCTGTTCAGCTGTTTACCAGAAATATCTAGTCACTGAAACAAAACTGAGCTGCTCAATATCTGAGTGAATATAGTCTTAAGGTCTTGCATTCCTAGAAAGTTGATTTGTACAACTGTAAGAAATAGACTGGGCAACTTGCTTTTTAATTTGTGGCTCAAGACATGGATTTAAGTTTGGTATGGATTGACAAAATACATAGCAAAATGACCAAGAAGTTCTAAGTTATCTGATCAATTTTTTAAACAGTGAGGAAAAAAATGGAAAAACAAAACTCAACATCACACAAAAATGAAAAGAGGAGAGATAGGAACACCACAACATAGTCCCTTTTGTGTTCATATTGCACAATGTGCTTCAAATACAAAATTCATAGCAAAAAAATCTGTTACAGGAAAACACAGCCTGTATGACATACATCCTCAACGGAGTTCAAAGTACAAGTGAATGCAAGAAGACTTCCATTTGTATCAGAAAGTCAAATCCCACTGATAATACATGAAAAGGCTCAGTTATTTATCTATTTATTTATCACTCAGCAGCCTTTTGACTTCGAAAGATATAGCAAAAATCCAACAAATAAATCTAAGTACTCTCCCTCTCTTTCAGGAATTTATCTAAATGAAACCTGTATTTGTAAGCCAGGCATTTAAATGTAGGAAGTACTCAACTTGACAGCTGTCTGTACAAGTATGTGCAGCACACCAGTACATGGAAATACATTACTTTTTTTTATCCAGAATACAGGACATAATCATAAGGAGACAGAATTTTAATTACATAAAAAATCCTAAGTTTGCCACATTAAGTTTTCAGAGGCTGACACTGCAAGCTTAATAGCAACCCTTTAAAGATACTGGCACTGTTCAATTCTGCATGCTTTATACCAGGTGACAACACATAGACCAACAACCATTACACCCATATACATGCACAAATCAAGGTGTTACAAATGAACATTCTACAGCAACAGTATAACACATACAGAGGGATGGAACACCTCTCCTATGATGAAATACTGAAAGCATCAGGGCTGTTCAGCCTAGAGAAAGGAAGGCTCCAGGGAGACCTTACTGAGGCCTTTTAGTACTTAGAGGGGACTTGTGAGAAAGATGGGGAAAAATTTTTTAGCAAGGCCTGTTGCAACAGGACAAGAGGTAATGGTTTTAAATTAGAAGAGGGTAGGTTCAGACTAACAATGAGGCTGGTGAAACAAACAGGTTGCCAAGAGTGGTGGTAAACACGAAACACTAAAAATCAGGTTGGACGGAGTTCTGAGCAACCTGATCCCATTGAAGATCTCCCTGCTCATTGCAGGGGGGTTGGACTAGATGACTTTCAAAGGTTCCTTTCAACCCAGACCTTTCTATGATAAAAAGAAAGAGATCACGGCATGAAAGGAAGGAGAGGGAATATTCAGCTTTCCTTTTACCCAGCAATTGCTGCCCTCAAACATTGCAGTTGATTACTTCACTGAAGCCCTTTCATGTCCTGTTTGAACTGGCAGATGTCCTTGATCCCATCCTGACATCACATATGGCCAATCTGCACTTTCTTCAGTAGGATCCTAATATGTTTTAATGTGTCAACCAGGTGTTACAGTGTGGGACTAGTTTTGTATGTGGTTACAAGATTTTAATTTTTTTACTTACATGCACTCTCTCACAGGACAATCAAAACAAAGTATTAAACAAACCATATCACCCCAGTGTCCCTACCACCCCAAAATACCACACTGCCTTACACTCAAACATCATATGAACAGGGTATCAAGATAAAGTCATTCTTCACTTTTGTCCTTGTTTGGCCTAGGTGAAAGTTAAATTTCTGAAAGCTAAACAGACTTGATATGACCTTTCTAATTTGGGTCACCTTATTTCTCTGAAGACTCTTCTACCTGAATTTATTGAAACATAGATTTAGAAGAAATATAAAGATTTTAGTTATAGGCTAGCTGTGTTGAAATTAGTTAGAATAGGAAGGAATTCGGGCCCAGCTAGAGTTAATTAAAATAGTTAAGAGAGCTGGACCTGAAATGGGTTTTAAGATGTTAGTAATTGATTATCAAATAACTGATTTATGTTTCCCCAGAATTCTTCCTAGCAGAAGGAAAATTAGGAGTTTTATTTACTGTCTTTACCTTCTGGTAGGGAAGTGACGATCATGTTCCTAAACACACAACTTCAAACACAAATGAGTCAAGTGGCTTGGCACATTGGACTGAAGAGAGATCATACAGAACCATTTTAATGACATTTCATGCAAGCTGCTGTAATGATCCTTCTCTTACTGCTTTTTTTTTTTCCTGTCTCTTTCCCTAGCTTAGTGGGTTTTGTTCTTTAATTGAAAGTCACCTATTGTATGATACTACATAACAATTTTAAAACTACTCATAAATAACCTTCCCTTCCAGAATCTCTAGTAAAACTCCATGAGACTGCATGGACCAAGATTAACAAAAAATAGGGCTCTGAATATGCTCCTAGTTGTACAAGGTAGCGTTGAAAGTAACCTCAATATTATAAATAAATACATACATACGTACACAGTCTTCATCTTCTGTTTGCATCCCTTCTGTGCCACACCAAGGAAGCATCCATGAGTGCACAGTGCTCATCCCTGTACAAAAAAGACAGCAAGAAAAATCACTTCTACTTACTTGATGTTAATTCTGGGTTTCCTTTTAAATTCATCATCTTTGGAATTGAAGGTCCATATATGTCTGCATCAAGTAAACCAACTTCTTTTGTCTGTGTAAGGAACAAAAAAGTAATTGCCAAAATGTCTTCCTTTCTGTATTATTAGCTGAACAAAATTCAATACCATTTAAAGAAATAAAAATATGATCTTGATTTGAGACATTGTGACAACCGACAATGTCTACAAGTTGTGCCAGTTGTCTTTGCAAGAGCTAGATTCTCCATAAAGAGAATCCTCACTTGCACATTTCTTACTTACAATGTAGACCACAGACTTTATATTAATAAGCATTATAAGCAACGTTCTCTCTACTCCATGTACTTTTATACAGAACTAACACCTTAACTTTTTTAACAAGGTATCAAATTTTATTGTTTAAAAAAAAAAAGTGAGGTTTGTAAGTATATGCAAATGAATGCAATTTAAATCATTCTAGTGATTACAAAGAATGTGAAAAACAAAAAACGTATTTTTATCTTCTATTTAAGTGGCCAGAGTACACTTTTGCAGACATCTTGAAGTTACTGAAATGCAAGTCTCTGAAGCTAATTAAGCAGGCATAACATTTTAATGAAATACCTTTACACAAAAGTATGCTAGAAATGGGTTTATTCAACTACATATGGTACATTAGGCAATAAACTTTAAATAAAAATTATTTCAACTATGTAGTCTAGACTTACAAGATTCCTTTCTATATTCTTTTTTTTATAGGTATACATACATATTTTGTGGAAATTAAACTATTTTTCCTACAGATGGCAAGACACAGTACCAATTACCAAGTTCTGCAAATTAAGTAGTAAAGAGCAAGCCCTTTAAAGTGCTGAATGTCAAGTTTCTCTAATATAGAAAGCTAACTGTATTCAACATTTTGCAAAATTGCAAACGAGTATGTTTAAGAGCTTGTTTGAAAGGTTAAAGCAGCAAGAAGAGCTTTTCCAACAATGCCGAATCAGACTTCCACTGTGAGTGTTTCAAAATGTGTACTTCATTTTTCAGATGATGCTTTCCTAATTTGTTATCTTATATTGAGCCATTTTGCTATCACAGTTTTAATGGGAAAGATAGAAAGATAAGTAAAAAAAAGCATGACCATATTTGATCTACTATGTACTTTTAAAAGTAAGTTTTTACTGCAAAAATCAACCAAATTTGGGTTCAGTTATTTGATATACTTTTTATTAGCAAAACAGAGCAAAGCATATATAACTATATGGATTATTTAATTTAGATTTTTTTCTTTATAATGTCTTGTGAAAACTATTAGACAAAAGTTCAGGAGTTACTGTAACAAATTATTCTACTTCTTGCCTACTGTTGAAAGCTGCAATTTCAAAAACATTGAAAAGACCCATCTTTATGTTAAACTTTAAAGACATCTAAAACAGACTATTAGAGCTTCTTTGTTCTTGTACAAAATGCATATTTTAACAGATTAGAAAGATTCATTACTCAGTCCCTCCATCTGTGTCAGCAGCTAATCAAACCCATCAACACATCATCTACAGGCTGTTCCACCTAATTCCTTCTCAAATGAAAGTAAGTCATTGCTGAAAAACCTACATAGTGTTTTAAACTTGATTACATACTTCCCCTGAATTTTTTGAGGATTTTCCCCCTCATGCAAGGATTGTGACTATTGACTGACTACAATGATCTCACAGCTCACTAGAGTTTCAATTTCAGCACAAAGGGACTAAAGATTTAGGACGACCTAAATTAATTAGAATGAGTTTATGACCTCCTGGGCATAATCAGGTATTCACCACTACAAGCCACTTATTCCTAGGAGTCAGCAGCACTGTATCTACTACACCTATATTATCTAACCTAAGTGTACAAAATTTCCTGAAATAAAGAATAAATAGACCCACATTGGAGAAAAACATCCTAGAGGACTTCGCAAATTCAGCTACTACTTTAAATTACCAAGCTAATACAATAAACCTGGCCATTTCTCTAAAAATTCTACACACTTGTTCGAAAGTAAGTAAAGTGCCTGTTTCTGAGATGTACTGTTCTTCTCATGGTTCAAGAAAATTGCTGTCATCAAACAGAAGAATAATTAACAGATTCTCAAGTTTCTACAACTCATGTAAACGAAAGCACAAGTGTTCCTGTAAGCATGGTGCTTTCTACAGGATTATAGGAGAAAGGTCTTTCAGAAAATCTTTACATCTCTGACAGAACCTCACTTAATAGCTTAAAGAAAAGGTTTCTTTCTTCACTAAGCAATTCAACATGTTAGGTGAGAAGAGTTCACACTGCCTAGAAGTAGAAGCTGATACAGAAAGCATTTGCTCAATAAGCTATGGGTTTGAGTTTTGTTTCTCCCAACTATCCCTGCTTTTGCAGTATGTAAACATCCCTAGAATGCAAATAACCCTTTATTCAAGGTTTAATTACCTCAGAAAAATATTATGGCAGCTACGAAGGGATTTTTTAAGACATGCACAGTACAGTCCAGATCATCTCTTCCAGCATTTACAATGTTTTAAATCCCCAAGAGAAGAAATAATATGCACACACCTGGATGCTACCACATGAAACTGTTAATCAGAATTACCAGATACTTCTCATGCTGAGTGAAATATAATCAGATACACAAGTTACAATAATTTAAAAATTAAATTAAATTTTAATAAATTGTTTTTTCTCCCCATATAACCCACACCTCATATAAAACTGCACATCTTTCAAAGCACTGCTGTATTAAAACAAATCCTGAAAACACACACATAAAAAAACAATATCTAGGCAGAAGGAATAGATTACAGGGGATCAAAAGCAGGACCAAAAAGGCAACTTAGGAAAAAAGGGGGGGGGGGAAGCGCTAAGATTCCTCTTATGTCCTTTGACATCATTTTCATATGCATATACTTCTCACACCAATGCTGAATCTTTTTTTCCTTAAGTAATACTAGTTACACAGAGAGAAATGCAATACTAAAAGCATACCCAAGCACGCAGAAGTCCCCCTGCTACTAAGTGTTTTTCAGAGCACAGCACACACCACTGCTACAGCCTCTCTCGGCACTCTGGCAGGAAAATGATTCAGAAAATACAACTCCACCATCTTCTTATGGCTGTTTTCTCCTTATAAGCATATTTCTCTCCTGTGCTATTAAACAAACAGCATTCCATCTCTCCAGATGGCATAGCAATAACCAAGTTCAAAATAGCTGTTCTCAAGTTAACATTTATCCTTGTACTTTCACCTGCCCTACTGTGCAAGAAAGTTCGAATCAACTTTCAAGTTTATGATGCTTGGAAAATACTTCCTAGAGACCTTGTTTTTTGGTTGCCTTACTGCAAGTTCTGCAGCTTAAGCTCCAAGGATACAACTGACAATGAAAGCATTCCCATATGATTTAGTCATGTCACTAGAAGCTACTTTGAAAAAATATACAAACACATGCAGTATCATTGACCTCTTCATGCAGCATACAATCCTTATCAAAATTCCATGAGGCAGACACCATGAAATCAGAAATAAATATATTGTCAGCACATGAAAATACAAAAGTACTCTCATGTCAGCAAAAACTATACTTAAAAACTCACAAACGTTCATATTTACCTTCTTATCAATGCTTTTAAGGTTCCTCTACCATAGGTAAACAGTCTCTACAGGCTCACTAATCTAGGATTTGCTATTTCTGCAGTACTGGTACTGTCATGGTCTCATCTGATCACTGGTGACCTCAAGAACGCAAAAAATTTACAGAATAAAGAACTATATTACAGAATAAAGAACTATAACTCCTCTTCGTCTTCTACTTTTACATCATTGACTAAGTAATTCTTTCTACTTCTTTTTTACACTATCAATAATCTTCTCAGCAAAATATTAATTTGCCCATTAGACCTCTCTAAAGATTTCTGACAAACATTCTTCATGAGGTACTATAAGTTACACAATCACTGCAGCTCTTAACCCATTAAAAATACAGTGAAGTTTTCATTCCAATTTAGAAACTTCTCTCGCCCACAATAAGCATCAAAAACTATTTTTCACTGTCACCAGGTACAGATTCCATATTTACAAGAAAACCAAACGCTACATCAATAGATAAAGAAGATATTCTTGCACATATCCCTGAGAGATGAGACTTCTACAGCTTCATTTTGTGCAGTGTACAAATTACAGGCATAGATAACCTCACTTTTTAAAAAGATACTTCTCTTTATCTTCTCTGGCAAGATTCTCTGCATAATTAAATTTCAGTTTAGTCCTTGAACCTGGCCACTGCCTTGTAAGTAGTGGGGATTTGGAAGACAGCGGTATTCTAAATTAATGATTTTCAAGCTCTGAACATAGTTCTACTTCCTTTGGGGGAAAAAATTAAAATTAAGTTGCTGAAGGCCAAAGTCCTTGCAGAGAGAGGTCATGTAAAAAAACCAATAAATTTTGCCTCCTTTTCCTTACGCAGATTAGAAAGTATTCAACTGCTATTATGTTTGCTCTCTTAGGCAGGCAAATGTTACTGTACATAATCCTTGTTCAGGTGGCATAAGTTCATGCTAATGCCAAAATGATCCTTATCTTTCCTCCTCTTAGCTCTTTGAGCAGATCCTTAAGAAATGTTTTGTCCCTCCCTATACTTTCTTTATGTAGGTTCCCTTTTCTGTCTTTCAGGGAATATTAACTACAAAATCAACTACATTTTCCAAAAACAAATTTTTAACCAAATGCAACCAGTTCCATTCACATGTCACAAACGACCCCTCCACACAATTCTGTGTGCAATGGAAAATCTGGTAATATTCATTTCTTCCATGTTGCCAAATCCTTTAGTGAGGAACAGACCTGATTAAAGACCTCATACCAACAGAGACAAAAAAGGGAGAAAAAAAAATAATAAAGAGCTCACAAAAAGCTTCTATAAATAGCTGTTAATCAACATAGCCTACGTTACTGCTAAACATCCAGAGACTCTTTGACAGCATTAATTTCATTTTTGCTCATATTTTCTGAGACTTTTTTCCATGTTTGGTAGGGCTTATGTATCCCCACTGGATGCTAGTAGATAGTATTTTACTTTGAAGTAAACTCTGCAGACCACCAGAATTCCCTGGTGTTTAGCCTGGGAGGGATGAAGGCACAGGTTAATGAGCTGTTATTGTTCTATACAGTGAAGAACTTCCTACACTAGAAGTGTTTCCAATACTGAGCAGCTGTAGTCCATTCCAAAGACAGAAATTCCAGCTTTGTTAAGTGAAGGTGCCAGTTATTTTAAAGCTGGTGCTCTTAATCCACCACCAGGACTCTCAATTTAAACTTTTAATGTCATTATAGACTTAGAGCTAATCCTGAACTGCAAGCAGCAACACATAGACAAAAGAGAACTTTAAAATCAGGATAGGCTATGGATTCCTCGTTTGACATACTGACACAATGAATAGCCATCTTTTAATCCTTAATTTTCTAACTCTTTCAGCTGCACACTATTTAAGTGCCTAGCTGTAAATTGGATTAAAGCCAAAAATGTACCACTGCAGTTTCCTCACTCAATCCTAGAAATGCAAACTTCCTTTAAAAACTCCGTCTGCTACTGATTTAAAAGCCCTTTTCCTTATATGAAGTGTTTCCAATTTTCTGCCAGCCACAGGACTTCTCTGGCACTTCTTTTCCACAACAGCCTGCAGTAGCTCCTACTCAACGTTCTTAACAATCGCATACCAGTAATTCATCCTTGTTTGGCCTTTTTGCACACTATGTATCTCGCTGAAAAAAAAAAAATTCCATACAGAACCATTTGAAAAATAAATTACCAAAACAGAATCCCCAACATTACCACATCTCTACAAGATGCCTCTCCACTTTCACAGCATGTCAAGTTATTATAAAAAAAGGGTCCACCTTTCACATCAGTCTCTCTGGTACCGGCACTGGGCTTTCAATGACTTGAAGACTAAGGATACAAACTTTAACTTCAAAACAAAACAAACAAAAAGGAAATTTTCTTCAAATTAAGCATACAGTTATCTGATTTAAGTAAAATATCTTAGGAGGTCTATGTTAAAATGTATTTTTAATTTTGGTTATTTTTTATTTGAAAAACAGCAAAAATTTTTAAGCTTTATTCTCTCTTTTTTTTTCAATTGATCTAGAAGCTAAGCTATCATTGCAAATAAGCCAAATCAATTCCAACTGGCATCTCCAGCTCTATTGAAACTTTTCAGCATTAAGAAACAAACATGAAGACATTAGCTACAGTGATTAAAGTCTTCTGATTCTCTAAGCAACAGGGTTAAGGATGCCTAGAAATCAAATCCTCACAATTAGAAAAGCTGCATGGGAAGAGGACAAAACAAGTCAAAACTTGCCTTCATATTACAATTACTCACTGAAGGATCCCATTACTGTCTAAATTCTTCTAGATTTGTTTTCCCACATGGCATTCTTTCCTTACCAGCAACAAATGTATATACGTTGTAGAGCCATCTATAAATGTAGCTGTCAGGTATTATCCTGTGGACAAACAGTTTAACTACACAGATAGTTTAATTACACAAACCAAATATTTTTTTAAAAAAAGCTGGAGTGTAAAAAAAGTAAGCTGGGTGTCTTCTGAGTAGTTTCAAAATGTGTGGGTTTTGATTAAATACACGGTTTGAAGAAATAAAAATTAATTTTATTATCACAGCAGTCAGTTCACACGAAGACTTGGCTCCTAACTACATCATTACTATGCTGTAACTTACTATATATGCATGAGAAGTCTCTTCCCCGCCTGTGTTTGCATCGGTCAGATATCCACGCGAGTTTTCTGGTTCAAGAAGAACAACTGCTGGATGTTGAGACAATTTGGCAGCCGGACACTGTGTGACCCCAACCTGCTTCCCCCGCCGAGCGCCCCTCCCAGCGCCACAGCACCCGCGCCCCGCGCGCCCCCTGCCGGCCGCCGCCCCCCGCGCGGGCACGGCCGGGCCGCAGCCGCACTCCCCGCGTTGCGCAGCAGCCGGGGGGCTTGCTTGGGCAAACAGGGACCGCTCCCCCGCATAAAAATCACCCTCCATGCATTTCACGTTTTGGTCCTGGTCTCCATGACCCAGTAACCCCCTCGTGCAGGGCTAGGTTCGAATACTGAAAACTGCTGCCTTTCACCACGTGTCCCCACTACTGCAGGCAGAAGCCACTTGCTTATGCTTACATGCTAACTTGGTCCATATGGTTTTACTTCTTGCTCCTCTGTCCTTCACAACACAAAAAAACATTTCATCCTATAGTGAAAATGTAAATCTTCCAGAACGAAAAGGCGAGCCAAAGGAAATCTGACTGGGGAGCTTGCCTCATAGTGACAGCACAAGCATACAGCCTCCCAACTGGATTTGTGCCATCCTTAGTCATGCACAGCTGGTGTTTGCTCACTAAAATACTCTGTTCATAAACAAGCAATCCCTACCCTATTATTGCTGCCATCTATTAATTCAACTTGTTTCTACTATAATAAATTGTCTCTGGCCAGGCAGCTTTCATAAATAGTCATTCTAGTCTGAATATGAATCGTCCTGGCACAAAACCCAAAAATTCTTCCCAAGTGCTCCTAGGGGAGCACAACTGACTGCTGGTACATCAAAAGAATGAAAAGAATCAGCTGTCAAACTAAGCAAGCAATTAACAGTAGGACACAAGGGTAAAACTTTAAGTTATTTCTTAACACAAAAAGAACACTGTATAGATTTATAGGCCTTGGTACAGGCCCAAGAGCTTATATATTTCTTAACTAGTCCATCTACAACAGATAACCCAGGGTACCAAAAAAACTAATATTCTAGGAAGGCATAAGAGGCTGCCCTGCTTGCTTTCCCTGGCTCTGAATCAAAAAAAAAGCAAACGGGGGGGGGGGGGAACTCCCAAAAAAATGTACTCTGTCTTGGACACGGTATCTAAGCATCTAAATGAAATCCTGTCTTGAATTATTTACTCTGTAACCATGAGGTAAAAATATGCCAATCAGACTGAGCACCAGCATGCAAGACTTTGAACTCCCAAATTCTAATCCGGCTCTGCCAACAACACTGCGAGACCAAGACTCTGTCAATACCTTAGTATTTCAGACCATCACTACGATAACTGAAAAAGCTTCCATATTATTAAAAAAATTTTTAAAAATATGTATCAGTAGAAACAGTGGGGTTTTTGTTTTGTTTTTTAACTAGAGAAAGTAGATTTTTAAAAGATAGAAGGATGTTTTCTTTCATCAGGAGGACAAAAAAATCCTTTATTCTTTGACTGTTAATCTTCTGACTTATGCTACACCAAACACCAATAAAATGTCACAGCTGTTACTGAAAGCAGCAAGAATCTACTCTAATCCAATCTTGTCTGAGAGAAGAGCATCTTTCACAGATCTCACTCACCAGAAAACAGGTGTTGTCAATAGTCTGTAACTTGTTTTATCTTAGAAAAAGAACACTTGAGTTACAAGCATAGAACTTGTAATACAGACTAATGAAAAAAGGACAGACTTTTAAGACATGATGACCTATATTCCTCCACAAGTCCTTTATTTCCTTCTTTAAGCAGTACATCAAGTTCAAGATCAGCTTCTATGAATCTGTATTTCATTTATAAGAGGCATAAGGACTGTTAATGAAGTTGCAGGGGCGTCCTGAAGCTCTGGTCTACTAACAATCATTACTGCTTCTTCTGAAAGAGATGAACTTACAAGAGCAATGAAGGGCAAAAACTCATGGCAAGGTGAGGCACAATCAATAGTTACTAAATGTAAAATAAAGGCATCCCTTGCTGCATACCTGAGGACAAAGAAATTGACTATACAATACAGCAGGAGGCACCAATGGACTCTGAAAATCAACCTTCTTATTTACTTCATTCACCATTACAAAACTGAACATTGCAATGATCTCTAGAATTCACAGCACTGGACAGTGCCTGCCTGGAATAAGGTCACAGAAATTCTCATTTCGAAATCTTGACTCACAAAATTAGTGAGCTGAAATAAATGTGAGTACACAAATGAAGAAACCAGCAACTTCAAGCCCAAAGGTTAAACATAAACATGATGCATGCCATCATTATCTTAAGGAAAATAAACCACAAAAGAAAAAACATATTAATGCATGAACAAACAAGAAAGTTGTTTATTTAATCCACCTAATTTCATACTTTCTAACTTGTAACCACATCAATGCACAATTTCACCACGGTAACAGCTTGCTAACTTGTGACGACCAGTTCACACAATTCACAGCTATTTCGTCAGTTTCTCTGTTCTTCATTGATTAACATCCACCAGATGCTGGCCTCCAACTTCACACACCAACACATAATTGTAACATCAAAATTCCTAACAAAGGACATAATCTCAAAACTTGTGTATGTCAGAATTACTAAGAAATGCATTATTTAAATATATTTTAAAACTGCATGCTTGAGAAGTATCAGACACCATCTTAAAAACGCATAAGATGGTACAGAAAAGTTATGTGCAATTGCTTGACATGGTTTCCATGGAGCTGCTCAATGACCATCCCACAACACAGATCACATTGCAGACTGATACTTGTTTTGCAAAAGTATTAGAGTAAATGCCATGTTTTAAAGTTAATTAGAAGGAACCATTCAAGCAGTTTTGCTTTTCAAAATGACAGATTCTTCTCTGAGATTTGATTATTCCAACAGCCTATTTAAAACACAGAATTAAAAACTGTGAAATAACAAGATCAGATGCCATCACCAACAGTACATATTTCATATAACAGCTTTAAACACTCTTCCTATTAAGTGTGACTGAGTATATGGAAAATTGTTTTAAATTTTTTACAAAATTCCTACAGGAAGCTCGCAGATTGCATGCAGTCCTCGCTCCTTCTACCTGTCATGTTTTGTTCTACTTGTCTTTTACAACAAGAAAAAGATTCTACATTTGCCTGATTAAAGTACTTGAGGATACTTTGTATTTAATGTTTTATGAGTACAAAGCCTACATTATACACCCTGCCACTGCAAAGGAGGCTTGCTTCTGAGTTTACCTTTGTGGCAATAAACGTGCACAATGGAACGACTCCCAGTCTACAGCAGCAGGTGGACACAGCAAACACCTGTGGTTTTTACTCTTGAATGGTTCCTACTCTCTACTTACAGTCCAGGTAACAGTTTGAGTAATACCAAGGTGGGAAATCACTCAAAAAAACTGTATTTCCAAGGTTTAGGGAAAATACATAGTTTTGGGGGTTTTTTCCTTAGCTGTTTATGAAGTATTTTTGCACATAATTTCTCTAGAAACAGTAAATCTGTGGAGCTATAAAAAAAAAAATGTTTTGAACCCTATTCATCACTAACTCCTATTTTTTTCAAGTCAGTGTTCTGAGGTGACAGAATTTAGTTATTATCTCCAACCTGCAGAAGCAACCTCTATGACATTTACACATACTTGCAGAATTGCAGTTCAACTCAGTGACGCACCAGGAAAAGGACAGAGCCAAACCCAGAAGTAGGATGAGATCTACTAAGTTATTCATGGTACTGATAAAATATAAACAAGCTGACAGAAACTCAAAAGCCCATCAAAAATAAATTAAAAATTAAGTAAAAAAAATTAAATACATTAAATGTATGCAACTGTCCTCAGCAGTAACCATTTTATTTATGACACGCAATTCACATTAAGGCTGAGAATTAAATGTTCACCTACCGAATCATTTGCTGCTAGGGCGAGGGCTATATTTACTGCAAAAAAGAAGAGGAAAAACAAAAATATTAAGTGCAGGAAAACTTAATTCCTAAATATTGAGAATGCTATCACTGCTAACAAGACAAAATATAAATACATCTTATTTAAAAACTGCATCATCATCTCAGTTCTCAGCTTCTTGCATCTCTACATTTGCAGCTAAGTGGCAGCAGCACCCACATTTCAGTCTACGTTTCTCAACCAGCAAACAAACTCAAGCTAATCTGCAAACACTTGCAGACTCTCAGTTTCCAGAGGACACTGCAAAATAAAAATACAGTCTCAGTATTTAGCCAAAGAATAACATTAAGAAAAACTTCTGGAAGTACCCACTTTTGAAAGCGGATACCACACTATAAAACTAACCCTACCATCAGTAACCTTCACCACACTCTCTAGTGTTCCTAAAACTAGAAATTAGTTAAGTATTGACATAAACTGCTAAAACAAGTGATCAAAAAGATGATCACATCCCTTTTTTTGATTTCTTGTGATATATTGAACAGAGATGTTTTCCGGAAGAAGGTGCAATGCATGCTTTCCACTTATTTTTATGTCAGAAAACAAAGTCACATATGCCTGAAAGCATCTGTAACTAAAAAAAAAACCAGACAAAAAGAGATAAAGCAACTAAAAAGACCATTTGTTTAAAGCTTTTACATTTCCATCAATACTTAACTCTCATAAACAAATAGCATGTGCAAATGGTATCTTCATTGGCTCACCAGCTTCAATTATGTTGGGAGATCTCCTAGAAACTTCAGTATAAACAAATAGTAATGTTTATAATCCAAGAAGTTACATGTTTTAGAAAAAAAAGAAAAAAGGGAAAAAATCCAACATTCACAACCCTTTCTTGGAAACAAAAAAATCTTTTGTTTCCTTTACATGTTGCTGTATGTCAGTCCACACACTCTTTCAAGAAAGGTAAGCTGCAGTCAGCCTTGTTCTGCTGGAAGAGTACAAAAGTTCTGAGAAGCTGGTGAGCCAGATTCCTGTCTTGAAGAACTTAACACCAAGAAAGCTAAGTTCCTTCAAACAAAACAGCAGGTTAGCAAGGACAACTGTACAGCTTTCTCAAAGAGGCATACAGTCTCTTTCCTCCTAAGCTAACAAAGAACATGGATTTTACCCTTCCATTTTTTGTTTAAACACATGCTCAATTAACTATTCCCCAATCAATCAGAGGAAAATTCATCCTCTGAAACCTGGAGACCGATCTACAAATGACAGATATGGAGAAAAAAACAAGCAAACCAATTACAAACAAAAAAGAAAACAAAATAAAATCAACTGCAGCTCACGTCTGAAGAAGGGAGACAAAGACTTTCTTAAAATCACTTTACACATCTATCTTCTTCTTAAACAGCTTTCATGTGTGAAAATTAAAGTATGACCCACAATGCTTCTTCAATAAGATATTTAACTACTGAAGGGAAAGAAGGGAGACAGTGGGAATAACATAGCATGTATACCTAAGGTTTTTACCTGGATATCTAGCTGAACACTTCATTTTGAATCCCAGCTGAATCTTGCATTCCCTTGTTTTTGTATTACTATCAGTTCCAAGAGGGCATAAACATGCAGAATAGGACCTAACCTGACCCTTCCTGAACATTCATACTGGCCCTAAGTACATTCCCATAACCAGGAGTGCAGGACATCATGGCAATATATGCCAGCAATTCTACACAACTTCACAGCAGGCTCCAAGAAAGTCACGAAGGTCTCTCCACCCATGCTAAACCTGCCAACCAGTATAAGGAATGATGCACGGAGAGATCAGAGTTTGTCTGATCCAACCTAAACTTCGAGTTGGTCTCATCTAAACTAAACCTCCCCTGATACAGCTTCAGTGGCATGAAGCTGAGTCAGGAGAGACTTAGGCTGGATATTAGGGAAAGGTTGTTCACTCAAGGGGTGGTTGGGCACTGGAACAGGCTCTCCAGGGAAGTGGTGTCACAGCACCAGCCTGACAGAGTTCAAGAAGTGTTTGGACAACACTCTCAGGCACAGGGCACGACTCTTGGGATGTCCTATGCAGGGCCAGGAGTTGGACTTGATGATCCTTGCGGACTTGATGATCCCTGTGGGTCCCTTCGAACTCAGCTTATTCTGTGATTCTGTGCCTCTAGTCCTCTTGAAATCAGTACTAGTCTAAGAAGGTTTGTTATAGTTTGTCACTTCCAACTTTCTAACTTCCAAATCCAAACTGACCCTAGGAATAGCACAGTTGAACTCTCAGAACACTGAGCTAACAATACAAATAAAACTTCTTGGTCCAAAATCAGACAAGTACAGAGCCAGCTGAGTGTGTCTGTATCTGACATGGTTAATACACATAATCAATAAAATACCTATAGATAATTCAGATGAACTTTGCAAGATAACTTTCAATACCTGCATCTCAATATAAGTGGCATTTAGAAAGAGAGTTTATGAGAATATTTTAACATATAAAGAAGGCCCAAAATCAAAAAAGTTTCAATAATAGTACATCCTACGTGTGGAATAAAAGTAGGCAAGAGGGAAAAAAAGTTAAATGAAGTTAATATGACTGAGATATAGTCAGCACATGGTGAAATGTATCAGCTTCCCTGAACAATAATGAAAAATCTCAGCCTGTTAGCCTTTGCTAAAAATGTCTGAAGGTCCATGTAGTCAGTTGCTGTATTTTCCTCAAACATCAGGATTAGCAAAATGTGAGCAAGAACACCAGCCTTTTATTTTATTCCACTTCCACAGCTAAAAACAGTAAGACTTCCAATAAATTGGAAATTTCCCCTCTTTCAAGACCACACTTGGACTTCTTTTCACACCAGGATCAATTTTCTTCAGTACTCTCATCTTTAGGGTAGTGCAAAAGGGGAACAGATGAGCAAGAATTTAAAAAAACAAACAAACAAAAAAACCCCAAACAAAATAAAACAAACTTTGAACAGATGGGGTAAATATAGAAGAATGCTACAAAAAGACAGAAACTTGACAGGACAGGGACAGGAAACATGGCAAACAAACAAACCAACACATTAGACAAATAGAAACAACAACAACAAACTATCAAAGTATTTAAATATGCATTGAAAAATATTTTTCCTGTAACGTAATTTCTTCTAATCATTAACTACATTGATTTCAGAAGACCAAAAAGCACTGGAAACAACAGAGAATACAACATGAAAGCCATATGCAATAAACAGAATGAGTTATTCAACAGGGTAAGGAATGACCCTGACAAACTTGACCAGAATGCAGAAGCTCTTTTCCTGAAATGGAGATCCAGAGCAATTAAAACACAACTGTACTGGAGAAAACAAAAAAAAAGCCCTGACAGGCCTTCTGACATACACCTAAGACTGATGATATTTTCTGTGGTGCTTTAGGAATTACAAGTGCTTACTAGTCTCCTTTCTCTTCAATTCCTGCTCTCAAAATGCATCAGCAGAAATGTCACCAAACATGTTCCCCACAAACCTCAAGTAAGAAGAATATGATTTTAAGTACATAATTCAGTAAGGAAGCCAAGCAATACTTTTGTTTATACAAGTTATCTGAAATTCAATTGCTCATCTCAACCATGAAATTTATCCTCATTATAATATACAAGAATATAGATTTCCTTCTCAACATTATGAATGAAAACATTCATTTAAAAAGGCTGTCCAATATAGATACATTTAAATGGTTCATTTACATTTCCAATATCTTATTTAATGCTTGTTGAACACTGATTTTTTATTTTTAAATGCATAGGAATGAACTCATAGCTCTAAGTATTATTTATACATGTGTTATATTTTATGTAGAAATTGCACACAGATGCCAGTTACAAGAACTTAAATTCAGATATTTGTTTGCAGACATGAGGAGAATAATCTGAATTTACTTTTCAAATTATGTTCATTTTGTAAACTGTTGATTGATGAATCTGGTATTTTTGGTAACCTGCAACAACCAGTCTATGTATTATAATGATATACCTTTTGATGGTTAAGAAATGCACGTTTTAATTGTTTTGCATGTCTTTGTACAGGTATATCCTATGTGTAGGACAGACAGCAAATAAATAGAAAAAAAATTCCTTTTTTTTAAGCACGGTTACTTTCAGTACAGATATGTTAGTCTGTACTAGAAATTATTAGACAATCAGTCTGTTTCAAGCACGGCTGAAATACAAACCACAAAATGATACATTAAGAGCTATATCCATGTGTTATTCACCACACATGGAGATGAACAGCAGATATCCTTCAACTAAAGAATGAACATCCTTCAACTCTTCTCCAGTCTAGACACTAAGGAAGAGATCTCTAAACAAAGTTCTAACACTTTACAGAGATCTTTTCAAAGAAGTTTACTTTCAGTGTCATAGAATAATAGAATGTTTTGGGTTGGAAGGGACCCTAAGGATGACGCAGCTCCAAACCCCTGCCATGGACAGGGACACCTTCCACTAGACAAGGCTGCGCACAAACCCCATCCAACCTGGCCTTGAACACTTCCGGGGATGGGACAACCACCCCTTGTCTGGGCAACCTGCTCCAGTGGCTCACCACCCTCACAGTATAGAATTTCTTCTTAGTATCTAACCCACATCTCTCCACTTCTAATTTAGAACTATTCACACTTGACCTATCTGCCCACATAAAAAGTCACACTCCTTCCTTTTTATAAGCCCCCTTTAAGTACTCGAAGGTGCTCTAAGAGTCTCCCTGAAGCCTTCTCTTCTCCAGGGTAAACAACCCCAACTCTCTCAGCCTGTCTTCACAAGAGAGGTGCTCCAGCCTCTGATCATCTTTGTGGTGCTTGTTGGACCTGCTCTGACAGGTCCTTCTTATGATAGGAGATCCAGACCTGGACACAATGCAGCCATCCAGCCAATTCCTAATCCACCAAGTGGTCCATCCATCAACTCCCTGTCTCTCCAGTTCAGAGACAAGAATGTCATGCAGGACAGTGCCAAATGTGTTGCAGAAGTCTAGGTTGATGACACGAGTCACTCTTCCCTCATCCACCACCACTGTACAAAGGCCATCACATTTGTTGGCATGACAAGTATTCTTCCATTCTGTCACCTGTCTAAGTTCAAATAAATTTCTGCAGTACTGTAACCCATGTACTATCCCACTCTCCCACCTAGGAACAGCACGGTTAGAGAAAAATTAATTCAAAACGTAATGGTGAATTTGAGAGAAGAATTCAAGGTGCTTCACAAGGCTCTGATCAATTTGTGTGGTTTGTAAGTAGTTTCACTTTTTCTTTATGAAACACCTATATAAGCAGTTGAGAAAATTGAACAGAATCCTGATCGTGAAACTTTCTAAATATTAGTATCCTCTACAGAGCACACAACTATGCTGACATAGCAAAGAAAGGAACTGTATAGGCACACCTAAGCAGCCAGGGAACAAGGAACAGTGTTAGTGCACTAGCATATGATCCCCTTGACCTCAAGCCTACATCACTTCTTAAGATGTCCTGATGTCTCAGGACAGCACTGCACTATTACAAAGATATTATTTCAAAGCTGTCTGCTTAATTCCCACCTAAGTTAAAGTCATGACTTCTGTACCCAAGTAGATTCTCAATGGCTGCAATGGGACTTGACAGAGGTGAAGGGCAGTGTTACGGAACCCAATTACAAGGTGACACAAGCACCTAAATATTCCATACAAAGTACTACAAAATGTGCAAAGGAAATTATTTTTTTCATAAAAGAAACCTTACCTGCTGTTGTTGATTTTCCAACTCCCCCTTTGCCAGAAGCCACAACCACCACCTGCTTAACTCCTTCTATGGGCTTCTGCTTTGGCAGCCCTCGTGACAGGATCCGAGCACGTTTGTCCCTCAGAGCCTCATCCCCAGAGCTTGAGGACTAACAAAACCAAAAAGCAAATCAATGCACATGCACCAACCTGCAGTTTTCACAGAAAAAGCTGACAAGAAGGAATCTACCTGCACACTGAGAAATTTCCCCTACCTGTTTAAAAAAACCATTCTGCACAGGGGCTCTCCCAAAGGGAGTCTGCTTCACAGGCAGACAGGGACTAGGCCTACTTAGAAATAACGCGATTCACATGGCTTTTTGACAAACACTTAAATATGATTGATCTTAACAGTTAAAAAGAAAAAAAAATTGTGTTGAAATAAACCAAAACACTGCTCTAAAAGTCCGAAGCTTTAAGAAACAGGCTAGACTTGGCGGTCCTTTCGGTACAGCTGTTTCAGGCACAACAAATACAGCAACAGCGAAGGGGCAGAACCCGAGGTTCTGAGGGCAGGCAGTGCCGGCAGGCAGCTGTCCGAGGGCTCTCGCTGCCCTGAGCCGTGCCACAGGCACCGCACACATGCGGGTGCGCTGGAGCGCGCCGCGCTCCGCTGCTCCTGCGGCAGAAGAGCCACACGCGGGGCCCCCACGGCTGGACGGACGGAGCAGCCGAGCCAAGCATCCCCGCAGGCAGCTCCCACCTGCTCCCGCCTGGCACAACTGTACCGCCACGGGCACCGAGCGCCGCGCGCTGTTTCCACGCACTTCACACGGGTCCGGATAAAAAGACGGCAGAGCCCATCCATCTTCCTCCCCGGCCCGGCGCTGCCCCAGACCGGCCCCCGCCGCCAACGCCTGCAGCGACCGCATCCCCTCCCGCAGGGACGCTGCTGCTGAAGCGGCTGCCGCAGGACAGAGCCCCTCGGGGCACCCGTGCAGGGACAGACCGTCCCGCCTGCCGCCCCCGCAAGCACAGGCACAGCCCAGCCCGCCCCGGCGGCCGCGGCGCACGGCGGAGCTCCCGCCTCACTCACCGCGGAGCCGGCGGACGGAGCGGCGCAAGCGGCGGGCGCGCAGCCCGGGCCATGCCGCCGCGCCGCCAGAGGCCTCCTGCCGCCGGCGCCGGGCACGAGGCGAGCGGCGCGCAGCGCCCAGCGCCAGGCGGGACCTCCCATGCCCGCGGCCGCCCCGGGCGCGCTGAGATGGCGCCGTGCGGCCGCGCCTCGGCCCGCCCCCCGCGCCGCGCCGCACTCCGCCCGCTGCCCTGCCGGCGGCGCTGGCGCTGGGTCGGCCCGGCAGCCCGGGGGACAGCGCGCTGCTTGCCGGAGCTGAGGGTGTGGCGCTGAGCGGTGCCGCGGCTCCGGAGCTGCGGGAAACGACCTGCGCCCTCCCGCCGAGAGCGTCGAGCGGTGGGAGCGGGCAGCAGCAGCAGCACGGAAAGCAGATCCTTGCCATTTGTAAGGATACCGGGGCCAAGGGATCGCCACCGGGTCACCACACGCATTGCAAACCGCTTCGGGCTGTAATTGTCCCCGCAGAGGGACAATTGTAATTCGTAGTGCTGTAATTGTCCCCGCAGAGGCTCCTTCTGGCGCTCTCTGCAGTGCTCCTTCGGCTCGTCGGTGCCTTCTGAATTCTCACCTTAGCCCGCAAAATGGTTGGGCAAGAGCTTGGTCTTGGTTGGTGTGCTCTACAAGTACAATAAATATATCCCGTTTCCTCCTTTAGATCATTAGGTAAAAGAACAAAGAGACCTGTAGCCGAGACAGATGGCACCTATTTGGTGGGTTTTTTTGCTTATTTTGATTTGGATTTTTTGGTTGGCTGGGGTTTTTTTATAATACTAAAGCACAGAATCACAGAATTAGTCAAGTTGGAAGGCCCCCACTGTGGATTATCTGGTCCAGTCTCCCTGCTCAAGCAGGGTCATCCTAGAGCACATGGCACAAGATTGCACCCAGATGGTTCTTAAATATTTCCAGTGAGGGCGATCTCTTGGCAATCTGTTCCAGTGCTCGGTCACATGCACAATAAAGTTGGTTTTCCTCATATTCAGGTGGAACTTCCTGTGCATCAGTTTCTACCCATTGCCTCTTGTCCTATTGTTTGGCACTGATCATTGGTCTGGTGATAGTTTTGATTATCCATCCAGTTTACCCTCACTCAGTAAAAGTTCACAAAAACCCTTATATCATGTGGGATTCGCTTAAAGCTTTAAGACACACATCATCTACTGCTTCTCTCCCACCTACAAGCCTTGTAACCACGTTGTAGAAGGAAATTAGTTTGATTTGAAATGATTTGCTCTTACAATTCCATGAATAGTCCCTATTCAGCTAAGTGGTATTATAGAAATAATTCATAACTTAGCACTTTCAGGTCATTAGTTTGCAAATATAAAATACTGTGTAGACAGTGTCTTTTGTTGGTATCTGTTGTAACAAGTAATGGATCAGAGGATTTTACATCAGTTTAAAGTGTTATTATGATAAACATTTCCTCTCTTCCACAGCAGAATTTTCATCATTTCAAATGTTGCTTTTTAAATTGTATTAAAGTCTCTAATCAAGCATTTTACTAAACCCCACCATTTCCAAAGGCATATTCCAGTGCTCAGCTACAACACATAAATTACAATGCTAATTTTTTTTTTCCCTATCCTTGAAGTGATTCTCATTCAACCTACATTTTTGATGTACCCACATGAGCGTATTTTGCATAACTAACACAGACACCTGAAGAGGTCAAATCATTTCCCAATAATTTACCATACTGTCAAACCAAACCGGAAAAGAATACGGAAAACTAACAAGCCACTTTATTTTGAAACTGTTATATAGATGTGCTTCCAGGGCTTTTTTTCACTGCCTCTGGAAATTATGTTACTTTTTGCATTGCAGGAAATTTGCATAATTGTTTTTCTACCTTGAGCAGTTGGAGGCAGTGTTAAAGTGCAAAGTACTGTGCATGTCATGTCAACGGAATGGGTACTGCGGGATCACGGGTAGGCTCACACTTGAGATATGCTTCCCTTCAAAGTCTTTCCAAAGAAAGGAGCATGGCGAAAATGTATGATACACTTTTTCATTTTGAGAATAGCTCCAACACTGATGAGAATAATACTCAAATATTTTTGTGAGGTTTTGTAAAGCTGATCTAGCACAAACTAAAATGGAGCTAACAATCCTCAATAGTTTTAATTTTAATAATTTCTTTTAGCACTGGTTTGTTAACTACCCTGTTAGTAGGGTAGCTAACATGGCAGTAGGTTGTATTGAACATGAGTATGAAAAGTAGTATTTGGCCATTAGAAAGGGAATCAATTTGCTCACCAATATAGCAGACTTTTCCAAAATGCCTTGACTTTAGTGGAATACACTGCAGTTTGACTGAGTAGTGTTTCTATCTCTACTAATTGTGAAGACAGTTTTATGGATTGTACACTTCTCACAATAGCTCTTGGCTTCCTATTTAAATTTTAACACTTGAGAATATTGTTCTATGTTGTTTGCCTGATGTATTATTGCAGTCCACATACAGTGGTAAAATATGAGTCTAGGAAAATGCAACCAAAAATTAACAAAATTTTTACTGCCAGACATGAGTCTTGATGGAAACTACAGGAAATCTCAGCATCTTTCAGAAAATTCCACTTTGGACTTTTCAAAAGTTTAACAAAATGAAAGACACAATATTTAATTTTAATGCAAATTGATAACGTATTCTCTAAGTAAATGTAGGAAAATGTTTCATAGACTCTAAATTACTATTCAGCCTGAACAATAACAGGATAAAAATAGAACTGATTTTTGTCTGAAATTAGATTGTCTTATGTTTAAATACATTCTTTCTCTACTCAAAATCAATTAAGGGTATCCAGGTATAGCTAGGAAAGATTTCTTGCCAAAATAGCTCCACAATTTAAAAATGAAATAACATTTGAAAAATTATTTGGTAGATAATTAGGTTGGTTTGTGTGCAGTAGGATGTAAGTAGCTAAAAAAAGAAAAAAAAAGAAAAAAAGAAAAAGAGTATCCATTCTCATTTCTGGGTGTCTGCACAGTACCACATTAATAATACAGTAACTGCAAACTCTTTCTCATATAAGCCATTTCTTTCAGTCACAATTTGAACTAGAAATTATATTAAAGAATGGCAAAAGAAAGACTCTTCACAACCAAGGAGTCATTTTAGCTTCATGACCAGGCCTGCAATCTTTGGCCACAGAGGTATATACCATTGCATACTAGGATGAGCATGTGTGGCACAGGACTCTCAGATTCTGGGGTTTTTCCCCCGGCTGGTTGGCCAGCCCACACCTGTAAGATAAATAAGGTTAAAAATGATGCTTTTTATCTTTTTTTTGTCACGTGGTGATAATTACTTGGTCCTGGGCTCTGCCCTGGCTAATGAGCCTCGAGCTCTAAGCATTACCTCTTGGCTCAGCCCTTGCACTGTGTCTCAGGACAGCTGCCACTTCTTCCCTTTGGCAGCTCTGAGACCATGCTAGAGCTGCTCTCGTGCTCTTGCCAAAACAGCATTCGTCTGTGGGGCTGACAAACTATATCAGGCTGCAAAATAATCCAAGACAAAATGCCTACCAGTGTGAGTTCTTTGTTTTATCTTTGCTATGCTCCTCGTGGAAGTTAAAGCAACTTCCAGGTTGCTTTATTTAATGCTGAGTCACAGATCTGCTCTTACACAGACCAGCATCAGCTTGGCAGAGCTTGTACTCAGGGTCACAGTGGCATACCTGGGGGTAACTGCAGGCATATATGAGGGAAATCCTTCTGTGTTCGATATTACCTCTCTGTCATTCACTGGAATTTCTCTTCCAAAGTCTTTTTCCTGCTAGGCTTAGACATCAAGGTCAACATCACTGATATGGAGGCAGTTATGCCCACTTGTTGCAAAGTAAATTTGGCTCAAGGGATTTTAACAGATTCTGATTTCAAATATCCATTCAAAACAAGGCTGGTTTACATGAGTTTTCATATAGAATATTACCTTGTTTAAGGAGAAATTTCTGTTTATTATATATGGCAGTACTTGAAAATGCAACACCTTTAACAAGCACAAACAAAACACACAAGAAACAGTAACAATTTATTAATTTTTCTTTATCATGTGTATTAGTATTTCCAATAAATATAAGCCCACATAAGTAGCTTCATCCAGTGTGAAAGCTTTGCCAAATCTTAAACTGAAAAATAAATTGTTTGCTTTCATTCAGTTTCACTAAATGAGGAAGAAGGTCTCGAAGAATTGAGACCGATTTAGTTTGTATATTGCTCTCCTGTGGAATTTTAAACAGTGCAGTCCTTCACAGTCAAGAAGAGATGAAAACCTTATTTAGATTGTCACTAGACTCTTCTGAAGTCAGTCATCAAGTTCTTCAGGTTAATACTGCTTTCTATAGTAACAGCAACATCACAGTGAAAATGCAGCTTATATTACAGCAATTTTTCCAACCTTAAGGAAGTGGTGCAGAAAATTAAAGGATTTATTTTGTTGAATATGATCTTCTGTAACAAAGCCACATAATTTTTCTTAGGTACTTTACATATATAGGTATTCCTTGCATGAATGGAATTAACACGAATTAACAGTATTTCCATACCTGAAGATAAAAACAAAGGTTTTGAAACTATTCCTAATCTCTGCCATATATTTTACAAACATTGAAGGAAGACTGGTATTTTCTTTCTTTTCTTCTTTCCTATCTTTTTTTTTTTTCAGTAATAGAAATAAATTGCAATTTTAAGAGTCTTAGGGGCAAAAGGAGTCCTGTTCCTTTAGACATTGTACAAATATGGAATAAAAAAGATGCTGACTGTCCTAAAAGCTTCAGTAAACAATTTGACACTACGGATCTGAGTCACAATGACATTCATAGTTTCAGTTTCTGAAATTATTTTAATTCTGCTCTTCATTCATTTTTCTCAGTAACAAGCTTGTTTTACAGGAAGCATTTTTGTTAACATCAGAACACTGAGCCTAAACAAGTTTTATGTAGCAAATTAATCTTACTTGATCAACGATGCTGATTGAAACATTACACCAATTTTTACTGGGTTTTGTGTTTCGTAATTATTTTTAAAATCTGGTTAATGTTCTAAACCAGTTCAGTTTTGCTCCGTAGCCATTCAATACTTGTCTCATAAATCCCTGCAGTAGCAGTGGAAGGTTTTTCAGAAGGCACCAATAAACTTTGGGTGTGTATGGACCACTTACACAATTGTGACAACATTACACAATTATAGCAACCTGCTCCAGAGGTTGGTGTGCAAGGACCAATCTCAGCTGAAAATAACTGTGATCAAAGAACACTTCTTGTGTCAGTGCACCCTGTATGAAGCACTGTCATGTAGAACTGCGGGGCGCTCTATCACTGTGAAGCTGGAGCACTGATCCTTGGAACACAATCTTCTGGTTAATCCTCAGCTGTGAATATAAGTAACTCTTCAAGGTTTTACACTGAGCCAGAGGTTCTTAACTGGTTCTTAGCTGCTGAACCAGCAACAGAATTTTTTTCTTAGTGAGCAAGCCCTGGCCAAAACTATGCCAGGGAGTAAAGATGAGCTGCAATGGCCAAGAATATTTCTTGGTATTGATTCTTAGTACAAATGTAGCTTAGAGGTTCACCTGCAACTAAGCTGAGTCATTCTCCAAGCTTCAGAGTACATTAGTTAGATCTGTGTTTTCTGCAACAGGAGCTAAAATTTGTCATATTTGTGCTGGAATTTATTTATGGGCACCAAAATGAAGGATTTTTTAATCTGGATGTGGTCCTCACTGGGACTGTTACCATGAAGACATGATTATTTTTTGTCCTATGGGCAACAGAGTATCCAAGGAAAGATTAAACATCTGTAATTGATATTAAAACATCCCAAGTTATGGAATAATTGTTTTATTCTGTTAATCATAAAAATATAAGCCTCCAGCAGTTCCAAGAATTATCTATGAAATAAAAAGCTCTTTGAGAAAAAGTTATACCAAATACTATTTTTCTATTCTTTTATAACATAAAATATTGGAGATAAAATGTTTTGCTTCCACTCTGTAGCAGCAATTTAGCATCTTTTGTAAAAGAAAAACTGTGACTTTTGGCAGCTTAAAAAAACCATAAACCAATCAAAAAATATGTGAAAAATCCTATCATTGCAATGTTTCTGATGTATCTAATAATACATTAGTAGTATCATCCTAAATGAGTTCAGAAACATGCATTTAAAAAATTGGTGCTTTGAGAAAGTGTGAAAATTAAAAACTAAAAAACAATTTTTGACACTGCTCTTTGAAACATGTTAATCTACACTGGAAGTTGTAGCAGGAAGCCACATCATTTCTTGACATGTTTATTATCTTATTTGACTCCATGAATATCCATTAGAATTTACAATCTTTTATTATTTAGCTCACTGTGTTAAATATTTGCTTCCCCCCCCAAGACGACCTTCTATGTGGGTTAAAATAATGAAAGGATTATATATATATAAAAAACCTACTGTATTACTGAAACAAACCATCAAAAACCAAAGGCTGATGGTAAATGAAAGTCTTACAGTTGCCATTTGTTCTAAGGGAAATGAGTTCCCAAAATATAATTTTAAGAAAAGCCCATAGATCAACATCACTGTACTAGTATATGATGCTGTACTATGGCAAAGTGAGGTACCAATTTGTGTTGTAATGCAATATTCTTTCATCAGAGGGAATAAAATGCCAAAATCTGTCAGCCCTGCTTGGCTCACTGTGCTCTGGCAATCTCGTTCAACTATGCTGCGGAAGAGGTTGCTGTGTTCTGGAAACAACAGCTCCAACAACCGATAAATGGCAGACCAAGCATATAATTAGTGCCTCCGCAAACTGCAAACTCACAAGTTTTATCATGATGCATGGCAAATAGCACTTGGGATGACTTCAGAGATTTGCCATTCAGAGAATTTCCTAATGACCTATCATTTGTGTGCATGCTTCCCTGACTAGCTAAGGATCAGTATGCCTGAGGGGAAAAAATGATAGGAGCTGTGACTCAAGGAGAAAGCTTTTGGCCTGAAGATGTGGTGAGTTTTACTTTGAAAGTCATCCATATAAATGCAAAAAAATGACATGCAGCCTTATTATGCCTGCATACTCAACAGTAACTGGAGGCAAGGAGTCCTCCAGGTACAGAGAGAATAATAAATGACTCTCATTTATCTCACAGTTTGTGAAAGGAACAGAAAAAGCCACATCTCATTTCACGTCCATTTTTAATAACATGAGGCTTTATGCCAATACTCTGATGTTACACATGGCATCTATTGAAAACATGGAAGCTCAAGTTTCAGCTCCTAGAATATATTGATGCATTTTTGTCTATAGCAACATCTTTGTCATATTATCATCAAAATTTCTCACTGAAGATGAAAAAAAATGGGATTAAGTAATACATCCACATTCTGTAGTACTAATTGCTATTGCAAAAGTGTTTATAAGGTGAAGAGAGCAGTGATGCAGCAGTACTTGGGGAGGAAAACAGACTTTAATTCTTTTACATGGCAGGGGTAGAGGAGTATCCACCTTGGATGCAGCAGACTAACCCTGATGGTAGGAAAATAAAGAATGTAGGAGCTGTGCTCCATTGTTCCTGTTCTAAATACCTGCTCCATCAGGAGGAACCCAGTTTGCAATACCCATCTACATCAGCCAGGCATGGGTTAGCTCAGGGGCTTGAAGCAAACCAGACCCCCACCTGCCAGAGCAGCACCAGGCTCTGAACTCATGGATGGTCAGCAGCTCCACATAGAGCACAAGAAGCTGAAGCTGACTTTGGTCAAGGGTGGCCCTACCGAGCTTGCTCGGGGATGGCAAACAGCCTGTACAGCTGCTGGCTGTCATTGAGCTCTGTCACTCCTGCCCCGTTTGCTCCAGGCCCTCTGACCATAAGGTTATCCTTTTTTAGCTTGGTGCTCAGTGCTTCTCCTCTCAACACTGAGTCAGTACTGTCCTACACCCAAGTTGTTTTCACGTGCTCCTGCTCTGTGGAACCCAGATCCCAAACTCAGGAGACCAGGGAAGCAAGTATATTTGGATACACCTGCAGGGATCAACCTGGATCTGGCAATACCATTCCTAATGGTAAAGTAGAAAACTGCTGACCTTTGAGGGACTCCTCATGGAGTCAGCTTCATGACTCTCTACAGCCTCCCTCTGAATTCCAGAATTAAGAGTGTGGTGTTGAAACTCAGAGTTGGCTCTGCACAAGAAAGAGCATGTGAGCATACGGGATTAGCTCAATCCCGTGAAAAAAAAATAAACATATTGCTTCTAACCAGTCCACCGTGTTACAGTGAGTCCCCCTGGTACATGCGGCAGGTAGGCCACTCCCACTGCCCTGTTGATTCCACTGGAGCATGATACAGGAGTCCTTTTAACATTAATGCCTGTCAATCATACAGACAAAGATCTGGTTCAGGAGACACACAAGCAGGAAAAAATAGAGTAGCTAAACGTCACAGGCAAATGAACATGCCCAGCACCCAACAAGAAAGAAACTGACTAATAGTGTTCTTACTTCCTTTAGGCAATTGCAGTAAGCAAGCAGATTGTGTGTCTTTTATCTGGCTACTTTTTTTTCCTCTAATAGATCCAAATTTCTGCTTCTCACAATAAAAAACAGTAATTGTATCTGACCCAGCTTTCACACTAAATCTGGGTTTTTTCAGAAATGTAATTAACTTTTGATTGTTATAACACATTTCAGTGTCTGTTTTGTACTTGTATGAAGGACTAAACAAAACCCTAATCTATTTTTAACAGTGTATTAAATTTTTGTTGCTTTCTTTAAACACAGATAAAATCAACTGCTCAAATCACAGAACTGTACTTCCACAACAGGAATACCAGCCTTCACTGCTAAAAATTCTGACATTTGTGGGGACTCTATAAATTGGCTCTGCTGGAAGAGCTAAAGAGGTGGACCAACTCTGATGCTACAGAAGTGGAGCTGAAGAAGCCATGACCTACCCCAGAGGTATGGTGCAAAGCACAAAGATAAAAACCACAGTACCATCTTCCTCTCAATCATCTTACCCCAGAAGTCTACAATAGTTCTTTCAAATGCTAAACAGACCTGAGGGGCAGTTTGGAAGGCAAAGTGGATGATAGTCTTCACTCTGTGTCTTCTCTGGAAGAGGTGTTTCTGGTAGCTCTGCACAAGCATTGTGCAATAATTGTGGTCTTTGACCGACAGGACTGCTCATTTTTGCTGTCTGACTTCTACTAGGGAAATTCTTCACGCCCTCTTTGCTTTTCTTATTTAAATACCTCTGGAGGAAGGAGGATGATGGTTGGGAGGCAGACATACTCCTGACCTCTGGACAGTACTTTGAATAAGTGGGTACTAAACAGTCATCATAACGTGTCTTAGACTGTAAAATTGTTCTAACACCACCAGCTAATCCTCTCTGCACCCACACCACTGTTGAGCAGTACCTTGTCTCTTCCAGTTAATCAGCATTTCAGCTAACATTTCTGAGGCTGCAGTAAACTAAACTGGGTCTTGAACTAGACTGAGAAATAGGCTACAAAAATAATCACCAAATACAAGAACCAGAGAACCAATTTGTGCTATTTGTGATAAGGCAAGTAGCTCAAAAAGAGAAACAAAATAAGTAAACTGGGAGAAAAAGAGAAGAAAAAGAGGTCATCCTCCAACAGAAAGTGAAGGGCTTGACTCAGTTCAAGATGTACGATCATCACTTCAAAAACAAATCCCACTAACATTCTGAGTTGTCCAGTGACAGGTTAAACATCTTGGACTGAAGATATGCAATATCTTTTTTGATTTCTTTGAGGGATTGACCTGTTGTTTCAACATGGCCAAATTAAAATTGTGTTTTACTTGAACATCAATCCCAGTTTACAAATTATTTTGGGGAAATATCTTTACCTTGTGATGGAAATTTGCAATTCATTGTTGCAAATTCCACTTTCCAGGCCATTCTCTGATGATGAGTCTTTTTACAGCAATCTTTAACAGCTGGCACAAAGACATCCATTGGTTCTGTCTCACCCTTCACACCAGTTGTGGCCCCCACCCATTATTCTTTACTAAATGATTCTAAGCGATTGAACTTTTTTGGTTTGGTTCTTTTGGTTTTTTTAAAATCTGTATGCATGGGAAGAGGTCCAAATTTGGCAATGGAGAAAGCAAGTGTTGAAATCTAATTCTTTGCTTGGCACTCTGGTGCCTTTCAGGTACGTATATCTCAAAAGAGGTAGTTCTACCAAGATATACCCCTTGCCAACAACCTATTTTGTGTCTTTGCTATTTAAGTGCCACTGAAGCTTTGTAGAGTTTCTCTTCAAAACAGGTAAGGGCAACTCTGTCGATGTGATAGCTGCATGAACGACCACCGATCATGTTTCAGACGCCATAGACAAAGGAAAAACATCCCAGATACATCTTGTCCCTTCAAAGGTCCAGTCAACTCCTGCCCCTACCAAATGGTATGCAACACCAAACTTAATAGCAATAACAACAAAAACCCCCCAAAACCATCCCTAGGCCTAGAAGAATTCAACCACTTGAGATCATTTTGGTACTGAAAGACAAGGAGAAAGCCAAGTCCCTGCACAGGCAGAGCTTCCAGCATCCACCCACCTCTTGACAAAAGGATTTGTTCCAAATATGCATAGATTCACAGAACCGCAGTATACACTAAGTTGGAAGGGACCCACCAGGATCTTCAAGTCTAACTCCTGGCCCTGCACAGGACACCTCAAGAATCACACCATGCACCTGAGAGTGTTGCCCAAACACTTCCTGAACTCAGACACACGACCACTCCCACCGCTGCAATTTGTGACACTGCCATCTGCCCCTCTGAAAGAGAAATTATCTGAAAATAACCAGAAATGTCTACCTACTTTCAGATCCAGTGACAACAAGAAGAGAAGATACAGGAAATAGTCTGGGACACCTGTCAATTCCAAAACATACACAAGAATGGCTTTATATAGTACTTGATAGAAATACCAATATATTTTATGCATGGTTATATTCTTTAGATGTCAGGAGGTGGTTTTTTCTATATAAAACCCACAGTAAAATCCAAATCCATACCTAAAATTTATCCAACAAATTTACTATCATTCTTTGGCATAAAAAGAGAGGCCCTTAATCTAACAATAGGCCAGTAAGATTGAAGAAATTCAAGGTGCAACAGAATTATTTGGCTTCCTAAGGAAAATACAATATAATTCCACCAAAAATCCATAAACAATGATGTCATACTAATTTTTCTATGCAATGTTTCACAGGCATTTGTATTGAAACTTGCGCATGAATAAATGTTCTCCATCATATCCTGGTATAAATAATGGCACAGTACCAAGTAACAATCAATATCCTTATATATTAATATCCCTCTATAATGTGCTTATTATAATTTGCTCAGACTGTAGCAAAATTCATTTTCCTTAACAATCAATTTATATCACAAATATATATGGAAAACCCTCTCGTTTTAAATTGATTTCTACTTCATTAAACTCTTCTCAATGAGTCTGGGGATATAGCTTTCAAATAAACGAACAGAAGGTATTTTAAATAAAATTAGCAGAGTTTAAATAAAAACATCTTGTATTTTACAATACCCTACAGCTAGCAAAAATTAGCTACTTCATACACTAACCACCTAGTGCAATTTCCTGTTCTTCCATGAAGATTTGCTTTGAGAAGAGTAACCTTATTGAACATGCATCAAGAATCTTCTTTTAAAATGACAAACAGAACCCAAATATATTCCTTTGTGTAACATTGACTATTCAGAAGTGCATATTGGCCCTTCCTGTTCAATGGGGATCTTTGGTAATCTTACTCTATTATTGAGTCCAGGTACTAAAATTCAGCTTCTTACTCACACTGCTATATATTAGTTTTTTTATTTTTAAACACAGTTGTAAAAATAAAATCTTTGGACATAAAATGAATTTGGAGAGAGATACTGAATTCTGCATCATTCTATCCTGACTTCAGTGAAGGCAGTATTGTTCAAAACTTTTCTCTGTTAGAATTCACATATGGGAGAAAGACTCAACTCTTCCAGTTTTGGAGCTGTTCAAGGAGTATCAGGGTATGTAGCCAAAAACCTGGAAGATAATAAAAGAACCACTTGCAATACTTTTAACTTTTCCCATTAGCAGTGGGATCTCATTTCGAAACTATGCACTTCTTTTTCCCGAATGATTTGGATCACGAGCTATCCAGATCCCTTTTAACTGCGTTTTGTGTTCCCTCTGCTCCAATGCAGTATCACTGAAGAGAAATGCTCCAACTTGGTAAGACTGACCTCAGCAACCTGAAACACAAACTAAGTAATGAACAAAAGAAATAACAAGCTATATTCAGATTTTCTTTTTCGTGCATAAATTATCCAGCATACTGCTCTTATCACACGCATGTAACATTTCCCCACCAGAAGACAAAAAGAGCTTTCATTTCCCATCAAACTAAGAAACCGAAGCCCGCTTCCTGCTAGCTATCAGGGCATCGGTAAGTAGAGCTGTAGAAACACTTTGTTTAATTCTGTTCCAAACTTTGTATGCAGCCCCCTCCATAAAGAGGTCAGATCAGAAGCGCTGTTTTAACATGTGCACGAGGTTCCCCCCGCCACGCTCCCCGCCGCCCGGGACCCGCGGGCTCCAGCCGGTGCCGGTGCCGGAAAGGCGTGACCCGGCCCCGCCCTCAGCGCTGCGGGCCCGCCATGGCGGCGACGCGGGCCCGGGCCGTGCTGCAGCAGAGTTTCTCCGCCCGGCTGCAGGTGCGGCCCCCCGAGCGCGGCTCCGAGGCCCAGTGGGTGGAGGTAACGTGGGCCGCGGGCCGCCCCCCACCCTCGGCATCGCCCGTTCTCCCCCCGCGGAGCGGGGCCGCTCGGGGCGGGCGGCGGGAAAGCGCTCTGTGCCCTGCGCGCGTGCGCCGGCGGGGAGAGGGTGGGCATTTCGGCGTTTGAGGGGAACACCCTCTCCTCCTTTTCCCGGCTGAGCTGTACTTCCGGCGCTTTTGAACCTCGTCTCTCGTTTCCACTCCGGAGCCCTCTCCTCGCCCCCTGGTTATCACCAAAGGTTACGGTCGGTCACTTCGGCAAAGGGACAGGCAGCAGGAGGCCGAGGTCGGCGCATAGCGTTTTCGCTCGGCTGCTCTCTCTCCCTGTGCTCCACAGAGTCGTCCACAGGCAGTAGTTCCTTCAGGAGCATGACTGCTCCACGACCAAACACTTCCCTTCTAACTGTGTTGTTCCTTCTTTTCTTAAACACGCTTTCACAGAGACACTGCAGCCTTGGCTGGTGGGCTCAGCTGTCGGCTTTGTTTGTTGTGTGATAGTGTTAACTCGGAGAGGAAAGGCCAGGTAGGGCAATGGGACTATGGCAGCAGTAGTTCTGATGTTGTTTGGTTGGTTTTTTTCCAGAACACTAAGTAAAAATGAAAATTAGCGTGTAGACCACCACATAGGTTGAGGAAAACATTGTATTTTCCCCCTTTTCCTCCCACAGTCTTCTGCTGGGAGAGGTAGGTAGGTCTGCAGACTCTTTGGTCGATGTGCTGTGCATCCAGCCCAGGGCTCCTTACCAAAGCATGAAGGCTGCCCTTTGGAATGCACTGCCCTGCCGTAGCTGTCACTGCTTGTGAGTTATCGACACTAGACTAAGTCATTTCTGCCGTTATCAACTGTTTACCCCATGGGTTTTCTTGGTTTTATCTTTTGTCATTTTTAAAGACTATTACAACAGAAGAAGCTTAATGCACATGCATAAATTTTAAAAAGTAAAAATTCTAGCATGTTTAAAGGGTTTATGCATTCATTCAACACATTTGAAGAGAGTTCACTTTTTGCCTTTCACATTATCCTTAAAACATCTCTCTTGTTCAAAAGGGGCAGGTGGATCCAGCAGATCTAGTTTCAGCAGCATGGTCTGGGAAGCCAGAATGTTTTACTGGAAGGAAATAGATACCATCTCACAGATACTGTGTTTCACAGATGTAGTGTGTCTGTGTGTATTGCATTATTAGCCTCTCAGTATAAGGTTAATTATAATAAAATTTGCTTAGCCCAGCATACATTAACTATAGGAGAAATAACCTATTTCTAGCCTGCTAATCACAGAAGTAATTGTAGATCTAGTAAAGAAAAGAAAAAATGTAATTTTGCTGTCTTTCTTTTAAACTATCTTCAAAGGTACATGTTGTGGTTGAGAAATATTAATAACTTTGCTACAAGGAGGTTATGCGGTTTCTCTTTCTAATTTGTTTTTAATATACTAAGCAAAATCAGTAGGAAAGTAATAGATAGCACTAAAGGAATCTGAAAGAGATTTGGGTGGTCTCCAGCAGATATCTTTTCAGACATGAACCTTACTAATATTTGTCATGGTACTTAGGAATCTTTCACAGGTACCTGGGGCTTTTAAAGAGGAGTCTGTTTTAACAAGAACTAGTCACCATGCAGGAAAAAAAGCCTACGGGAAGTACGTATTTTCTCTAGTATGACTACTTTAGAGGTCACTGGAAGGAAATTTTGCTGCTGACATTTTGTAGTAGGGTAATTTTACTCCCTATATATGCATGTCAACGCAGAAACACAAAAATAAAAAATACAGACCTCATCAACTATTATTTACGTCAACCAGTGTGTTCCTGATGTTTTATGACCACTTAAAAGTAGGTCCTCACCTTGAGACATTTCTAGAATACTGTAAATGGCATATTATGTAGGTGGCTTTGAATAGCTTCTGAGCTGTAAGAGACTCCTGTAGGTACTTCAGGAACTTCAGAGCAGATGTTCTTTATCTGCAAAAAGGTTAGGAGTGTGCTTTATACATTAATCTCTGCCTTCATTGTGTTTTCATGAATGAGTTGCTTGGCCTGTTGAGGGTTACTGGGCATAGGATGTCTTGTTTATGGAGAATTTTGGTTATATACCCTCCATAAAAGGTTTATGTATACAGCAAAATACAAAGAAATAAAAGGAATTATTCTTCTAAAGGTAGAGGTGAAATAAGGTGAGATTTGGTGTATTTCATAACCGTGGAGAAAAGAAACGTGAAATGAATATTCAGCTAAAAAGTATAAGTGCCTACACTTTATGCAAGGAGAACTGTCCTTTCCTTATCTTATTTCCCTTGACTTGTTTTCTGGTTACTATGGCAAAAAGAGGTGCAAAGTACCAGGCACAGACTTGCTCTGTGACCTGTGGCAGATGATGTAATCTCTCTTTGCTGCACTGAATATAAAAATATGAAGAAATCTTCCCAGAGGGTAGTAAATCTGAACTTGAAATGGAAATGTCACAGAATAATTTATGTAAGTTAGTTTCACTGACTTCCTAAGAATTACAAAGTATCTCTGGTTTTGTTATCCATACCAATTTCCTGGGGAAAAAATAGGAAAAGGTAGACTTGAGATAATATATTGCAGAATATATTTCAGTTTTGCTAATGAAATCCTAAAAAATACAGATCATTGTATTTAGTAAGGAGGGTGAGGAAGGAGTCAGTTACTCATTTTTCCCTGCAAAAGAGCTAAAAAGCAGCATTTGGAGGCAGCGTTGCTAAGGCTGTCTGTATGGCTTTAGGGCTGGCTTCATGATGCAGGTTGCCTGATCTGGTGATTACTTAGGACAGTTGTATAATAAATGCCAGTGTTGCACAGTATCTTGCTTTGCTGGTTTATTTATGTAGGCATTTTACTGCTAACAGTAGATCCTGTCCAACTGCCTGCCTCTCACTGTGTAGGTTCCTTACAGTGGCTGTTTGCTCATCAGCATGTTGAATTTATGATCTTCTTATTTGTGTTATTTTGCTCTAATTTTTGTGCATTAAATACAGATCTGAGGGGTAGTCAACTAGACTTTGATAGGTTACAGAGGACCTGCAGCAATGGCGATGGTTTTGCTTTGATTCAAAAGGTTTACACACTACATTGACAATGAGCACAAGCCTTAGGACACCTGGAACACTGATGTAAGGTCAGATTGACATATGTTATTATTAAATGTGGTCTTGTAATTGCATTCAATTTTACATCTTCTATTCAATTAAGAAAGCTAAAGGACAAAGTAAGACTTAACAAGGAGTTGAAACATGGCTGCACGTATTGGACCATACTTTTCAGTCATAGTTGAAACCGTAAGTTTCAGCTTAAAAATAGTTGCATAGTTTTCAACTACATCATGGTTGTAGTGTCCTAGAAGACCATAAACATGCAGTATAAATAGAAGCATCCTCTATCAGCTTTAACTTGTCTCTGAATTAATTGTTTTCTCATTTAGCCTTCTGTCGGTCTAATTTTTTTCAATATGCATGTCCCATCTTGTGATAAATAGTTTCTTCAAAAACAGACATCAAATAAGGACAGAGGCTGGAAAAATTATGAATTATTTTACTTAATCTTTATCTGTCTGACCTTAGGACTTGCAAGGGTCACTTTACTTATTTTTTTGTGTCTTTAAATGAGCTGCTAGCAGAATATCGTTACTACTGTGAGACTGTGCAAAGAGACTGTCACAAGTCTCAGAATTAAAATTATTTTCTGTTATGTGTGCTGTATCATAGAGTCACTTATTTCTAATGCTGGGGTTAGACCAATAGCAAGACCAAATGCACCTGGCCTATTTTGATAAAATATTTTTATTAGTAACTCTTTGTGCATTGTTGTTACCTATTAATACCCTGACACCAGTCTGTTTCCGGAATGAATATTTACCTAAACATGTAAGGATATCTAATGTTTGGCAGTCTGCATTTCTCTCCTTTTTTGTACAGATGGTTTGAAATGTCATTTGAGGTTCTGGCCATCAAATTTCTTACAGTGTTTATGAAATATGGTAGTCATTTAGGAATCTGTATAATATTCTGCACTGGCCAAAAAGAGTTTTGAAAAGAGCCATTTAAAGCTTTTGAAAGTTCTCAGCATGTGACATTTTGGCTACAAAGAGCATTCTCTTTTTTCAGAAGTTAGTCACTAGAAAAACAGTTGAGAAGGCATAGCTTTTCTCAGCCTTGAGCATTTTGTATAATCTCTGCAATAACAAAGGGGCAAAATCTCATGTGTATAGCTAAGATTTCTTCACCAAAAACCTTTATCATTTAAAGAAACGGGGAAAAAAATAGAGGAAAAAAAATTTTAGAATAGTTTTTAGAAACTATTCACATTTTCCATCCTTCTGCTTTGATAACATTGATATTAATAACTCCTGCCTGTCCCAATCTATTTAACATCTCTTCAGTGGTATTTCACAAGTTGACATTTGTTTCCTCCAACAAAATTAAAAAGATACTTTTTCTTGGCAAAGCAGCAGGGAGGTTTCTTTATATACGGTCTGCCTGTGGATACTCTGGAGTTTTTCCCAAAGAAGTTAAGCCACTCAGGTATACTTGTGCATGAGACATAGTTGCTGCTGGCTGCAGAGCCTATCACTTTGTCTTAGTAAAGCATGCGTTGTTGCACTCCTCATGGACTAACCAAGTGAGCAGAAAAGCTACACAAAAGTTTTCTTGTGCTTTCTCCTCAGTATAGGCCTAATTCTTCCTTCAAATGCATATTTCTTACAGGTAGTCTCTTTGAATGCTAAAGAAGTGGCATATCCTTTAGTCTATACCAATCAGGTGAAAAGTTCCATTTTGCCAGTTAGATTTTACCCAAGCCGATAAATAGTATTTTGAACAACTTTATAATATTCTGAACAATTTCACAGCTGCTGGTCATCATATTTAAATGTTTAATTAACAGACTCTCTGGTTTTTTTCAGAATTAAATTGTACTAGATTACTTTCAATGTCAAAATTCAGTTCTTTGACAAGTCCTATGGTGTTTGTCATGTTTCATAACTGGAAATATAATTCACATTGAAAAATATTTTAGCTGTACATTTGATAGGAAAAAAGCTTAAATTGTTTCTTATGCTGGATTTAAGTATACTAATTTCATCTCGTCACCTCGTCTATGTTAATACTGTACACTCTACATTCCGACTAAATTTGGCTTCACATGGAGCTAATAAATTGTCTAATTGTACGTAGAAGCATTGTACAGATAATCAGTATATATCTTACAAGCTTCCACAGTGTGGTGTGTAAACTTAATGTCTGAAGCTATACAAAGTAATTAAAACTACTCTTTGAACCTTTGTCTGTTATGGGTTTTGTAATTTTTAATACCAGTTTTAATGATAAGCATGCATAGTAGATAATGAGAAACATTGACATCGTTTTCTGTAATCTTTTGTAGATCCAGAGAGGGCTTGTTATCTACATATGCTTCTTCAAAGATGCGGATGAGGATCTTGTCCCAAAAATTGGTATGATATAATCCATATAAATTATTGTATTGTTTGAAAAGGAAGAAAAGCAGTTGAGGCAGAGAAGGTAGTAACCATTTGGAAAGCCATGAGATGGCATCATTCTAAATCAATCACCTGGCTGAAAGAACAGTTTGGTCTGTCTTGTTTCTTTTGACAGTTGTCCATGCCTCTTTCTCTGTCTGTTCATGACCAACGTAGAAAACCAAATCCCCTGACAACATTCTAGCAAAGGAGAAAATGCTGCACCTGCTGTTTAACATATTACATGTGTTGGGCAACAGGTTCAGTCCAGGACAGAACTGAATTTCAAATAGTTCATGGCTTGAATTGTTAAGTATTTTATCACTGATCTCACTGTATGTGCAGGATATTTAAAATTATAGCCAGTAGAGGGAGTTGTGTGGATAATGAAACAGTGTCCTTCCCATCTCACTCCATTGGTACTTTATACATACACTGTTAGCATGTGCAGTTTTCTGGTTCAGAAGCAGTAACAGCAACGTCTGCAATTCTTGTCTTCTTCTCCACGTGCACTTTAACATTTATATTGAAGCAGAAAAGATGCTGTGGATAAGGTCAAATAGTAGTGATTTCTGTCTTCATCCAGTGCTGTTTTGGCTTGATTTTTTTTTTTTGGTGGGGTTTTTTTGTTGTTGTTGTTTTGTTCTGTTTTTTTTTTTTTTTTTTTTTACTTTTATGTCATTTCTTCTCCCTCCTTTCCTCCATCAGTAGCACTGGATCCCTTGGGAAATTCTGTGATGCCACATATTCCAGATTAAAGTGTCCCTTTTCTGTGGCGGGCTGATAGTAGTGATTTGGCTAAATGTTGTGTAACAATAGTCTATTTCAGGCTACTGGCTGGGACCAGCAGTGCACAAGTACAGGTGCTATTGAAAAAGCTGAGAGCAGCTCCTGGGGGGTTCTCTCTTGGTCTTGGAGGGCACAGTCCTTCTGTGATGCTAAATATTTAAATCTATGATATGAAAATTTATTTTGTGCTTGTGAGAGTTTCATGAGAATGTTACTTGAGAATAATTACATTTTCAGTCGTGTGGCAGCTAAAACAGGCCAGAAAAATAAAGATCTGTTTCCTATAAGGAGATTCATCTAGGACCATCCTCCTTGAGTGCCTTAGAGAATATTGTTTCCTAAATATATTTTGAATCTGTTTAAGTGTGTGGTTTTGGTTCCTGAATCACAACTCAGCTCTTTTTGCTTCTAACAACATTAAACATGTATGGTTCGGAGGCATGACTAGTATCCTCCCAGCTTTTATGGAGTTGGGGTAATGATTTGATTTCTTGTAGAAACATTAGAAAATCTAATGTTAGTAAATGCATTGATTTCATTTGCAAGTTTATACGTTCTGGCTTATAAGCCAAATTGCATCTGACCTTCCTGCCCATCTCCTGTCTCAAGTGACAAACTGGTAGCTGCATGTCTCGAAGTGGAGCACTGAAGGACACTTACTCTACTTGAACCAAACTATGGAGCTGTGCCTTCAGCTCACATCAGTGCTGGGTCCTGCTGCAAACTACTGCAAGCAGAACAAAAAGAGAGGGCAAAACCACTGAGAATGGTGCATCCCACAATGTGGAGTGTTGGGTAAATGCTGCCTATTTGAGTACCAAACAATCAAGGAAGGCTCACTAATTGCATCCTGGTTTCTTCTGGGGGTGTCCAACTAGAATCGACTTTAGATAACCAATCAATTCCCCCAAAAATAGAACTTTAGACATATGGTATTAATATCCTTCGCATTCTTCACAATACTCAGACATATTAGTTGGTTAAGTATTTATTGATTGTCCATGTTTCAGTTCAACAGTATAAACAGTTTCTTTTACTCAGTAGTTTGTCACACATCAAAATATTTGTTGGATCTTGTTTATGATGTCCTGTGTAATTCACTTCAGTTATACTAACTCTTATTTTATTTTTATTTGCAGTCAATACACTGTTGAATGTTAAATTAAGTGAAAATGAAAACGGCGAGTTTGTTTCTGTTCTTGATTTACCAGGCGACGTACTCATCATACCACAAGCTACCCTAGGTGGTAAACCAAAGGGAAGAAGGATGCAGTACCATGCAAACATTGAAAAAGAAAAAGGGTTGGAACTTTACTCTCAGTTTGTGACTTTGTGTGAAAAAGAACTGGCTACCAATGCCAAATGTGTGGAAGCCGGTGTTCTTGTCAAGCATGGGACATATGGAAACAGGCAGGTGTTAAAACTGGATACAAATGGACCTTACACTCATCTGATTGACTTTTGAAAAAAGAAAATTATATCCTGAATACAATACTGGTATCTTTTGTTTGGCTTTTTTTTCCTCCTAAGCATTAAAGTGCTTGATTGCCTTGGGAGATAGTTTGAAAAAGGCTTTCACTCATCTGTGCTGGTTTTGCCAGTCCCAGTGAATAGAAGGATTCCTGAGACTGCCTTGCTATAATGAGTATGTTTTTTGTTCATATGTATCTGAAGTGTGCTCAAAATAATTGTTAATATTGATCCAAAAATTCAAAATGTTTATCAACAAATATGGGATAATGCAATCATTTTTTACTAAAAAATAATGAAACTATTGCATGTATAGCTTGAAGAAGTGGTTTATAGATAAAGAATTCTTTAGATGTACTTATGTCAATTTTTGCCTTATGTTTTCTATCTATAAAATGAGAATGCTTTATAACTAACTAATATATTGGAAATAAATTCACTGAATTTTTAGCCTCTTAGAGAGTAGGTAATAAATAAGAAAGTCCATCCCCCTCAATCAGAGTGTGTAAGGGTGGGAGATGTAAGGTAGTACAGGACTGATCATGGGCTGTGCAGGGAAGAATAAGTGAGGCATATCTAGAAACCAGCAGTATCACTGAATTGCTTGCTTGAAATTTGCATTCTGAAATCTCTGATGTGTTTTGATAGGCTGCCTGCTATAGCTTGGTCTATGTCCTTGTTACTGTGGTCTTGCTGTCTACTCAATTCTTTCATAACAGAGCCTCAGGAAAAGAACAGAAACATTCAAATGAAAACAAAAATAAAGATGGTACAATGTATGCTGCCATCTCATTGTTCCCTCTGTCCCTATTGCTTCTTTCCAGCTTTTTGTCCATTGAAGCTTCTAGGCAGAGACTAGCTTTCCTTTTATAGACAGTATTGGTACATTTGGGGCCCCCTTCCCAGCTGACCCCCTATGCAGTTCTGTTATAAACATTATTAACAGATGGTGTTAAGAAGATATAATGGGAAATTCTGTCTTAAAAGGCAGTAAGAACAGAACAGCTATATTAAAATGTGGCAAATTCAAAACTGATTCAAATGTGTTCATCCTGTGAATCAAGTTTCTCTTTTTAATGCAGCATTATGGTTTAGAAGGGTTCAAAGTGAAATCAGACATTTATATGGTTTGTAGCAGTTATCCAAATTTGCCATTTGAATAAGAAATTATTCTGGAGGATATGTAAAGCCCTACAGTTAGTGAGGATGGCAGCTTGCACAATCCTAAATTGTAGGCCAGTAGTTACAAATACTCTGTCCTTATCTTTATTTTGTAAAAAACATTGAGTGTGTAATCTTCAGGCTCAAACTATGCCATGAGAATCCGTTTATTTTTTAACAGATATGAAGCTTATAGTTTTGATAAGAGAGTAATGAGATTTTTTTCAGGTTAGCATAATATATGGTTAATAATTATGAAATAAATAAGGATATTGAATTCCTGGCAACTGATATTCTCACAGTTGAAAACAACCATTTACACAAATGGCCTGGAAATACTAGCTATTAGGACCCAAATGACATATTTATTCATTAATAATTAACAGTTATGATAGACACAATATGAGTCATGTTCAAAGTTCCTACTAGAGACATTTAAATAATATTGTCCTGATGCAAATGACTAATACAAATTCATTATGATCTGTGTGCTTGAAAAAACATTTTAATTCCTCTTTCTGTTGGAGGTCACATCCTAAAAAGTGCTGAATAATCCCACTTTTCACAGACCTTACAGGAATTGTGGGTATTTGGTATATCTCAAGAATTGATCCTTTGAGGTATAATACAAAGTCTGCGGTTTTAAATTTATTTCCTGGTCTCCAGAAAGATCTTTGGCAGCCTGGCAATTCATTCTCTATATTTAAAGAACTCAGTGATTTCTAAGAGGGATAAGCTTGAAAATGTTTACTGAAAAACAGACTTCAAACCAAACACCATCTCACAGTGGTCTGTCATATAAATCACATAAAATCTAATATACATTTCAGTGGTTCTTAGGACCAGACGGAACTCTGAAATTTCTGCAAAAAGGTGGATATTTGTGTATTATCTGCCCATTTCTGATTTATTTGTATACCCATCTTGATACTGCCATCTTCTCCTCCAGGGATTGGCAGCTTGTTGAATGCTGTGCCCTTTGTACTGCTTTATTTATATCTACTATTGATTCACAATCCATTTACTGAAGGAAGCCATTTCTGAATAATATGCTGGACCATACTGATAAAAAAATTGATTAAAATTACGTTTTCAAAGCCAAATGCTTATTCCCTTCAACCATGAATATGTGCTTTAAACAGATGACCTGGCTCTGCTTTAAATAGTTTCTGTTCTATGACTAGACAAAAACTCATATAATTGTCCTGTTCTATACTTAGAGAATATCTATTAGAAGATGCTTAATATTCCCCACTTCCTTGAAATAACCTATAAAGTCAGGAGTCATCCTTATGCTATTATATCTCCAACTGCCACACAGGAATTGCAAAATCAGGGGTTTGCGACCTTGTTTGCAGCGTACACACCCAGTGTGTTGAAGCTGAGCGTGTGTGGACTATGAACTGGGCTCATAAACACTCTCTAATGAGTTTAGGTGCAACAGCCTCTTTTCTAGTCAGCAATATTACTGCTTCCTTCCCATGCCCTTTCTGTAAATTTTTACCTCTGCTGCTACATAGAGTATGCAACATATGAGTTTACAACATACAAATATTAATCCAGAACTGGAAGTTAATAAACAGAATTTAGCCCAGTAATACTTGCAACTGTATTGCTACTGCTAGTGACAGTCCCCAGGCACTGTCCCAAGTGTTACAAGAGTGCAGCATGGAGGCTTAGCACAGGAACTTTCCCCAGAGCTTCAGTTTTATTTGATTTGGCTGTAACAAATTTTTTTCTAAGGACAGGAGACTATGGCAAATTTGTTTTACTTTTATGTGTAACCACAGTTGTTACATAGATATTAATAATTAGTAGTTATTCTGTGTAGAATTATATATTTAGGACAAACCCAGTGTTACAGAGTACAGAAATACGGGCCTATTGAAACAGTAGCAACCTTGAGAAGTGAAGACACTGACTAGTGTAAAGCAGAGGCATGGCATAGTAAGAGATGGGGCACATGCTGGCACTGGAGACTCCCAAGGCTGTAAACAACTTGCCAATGGTCAGTTAAAGAAATAGAAACCTGGAGCTGGACAAAACTATTCTTAGGGATAAAAAAGAGAAGAAAGAATGAGTATATAATATAAACAAAAAGCAAAACACTTAAGATGAACGAAAAGAAAAATACATAGTTGCAAGCCAGTGAAGAAAAAACAAAGAGTAAAACTTTATTAGAAAATGTACAAAAGAGCCCCAAGCGAGAGCTATTTCCAAAAAAAAAAGGAGAGAAAGAAGAAGAAATCATAAACACCAGCATCGTACTCCTGCAGGCACAGGACTGCTGATGATCCACTGTGCTCCCTCTACTAGGTGGAAGCCACAAGGAAGTGAAAGGGCAAGCACAACACCAGGAAATGGGGTAAGGGTAGGTGCTAAATAGTGCTTGCATAACAATTTTTACTGTAGTATTATTGAGACTTTCTATACAATTTCTTTATTTCTATTTCATTTGTTTTTTCTGCAATGATTAGATTTGGACTGATAATAATTCTTTGATTAAATTGCTAAGGTTGCAATTAAAATAAATTTGGCGTGACTCTAAACATAGACTGGATTTCTTTTTGCCCATAACAAGATTTTGCACATAACAGTTTCTGCAGACAGTTGCTTCCCCATGTTGAAATGGCAGCCATTTGATGGGCTGCTGGATATTAGCCAGCCTTTGTGGTGCTTTTCAGCAGGTCTTTTAATGCATATGTGGTGTCTGATCTCATTTACCACAAAAGCTCCACGAAAGTTCTTCATTGTGACTCAATGCAACGACTGCTCTTTAGCTCCTCTTTGAGAGCAAAATTCCACATCTGCTTGGATTTAAAAGTATGATCTGCTCAACCTCAATCTCACCTCTGGTATAAAAACAGCTTCTTTGGAGAAGGAGGGAGGAATCTTTTAAGCTTCCATTATTTTTTGCTTTTAGTTTCTATTACTGTCTTCTATATGGATTCCTTCAAACACATTGGGGGTTTTTTTTTGAAGCTGGAGTAGCAGAATGCCACAGAGGGCTAGAATGGTCTCCACAAATGCACAGGCATTACCTGAGGTCTGCCACCAACCTCTGTTGTGACTGACTTCATTTCTTAACTTCTTTGCATCTTAATTCTCATCTAATAAATGGCTCTCTATTTTTGTTTTCAGTGTCTTGGTCCTTAAGACCATACATTGAACAAAGCAATGACCGTCACTCTGTTTAATGTTTTGCACAGCACAGTGGGACACGACTGGATTGTCTGGGAGATCCACCAGCTGCTTTATTCTAGACATCAGAGTCACAATTGCTGAACAAGAACAGAAAGCAGAGCTTCCTTAATCTTTTTCTTGGGAAAACAGCACCCAAAATTTGAGACACTCTCTCAAGAATTTGGTGAATTTGGTACTTCCTATTTATTCCTTCTTACTCTCTTGAAGCTCCTTGAAAGCAACTCACAGTTTGGGAATCCCCCCAAGATTCTGTTACCAGAAGTGCCGTGCAAATTCAGTTGAAAAATAAATGGTGTATGTGAACAAGAGAGAGAACCAACAGTTAGAATAGCCCAAATACCACCAATGTATTGCATATTTTCTATTTAAACCAATGCTGTCTTCTAGTTCAATTACTGCCAGTGTGTGGCTTTGGGCAAAGCAATTTTCTGCTCTACTTTTTCCATCTGTGATACAAAGAAAGAGTGAAAACGGGGGAAAAAGAGGTTTAAAACCACTGGGTTTTTCCCCTTTCACTAAAAGCAAAAAATCACCTCTGAATCTCTTTTTCCATCAGAAAACTTTCACCTATCTTCACCTTTGTTGGAGCTACAGGAAGTTGCCTTTCACTACCTCCTACTTTAGCCTCTGCCTCACAAATGTGACTTGAACTAATAATGTTCACAGAGCACTTTGAGTACCTCAGTGCACAGTGTGGTATTAGTACAAATAACACCTCATCGTATTTCTAAAGTAGGAGTGATCCAGACAGCATGGGAAAGCAAATAAATGGCATTCCTGTCTTACCGTTCTTGTTCATATGTATCTCATTACTCTGAATTTTAAATTGTTTTCCATTCACTTTAATTGTATTTACTGGTGTAAGTGCCACAATAGATGCCCTATTACATCAGTATGTGTTAAAAATGTGCAAGAAAGGAGCTTAATGCTATTTATATGTGCTCCATTAGAAAAGAGACTGGCAATGAAAGTTTTGGATTAACAGTGAATGTAAAAGGTTTTTGGGAGGCCTTAGTATTTAGCTGGCAATCCATCCCTAGATGTAACTTTCTTATTTCCTGCTTCCATGTTGGTAGTTGTATCTAACATTATCTAGGCCTGCATAATACTTTTATTTGTGTCTTAGGATTTAAAATAACAGCAGGACTGTGTAATTGCTTGGCAGGAATTCAGGCCTTGCATTTTGTGATAGCACAAAAAGGAACTGTGTTGGGAATAAGAAGAAGCCTAGCAGTATTGTAGCATAAAACTATACATTATTTTTGATATTCAATGTGTAAAAAAAAAGAAAGATTGGTACCTATAGCATTGCAAAAGCTAGGACAGGCCAAAATGTATTGGGTTCTACATGCCTCCAAAGAGTAAAACAAAATGGTTAATCTTATATTTAATCTAAAGAATTTGGTTTTGTTTGCTATGTAATTATTTGGTGATGTAACATTTGATTCAAATTAGGCCCCTAGTCCTGTGATTCTTACTCATGCGTGGACAGTCCCACTGATTCAAAGGCATACATTCTTTTTTCTTCCTCTAGAGTCACTGAGGATTATAAAGCTGAAAGAATGAAAATGTTTAGCTCAGAGACATATGTGGCTGTATAGATATTCTACTATGTCTGGAATTTTTATGGCAGAACTGACTCATGCTCTAAATCAGTCAACCCACTTTACCAAAATAGACTAATGAGAAGACGGATCAGTAGGTTTGTGCATTTCAATTATTTGCTAGTTGTTTATTTTATTAAGTAATTTGTTATTGAAGTACAGGTAGGACTAATGGGGAAAGGGAAAATTGAATTAATACATGGTGAATGCATCTAACTGTCCTATTGTTTTCTGGTTTAGAACAAATCACTATAAATTTGCACAACAATTTCTTTTTTTATTTCAGATTGAAAGGGAAAAAATAAAAAAATGGCATGCATAACTGCTAAAGTAGACACTAATTTGAATCAGTGCACGGTTAACAGTCTGTTGACCGATTTAGGGAAAAATAATAATAAAAATCAAGGTTAGCTATAAATCCAGTGAAGACAGACTCTTGCCCTTATGTAAGCACTGCTGGCACAAAGCAACCCTAAAGCTGATGTACCCAGAGATGGTAGGAGCATCCTGCATCAATATGCCTTGTTATTCCAGTTGATTCATATCAGTATAGCATTAACAAAGCATTACTTAGATCGGATATCATGTGTCCTGGGGGGCTGGACAAGATAATTCTTGGGAAAAACTGAGCAAGTCTTTACTTCTTAATGGATGATGTTTTGTCTTGCCCTGTGTTCATGTAACACTCAGCATTATGAGATACTCATTTTGAGTGGGTCTCTGCCTGCTACCATAACAGAGTGAATAATAGGTATAATAATGATAATAGCAGCAATAATCTTCCAAAAATTATTCTAAATTTGGGGTTGTTTATTTGTTTCTGAGTTAAACGTGATCAATCCTTCACAAATATTTCCAGGTGTTTCTGGTACCTCAGGACTGTAAGAGAGCCCTTGTTTTTCTGGAGTTCCTTATGGAAAAAGTCGTAACACCAACAGTCTTTGAACAGAAATTGTTCAGCTGACCTTTCTCACAAGTGAATTGCAAATCACTGTATTAGTAGCAGCAACTCAGCCCCTGATCAAGATGAGGTTAACTTAGCAAATAACTCTTTCCTGGGAATGTATGTGATTTTTGAAAACAGGTTGACACTTTTACATCAGTACAAGTTTGTAAAGTTGATTTCTGTGAAATATAATATGTAAATAATTTCCTGCTTCAGGTGTGAGGCATATTCTTCACTACCACATCCATTGCCAGCATTTCTTTTAAAAGGTCATTGCATCAGTGCTCATGTTTTTTATCACAGTCAGTTTAGTAAAAATGAAAGCAGTGTCCATATATGGTAACGCAGCATGGTGCTCATGGCATCTACAGCACAATCTAATCAGGCAGCCCTGCATGTACTCTTTGAAATACTTCTCAGCAGCATCATCTGCATGACTGAGTACAGATGTTCACAGAGGATCCCCTGCATGTAAACGTTACATACTGAATCTACGTGAAGTTGAATGTACAAGCTTATGCAAGGTTTAGAAACAATTTTGGCTCCTATGATTATGTGTCCCAGACATTATTTCCTCACCACAATGGTTCCCTCTGTACAACTACCAGCAGGAAGGTTGGAGCCAGGTGGGGGTTGGCTTCTTCTCCCAGGCAACCAGTGATAGCACAAGAGGACATAGCCTCAAGCTGTGCCATGGGGGGTTCAGGCTGGACACCAGGAAGAATCTCTTTATGGAAAGGGTCATTAAACATTGGAATGGACTGCTCAGGGAGGAGGTGGAGTCACCATCACTGGAGGTGTTCAAGAAATGACTGGACATGGTACTTAGTGCTGTGGTCCAGTTGACATTGTGATCAGTCAAAGGTTGGACTCAATCTTAGAGGTCTTTTCCAATCTTAACGATTCTGAGATTCTGTTTGCACCAGTTAAAAGAAGATAGTCCCAGAAAACACAGCTTGTGGAGAGAAATCTGGGTCCTGGATTCCAAACATGGCTGGGCATCAGTTGGAAAACTACACTAAGATTATTATTTGTTTATTTTAAAACTAAAAAATTATTGAGAGACATAAACTTTCCTCTTGTTAAGATAGAACTTAAACTGATCACAGAATACATTAAAGAAAATCCCTCCAATGGGTATTTTCTGATGACCAGTGAGTTCACTAGTGCAAATTTGGAAGGGTGGAAGTAATTCCCAGTGACAAAGCAACCACTTCCAGCTGGACCACCTATGCAGTAGGAGGAACGAGGTGAAATTCCTGGAGCTTCAGTTGACCTTGTCTGTAAAACACAGAATACTCCTTGACTTGGGATCCCATATCGATTTGGGATCACAGCTTACACTGATGAAACCCAAGAGTAACAACTTTTGCAAACGTTGGGTTTGACGAACGCTTAATATACAGGGCGTGTTCTTGTTACTGTCCTGTGCAGTGCCCAGGGGCCCTCCCAGGGAAGTACGGACGTGGATGCCTCAGGGGTGGAGTGGAAACCAGAAGCCATGGCAGACTCTGATCACAGCCAGGTACAAATCCCAGCAGTGCCAGAGCTACCTTCACAAAGCATCACCGAGGGGGATCTTTTGTTGCTGGTTTTGGTGAGAGAGCGCTGAGCGCGAGCCCCCGGCTGTGCCCCCCTAGCGCAGAGCCGCTCATCGCCCCGGCGGCCACGGAGCCTCGGAGCGCCCCGGGGCGGTGACTCTGTCCCCTCCGGCACCGGGACACCTCGGCCCGGGCTCCGCGCTCCCCGGGCCGCTCCCGCCCTCCTCCCGGCCGCCGCGGGCGCTCGATGGCTCCGGGCCCGATTGCACAGTCCTGAGCACCGGAGTCGCCCTCCTCCTGTTCCTGCCCCCTCCCCGCCGGCGGGCGGCGGCAGTGGCGGCAGCTCGGGTGCAGGACCCGCCGCCCCCCCGCGCCGGAGAAGGGCGGGCGGACGGGGCCGAGTCCGTAGAGCGGCGCGGGAGCGCTGCGGCTGGCAGGTACCGCGGGCTGAGGGAGGCCAGGGACTGCAGGGGGTGTGTGAAGGGGCAGCAGGGCCGGGCGGAGCCGGGAGTCGTGCGGGGCTGTGCCTGCCCGAGGCCTGCGCCCGGAAAGTGCTGGATCACCCCCGCAGCCGCCGGGTGGGTCGGTGGGTGACACACACACACAGCCGGCTCTAAAGCTGGCGGCCGGGCGGCTCCCGGGCTCCCTCAGCCCAGCCCAGCCCAGCCCGTGCCGTCGCATCCCGTTCCCCCGGGCTGCGGGGCAGGTCTCAGCCCCGTGAGGGAGGGCAGGGGGGGCGGCAAGCCGGGCGCCGCCCGGGTGTCACGGGGAGCGGCGGCGGAGCGGCCGTGCCGCCAGGCTTGGGGTGGGCGAGCGTGGGTGTTTGCCTGGTGCGGGCGATACGGATTCTCAGGCTGCAGGCAGGGGTTTGGCATTCACTTGTACCGAGGTTCCATGATTTTGCGCTCTGATTTTATGTTTTCTTATAAATTTTGGTACTTAAGAATATTTGGGGAGGGATGGCAATATTGGTCATTCTGATATCTGGAAATGTTATTGTAAGCTTTTGCAGTTTGAATTCTTGGTTGTCTGGATAGGATAATGATTAAGTTTACACCATATAACTGGTAAAAACCTTGCACAGGGATGCAAGACCTGTAGAGTTATATTAGCGTTGACATTTTTGAATGCGGGAAAGAGTAATAGGTGTTGTAAGTTTAGTTAAGAGTAAAATTTATTGAGATATGGGTAGAAGGATGATAGGAGATGAGGAAGGCAGATAAAAGTTAAGGTGAGTCCAGCTCTGTGCTTCTGTAAGTGAAATTCGATATCTTTTGAGTTTTGGATTCATTATTTGTAGTGTTTCTTTGAGTTTGGGGTTTGATTTAGTAAGATTAGGTGTTTGCAATTGTGACCATGAACTGTACATTTATTTTAGTCTCACATGCCAGAAATATTTTCCCTGTCTTCAGAAACAGTCAAGCTATATTGTATGCTTTAGTGTTTTGCTACATGATGTGTAATATTCTCAATTCATGTATGAAATAACAATTGAGACCCAGAAGATAGATTACTTCTGGTTGTATGCTGAATGGAGCTTGGATTTCTTTTCCTGATGGTTTGACGCAATGAAAAGGAGGTGGGGGGAAGAAGCCAGTTTAATGTTACACTAAGTCTAGCCATGCATTGAAAACTTGTGCTTGATTATTGAACGTAGGATTGTTTTTGTAGTCAGTAAAGTAGCTGACTTACTGACTAGTTCATGATGTTGTATGCCAACACATCAAAAACGTTATTAATGCAGGATGATCTGTTTTAAGATTCAGAACATCCTAATGAGGCAGGAGATTAAAAACACCTTCTAACAAAAACATTTTCAGGTTGTGGGATGTTTGTTCCATTCAGCTTTTACCTTTATGGGTTTTACTGGGTTCAGCTAGCAGAATCTTTAAAAAGACACACAGTATATCTATATCTACAGTGCAGACCAAAAAGGCTTGAAACCTCTAGGCAGTTACATTTTTGGAGCTGTTTTGGAGTTTTCTTTGGGGAGCAGCCATGTAAAATACCTAGGGAAAGAACCATTGCAGTGAGGTATGTCAGTGATTTGTGCCCGGATAGCGATGTCTGATCTGCCAAACAAGTCTCCTGCAGAGTTTACATCTGTGAGGGCTTCTGCTGCTGCTGCTAAATTTCCGTGTCAGTGTTTCAGTGCAGTTGAAGTCTAATCATAATAAAAGCTATAGTGATTTTCAGGAAAAATATGTATACTTTTCTGGGATTACGGTACATGTTCAACAAAAATTCCTGGTGGCTTAATTTAATGCTGAGCTAGGCTGGATTCAGCATTTACCTTAACAGAAAATTGATAGCTAAAATCAACCTGCACTTTGGATAATCCAAATGCATATATATCACCTAGTGTAAGTCAATTTAACATTTTACCAAATAATTTGATTTCCTGAAACTTCTGTCATTGTGACCAAAAACCCCAAACAAACCCCACCATGTCAGCATATTTAGTTTGGTATATTTTGTCTATATTAGATAAACAATATTATCTACAACATTCTCAGGACTAAAGCTATGTTCAGACATATATTGAAATTATTTCTATAGGTGGATGTTTATACTTCTGTAGTTTTCATGCACTTGCCTTGCTATCACACCAGGTTTCAAATCTGCAAAGAAATAAACCCAAAGCGTTCTATGCATTTTTATTCAAACTGAAGATAGTTATTGCTTTTTGAAGTTTACTTAGTCCAGTTTTGGGGAAAAAGATAATGTTTTAAACTCAATTTGTCAGTAACAGATACAGTACTGTTTTTCCAACTATTAGAAGCATTGGTTAATTATTTATATGCAGTTTGCCAGGTTGACTGTAAACAAAATGATGTTCTGAGGTCCCTATAATGGAGCCAAGTTTATCTTTTGACTGAAGCTTTCAGAAATGAACCTAAATAATATTCAAGAGTTGTGAGGGCCAGAGGGGTCAGAGTGTGCCAGTACTGCCCGCTGTGGAGCTCAGGAAATGGCTGTTAATATTTCTCAGTAACTGAATGTTGCTGTTTCTTCATTTCCTGGAATAATTCTTCTCATGTGGAGATAAAAATTAAAGTGATGATAAGAAACATGAAAGCAAAGTGTATGTACTTTTAAACACAATGAAGGAATGTCTTCCCAAGTTTTTTTAAAATGTCTTTAACATTTTACTTTGCTAAAACAGCTATTGCATTTTCAGGCACTTTGTTTAGGGTATTTTTCTCTAATTATGTCAAGCTTTGTCCTCAAAACTTCACAGAAATCATTCAGCATTCTTAGAAGACATTGTCTTGTCATTTCCTTCACACTTCAGCAAATGTATATTGTGTTGTAGTTCTTATCATTGTCACTGTTATGTATGAGGATTGTGGGTGGTCACATTCTTTGAGTGAATATTTTTAAGCCCAGGAAGCCCAGAGCAAGGATTCTGATAGATTTCCCTTAGGTCTTTGTTGCCTTTAAGCTTTATTGCTCTTTCAGATACTGGGTAATTCCTCCAAAACTTGGAAATCAATAACATTTGATAAGCATTCTGATAGGAAATCCAGTCATTTGGAACGGTTCCTGTGGGAGTAAACAAGTGCTTTGTTTGAGCATCATTGTTCACAAAACATCAAAATACAACCCCTTTGTTTTGCAACACAAATGGAAGTAGCTGTTTGGGCTGAATGATACTTGTTTTTTAGTACAGCCTGAAACACTGTGGGAACACTGCATGACCTACATATGTGGAGCATGCAATATGTGGAGATGCACTTGGATTGCATCTTTAACGAGTACCTGCATAAATGCTACCAAATTTTCGGTGAGAGAATAGACACATACCTTTCCTGTTGCAAATTTCTTCATCCAGAGCACTATTAAGAGGAAAGACTGAAAGAAAAGTGTCTTGTTTCGACATCTATGATTTCAGAACCATGTTTCTGAGCAGAATAATTGCATACAAAAATATGACGTAAGTGAAAGTTGTCCTAGTCTGAAATCTTCAGCAATAACTAGAGGAAGTGGATGGTTCTGCAATCATCTGTTATTTTTTGTTGCTCGTAGTCAGATTTTTCATTGCTTTTTGCTGTTTAGGATAAGCATGTGATGCAAATATGTACATATTTTTATTTAAAAAGGAAGATCTGTGAGGGAAACTGAATCCCTTTATACCATAGAATATACAATAAAGCATATGAGTACTCAACCGTGAGATTTATTTGCTGTGTTTTTCACATGATAATGGACTCAAAATTTGGTGTTAAGAGTTACAGTTCTGCTTGATTTAAAGGCCTTAAAATTTTGGACCTTCTCCTCTCTGGCCTGGTATTATTTTCCATGTGCTCCGAGCTGTGGTCTTGTGATGACTTTCTCCTGTGGCTTGTTCTTGCAAACTGCTGCCAAACATCACTTTTGGTCCCATCTTCTCTGTGCTTGGCTTCAAATTTCCCTACTGCTGACCAATGTAACATAACACTGCAAAATACCTGGCTTCTTTATGGCTGTATATTAATTTTGGATGAAAACCACTTGTCAGTTTTGATGCCAAGGGTAATTTGGTTTAAATTTATGAGACCAAGCAGTGACAAATTCAAGTATGTGTGTGTATGCATTGAAAGACTGGGCTCTGGTTTCATGAGTTCTTCTTAATCCTCTTCATGAAGTATTTAATCAGTGAAACATATCAGCAGAAACCAGTGTTTCTGCTAAGGAAACAGTCTTCAGGGGATTTAACGTTCTCTTTGTCTCTTCCTCCCCTCTCTTCTTGTCCTGGTGCCGAAATTTCCTACATTTCCTTGTATGTTTCTTTGAAAATACATACAAGAAAGTAGTAAAAGGGCACCTGAAATTCCCAGGTTTTTTGGGGTTTTTTTGGTTGAATGAAAGGCCTAGAGTGATTAGCACTACTGAACATAAAGTATGTACAGAGGGGTCACTGTTATGTTGGGACCAGCAGTTACCTGCTGTTGCTTCATGTAGCTCTGTGGAGCAAAAATTTAAGGTTTGTGTATGTAGAAAAAAGGTACGAGTTGGCTGAATGATGGGGATCCTGCCACACAAAGGATGTGGAAGTACTGATTCACTTACACTGATGCTTTTATTTAGCTTTGCCTTCTCTAACTGAAGATGTTGAGGCAGACTTTGCTTCTGTGAGTTAGTTGGTAATAGTTTGTAGAAGTGAGTAAGTAAACAAAGGCTGCTCTGTCCTTCCCGTAATTATAAATGTCTTTATCTCTTGAATATTCCCACTCCAATGTATTTCAAGTATCTAAACTCCAAACTCATTTAAGGTGAAATTTTAGTTCTTTTTCATTCCTTATGAAATGACTGAGATTCTGTAATTGTTGTTTATTTAAATTAGATTCTTTCTGTGTGTGCTATAAATTTTAGCCAGATTACAACTAAAGCTAACTAAATTCTTCGTTTCCTGGGCAATCATACCTCCCATTTGAAGTTGCTGGAGTTTGATCCTGCACTTTTGGCCTTCTCCAGACCTGGGGGCCTCTTTAATTTTTGCCTACTAGCATAAACAGTACACTGTAACTATTGGATTTTGGTCTATGTTTCATTCAGTAATAGCTGCATTTGGCTGGTGCTTTAAGGTTTTTCCGCCCAGCTGGCAGAGAACCATCATACTCAGTTTCTCTTGTCAGAAGTAAGTCCAAGGGAGCTGGGCAGGAGTTTTGTTTATGTTTGGGAGACACTGGACAGGTACGTGCAAGGGTGTAACAAAGGTTTGAGCATCGATGTCTCTCCATGCAGTCAGCTCCGATGCACTGCTAACGATCATCCCATTAAACTTTTAAACAGTGCTGCAGGAGTAACACTGATCTCAACTGTTAATGGCTAGAATTAAATGTGTCAGGCTGGAAGGCTTTCTCTTAAACTTATTGGTTTACTTGTTAGGCAGATGAAAATAAATCTTATTTATTATTATATAAATAATTATGTGTTATTAATAAATAATATCTATTATTAATTGATAATTTTAAAATAATGTGGATTTGAAGTCAGTTAAAATACCACTGCAGTGCAGTGAGGGTCAGCTTGAAGCTAACAAATGTACTTCAGCTCTGTTTTTCAGCAGTGGGATGGTTATGGCACTGATTGTGTAGTCTGCCCAATGGCAGCTGTTACGAGAACACTGGTTGTTATTATTACTGGTCATTTTTCATTTTAATCATTACTATTATTCTTTTTTTACTGGTACTCATTACTGTCAATGAGTAACAACAGTAGTTTCTTAGAGGGCTAATATGTACTTGTGTCTCTGCTAGATTAGTCATTGGTACAGAATTGAATCCACAGGTTTATTATCTTATATCAGATTTAGTGCATAATTATGTTAATACTTTTGAAATTAGAAAAATATAAATAATTATTATTAAGGTAAGGTAAATGGCACTTTATTTTCTTCACTACAAAGTAGGTGTAAAGTACTTAGACCCTCATCTAGATTGTGCATTAGATCCTCACCTGAGCATCATTCTCAGAGAACTGGGGTTGATGAAATTTCTGTTTGAGCAGCACTTGTTCCCAGCAAAGAGAAGCAAACTGCTGGAACAGAGATCAAATTTGAAAAATTTTAAAAGGAAATGAATTTTTAAGTACAAAATTGATTTGTGTGGTAGTTTCCATTACTTGTGTCAATCTTCATTAAAATAATGAGTCATAATTTAAAGGCTGATCTTTTAGTGAGAGATCAGTTAGGAGTCTGCTTTATTGCAGATTACTTTTTTTCGGTACTGCTTATATATTTGTGCATAAGCAAAATATGCTACTAGTTGGAAGGAAGAGTGAAATTCACTAAGTTGCCATTACTGCTCATAGCTTTTTCATTGGTAATGTTACAATTTTTGACTTAGACTCCATGTGAAAGATATACAGCAGTCTGTGGTCTGCTTCCCTCATCTTTTAAAGCCTGAGGAGATTACCTAGCTCAGAATGAACTTGATACACATAACAGATCTATTTGGGTTTTTTACTGTTATAGCTTTGTCATGGGTGGTCTGTTGGTAATCATATTTGAAAGACAATTGCTAAAGGCAGCTACTAAGATCAGTCTTACCCTGGATGACTCACTTTTTATTTAAAGAAGATTACAGGTCCCTTTTTTCTCATTGTGGTTTGTCAGAAACTTCAAAAATTCATTTGCTGTTGCCTTTTAATGCTTGATTCACCCTTTATTCCTTTCAATTTACAGGGTGGCATTCCATCTGGTGCTTGCTCCAAGAGCTTTTCTGAGCTCTTTTCTGACCAGTCTTGAACAATCCTGCTTGTAAAATTGGCAGTTGATAAATGAAAAACTTTTTGTTAGTAGTAAGTAGGAACAACTTCTGCCTTGGCCAATAAGTCTGTGTGCCTGTTTTGTAGCATAGTATAAATGTAAAATAAACTTAGCTCATAGGAAAAAAAAAGGAGGGATCTTTGATTGATCTGTTCTTGTAGTACTGATGGGAAAGTAATTCTTGTAATTACTTCAGTTACCTGACGACAAAACCAAAAGGATGGTGCATCATGCTGGTTAGCAAATGAAGATTGCATCAGGCACATATGCCTTTTTATTTTGGTTAATGGCATAGTATACATCTCATTTAATTAAATTTTACATTTTCTCCCCCAGACTTCTTTTTCATATTGAGAAGCATCAGAATTATAACACCAGGGAAAAAGCACTATCAAATATTTCAGCATTTCTAAACATGGGTTTCATGTAAATAGAGGTGCATCTTTACATGCCTAGGTTGTACTTGCATCAGTTTACTGGTGCGTGATGATGGCCCAGCAGCTCCAGTGGCTGACAGAGCATTCAGTCTCTCCTGGTGCGTGACCAGCCCAGAGCGTGGCTGTGCCACGCCTTCAGTTAGAGCAGAGTCCCACCTGTGTCTGGACAGTGTGGCTATGGGTTGGATGTTTTCTTCTGCACTTAGAAATCGCCTGGAAATATCTTGTATACATAACAAGGACATATTTGTTATTAATCAAATGCAGCTCATCCGCATGTTCAGCTTTGTGTAGCCTTGTGAGCACTGTGCCTTTTGCTGTGTTCTCTACAAAACCAATATGCTGCAGTAGAACTTAATGCCCTGCATTCTTGCCTTTCTTCTCCCAAGTTTGTATGCATGTGCCCTTCTTTTATCATTACTTCTGAAGTTTCATAATTATCCCTGGTGTGCAGGCTTAGAGCTTATTGAAGGGAGCCTCAATAAGTGTTTGGAATAAGTTTTTTGCATAGGGTAGAGAGTATACTGCTTTCTGTACAGGTTCATGGAATCAAGGTTTACTTGTTGACCAGCAGTGGAAAGATCAGGTCTGGGATTTTTTTTTTCTGTATGGACAGTTCTGTTTCTACAAAACTAATTCTTGCATAATAACCAGTCAGTCTTTGTAATTCAGCCCTAATAGTCTTTTCTTTGAGAAATGCTAGTGTTTCTGGCCATGTTAGCAGGTGTTCATTATAAAGATCAGCAACTACACCAGAACATTTTTTCTGTCTTTAATTTAGGCTAAAAATAAATAAATAAATTTAAATTGGTTTTGCAAATGTGTGCTTATACAATTGAAGTGTTTCATTTAGAAACAAGCTACAATAATAACTTGAGATGATGTTGCTTAGGGCTTTGTCCAGTCAAGTGGTAGAAACCCCTGAGGGTGCAGGTTCTGCAATTTCTCAACACAAGTCCCAGTGGCTGATAATCCTTACAATGAAATTTTTTTTTTTTTCTGTCAAGAGGGAAGCTCACTTGTTTTAATTACAAAGTAATGACTCTGTCTTCATGTTCTTGGTAACCTTCCCTTTTGAAGGCTGTTACATCATCTTGAACCTTTTCTTCAGCAGACTGAACACTGGTTCACCAGGCAAAAAGAAATTTGGATTACTCTGTCTGCATGTACTTTTTCTTTGATTTCAGCGTTAGTCTTTTGAGGAGTGATTGAAAAGTGAATGCTTTTAAAATAGCATGCAACCTGTATTTCATGTCCTGCCAGAATAAGTTCATGTTGAATGAGTTTTGAAAGGAAATGTTTTTGCCCATGAATTCTAATATTAAAACTATATCTGGAGGCTAGGAGAATGGATTGATAATCCTCATGTCTTGTATTGATAGTATTGTACATGAATTTTTCAGAACAGTTGAATCACCTTTGTGAGTTCTGCTGATTGTTGGATAACCTTTCTAGAAAATTACTATGGTTATTATGTTGTTTGAACTTCCTTTTTACTGGTTTAGAATTAAACTGAGTTAATGAAGCAGAAATAAGAAAGGTGATTTCAATAGTTAAATGATCCCAGTTGTATGGCATATATGGTGGGTCTGCCAAATTTAAATGTAACACATAAAGAGCTGGTAATATTCATGGAGCTCCAGTCTTGTTTGGTGAGCTATTACTTAATAAACATTGTTGGTATTGCAAGACTTTGAAATTCTTGTTTTGTATACAAATGACACTTGTTTCTTATGTGCTATCTTTCCTAACACTGTTCTTTGTATTAATTATTTTCTTAGAAAATCGAGTTCTTAACATCCTTGATCCAAAAGCCTGGAGCAGCAGAAAGACAGTTTTTACAATGAAGAGAAATTATCTGCTAGGTAAGTTAAGTGCCAGTGTCTGGCAACAAACTGATCTTTTCAGTTAGGGAAAGCAACTATGAGTTGTAGTCCTGAGATGGGTATGTAAATTGGATAAGCTGCTGTGGTTTAGTAGGTGGTTTAGAGATGGTAGATGTTAGAACAGGCCTTGGGTGAGGGAAAAAAGGACCATTTGTGACCTATATAGATAATTTTCATGCTGAGCAGTGATGAAACTCTATACTTAATCCTGCTTCTTTTTGCTATGTTTCAAAAAATGTGAGGATAGAGCTAAATTCTTTGAGTGTTCTAGGAGTGAGATAACTGGTAAATTTGGAACTTTTACATATCCAGGTAGACAAAATATGTATAGGTATAATGTGCTATGTATATTTAGATCTGCTTGCCATTTTATAGTGTGGTGCCTTGTCAAGCTGCTTGGTATTTCAGGTAGATTTGAAGTGACAATTCATTATAATAAATGAAATGTGACTAATTTTTTTTTTGTGAGTACATTTTACATAAAAAAGTGTAGAAAGTGGTAAAGGTAACCTTCTGCTCTGTGTTTGATGACAACCTGAGTACTGAATTATTTATCAATGCTTTATATTGCCCGTCTACTATTTGACAGATCATTTTACGCTATAATATTGTTACTGCATAGGAAAAACCGTGTTCAGCAGTCTTAGTGACCTCTGAAAAGGATAACTTGCTTGGGAGTTTAGAATATGGTTGACATTTTACCAGAATCTCCCTGGCTGTTTTTAATTGTGAAGCCTACAGAATATTCTATTTTGTATTTTGAGGCTATATGGCATTTAGATATTGGGGGGGTAGGATATCATTGGAAGTATTTTTCATCTTGGTTTGCTTATCAATAATGTGGAAATTCCCAAAATAGTCAGAGAGATAAGTGAAACATAACTTCTTTTGAACTTTGAGTTTTGAAACAGTCTATTTTCAAGTTTGGGTTTGGGGTTTTTTTTCCAAAAGAGATTATTAGAGGTTTTCTCAGCAATGAAATTCTGGAAGCTTTTTTTTCCTTGCTTGGCATTGAGAATATCTAAAGTGTTTCAATAATATGTCAGCATTTATATTTGTGAATATAATTAACAGGAGTTTGTTAATTGTTAGTTGCAGCTTTTGCTGCACTTTGTTCTTGATAACAAAGTCATTATGTTTGAGGTCAGTTGGTCATTACTTTCAAGTATATGATCAAGGACTAGAAAATCTCACTTCATGCAAAACAAGGGGAAGGAAAATCAGTTGTTCAGTGGGAACCCCTCTGATATACTCTGAAGTATATTTAACTTCAACTGGCATACTGCATCAATACCATTATCTCATTCTAAAAAACATTTGCTATTACTAAAGACATCTAAATAAAACTGCTCTGATTTACTTTTTATATTAGGCTTTCCTTTGAAATTTTCTTTTTAGTCAAGCATGAGTATTACATATTATGTGATTGTTGACTTTCTATTAACTTTTTGTTTTTTCTGTTTAGGTGTTCAAACTTCCAATTTGCCAGATACTAACAAGGAAGAAAACTGATTAATGAAGTTCTGGTAGTCTGTTGGATTTTTTTTCATTCTGTGGTGTTGGGAGATTTGAGGAAAATTTCAAGGATGGAGTTAGCTCACAGTTTACTACTTAATGAAGAAGCGTATAACCAGCTTGGAGAATTTCAAAAAGCAGAGTTTATTTTTGCATGGTTACAGTTTTTGGAAAAACTTTTACCAGTGACTAGCAGAGTAAGTGTAATGAGACTGGAGAAGAAGAGCCTATCCTTTTGTTATTTTGTTTAAAATCAAAGAGCAATATGCAACGTTATTTGCCTCATGTCTTGCATGTACAAGGAGTGAAAGTATATTCAGTGTTAGCAGCAGCTTTCTAAGTGTTCTAAGTTCTTGGTCACAGCCCTTCTAGTGACAGAGCCACTTGTCCAATGAAAGGAATTTTAATTATTTTTTAACTCTTATTATTACTCCCAAGATTTTGCAGCCCCATTATGAAGAATGTCACTAATGCTTCGACCTAGTGTTGCACAATTATTTGATGCTTCTCTAGCAAGCAGGAAAGTAACATCTATCTCTTTGTTGTTTTTTTTAAATTTTCCTAGTCAAATGGTAAGAGATCTGTTTCTAGCTAACTCTCCAATTGTTTGATTCACTGTTTAGAGGATATTAAATAGGTTATGTAGGCATGTAAGAGTAAGAGTAAACCAACCAAAATAATGCTATTTAAGAGTTGTTATTGATGATGAAAATATGTAAATGAAATACAGTGCCTGGTACATTTTTTTTTTTAAGAGTATTTTAAAAATTTATACAAGACTGGATGATTGTTTTAAGGGAAGTTCTTTCTTTTCTAATACTCAAGTTCTTGAAACAGCTTCTTCTTTAAAGTTCTTTGCTATTAAACTTACTATATATCTGTGAATTCTTTTATTTTAAAGCAGACTTAAAAAAAGTAAGAAAAGGCAACTTTGTTTGAGAAAGATTTAAGTATAGAAGTGCCAAAAGGAAAATACTCTTGAAATGCTACTAGAAATAATCATGCTCTGAAAAAAAAGTGTTGGGTCTTTTAAGAAGAAGAAAATAGTCAGTTGCTTGAAATTTTCTTTAAGTATAAAAATGCAATAAAATGTTCATTTGTAGTTCAGCATGCCATTATCAGAATGGTAGTAATGAAAAGTAAAGATAATTTACATTAATCATCTGTAACTCACTTTTAAATTTAACTGGACTTTAACTGGTTACTGATTTTATTTCCAGGCTGACATAAGGGAAAACCAGAAGAAACTGATTGAACAATTGACTTCTTTATTAAACAATTCACCAGGACCTCCTACCAGACGGCTTCTTGCCAAGAATTTAGCTGTACTTTATAGCACTGGAGACACTTTTTCTGTTTACCAAACAATTGACAAATGCAATGAACTCATTCGGAGTAAAGATGACTCACCAAGTTATCTGCCTACAAAACTGTAAGTGCTTTTTTACCCTCAAGCTTCAAGTCCAGTAATAACGAGACAGATTTAAGTGGTGAAATGCATCTGAGTTCACTGCCATAAAATACATAATAAAACAAAGATTGTGCTGGTAGTCCGTGTTGTATGTGTGCATCAGGAAGGTACCTGGTGGTCTCCAGACAGACAATTGAAAATCAGGCCAGGGAGAATACCAACAGTGGATAACAGTTATGAGAGGACAGGTGCTTAAAAAACAAGGAGAAGGTAATAATAGTGCTGAGAAGAGCACTAAAACAGACAAGTACTACTCCAGGTACAAAAGACAGGTACTGAGTACATTTCTTAATCCAGCTGGGAAACCGGATATAGTTAGAAACACCTGCAATGTTTGTTACTAAATACCTAAAGCGTAACCAACAGAGCAGAGAAACATGGACTGTTACTTCAGAATGTGAAGCCAGATCTTTATGTGCAGAAATGTTATGAATGACCTTCATTCCTGAATTATGCACATCTCTCACTATAGTGAATTAAATTAAAGGAGAGATAGTAAAACATCCTTGTGCATTAATGATATAGTATTGACAGCAGAGTAGAATCTCTCTTCATCGTTTACTTCATGTGCTAAACCTGTTTCTGACAACACAAGTAAAGATTCCTGAAAACAGGCTTTGCAAGGAGTCAGTTGTACTTTCTAATACCTTTTTTTTTTTGTTTCCTTCTTGTTCCAATTGACCTCTTGTACAGTCTTTTGAGTTAAGAGTAAGTTTGTTATAAAGGGTCTTAGTCTTGCAAAGCAAATTACTGCTATGCTATATTCTTACCAGTGATTTGCATTAACAGTATAGGTGAGTTGTCATATGGGACAGAGCTCTGCAGGCCTTCCTGCTTCAGCTGCAGTATGCCACGCTGGAGGAAGTGGGGTGACATCAGCACAGCAAGGAGGGATGGGGGAGGCCATTGGCAGTGAAGCAGAAATGGGAGATAATCAAAGCCAGAATGCAGAGTAGTAGCTGGACGAGAAAGAGAGAGAGATGTGGCCATGTTCAGAGTGTTCCTGGGTATGCAAGCAGTAGTGAGGAAAGGAAAAAAGAGATGGAGAAAAAGAGAACTGTAAAATACGATTTTCTTCAATAAAGTTTTGGTAAAGGGATGTCTGATAGAATTGACACGGAAACAACAGGCTACAGAAAATAATTGGAACTACAGATCTGTTTATTGAGTAAAATCTTTCATCCTAGGCTGCAAATATGTGAAATACTTGGTGTTCAGTGTAGAAAACTGCTTTTTTTGTTGTTGTTGTTTTGATCTTGATTAAAGTGTTGTCTTTGTTTGCCATCTGTCCATATTTAGCATGCATGCCCATGTTGTCTCATAGCAACACTTTCACCATCAGTGTTCACAATATGTTGATACACCTGGGAACTCCTTTAAATACAGATTCCAGTGAATTGGTCTCTTATCTCATAATTTATCACTTTTCTTCTTTCCTGTAGGTGGAAGATGGAAATGTTTTAGGCAAGCATTTTAAACACAACCTTAGTTAGGTGCTCATTTGCTACTAAAATTCAGCATGATGTGAATGCTATACCAAATCAGATAAACAGGTCATGCAGCACGAATGCAGCTTATTACTTTACAAAGGAGAGTACCTGTAACCATCAGTTACTCAATTTAGAAGTGAAATGGGAAAATACTAATTTTATTCCCAGGCACACCATGAACAAAATTTAAATCCAAACCGTTGGTGTGTACTGAGTTGGATAAAAGCAATAGCAAAAAATGGGTTTTTAATGAAAGTAGTATTTTGGTATGATAAGAGATAGAAGGTACTAGATTTGTTTTTCTTACCGTGTAGGGAATGACTGTAAATATTAAATGTATTTTTAAATTAAGAATATATTCGGTATGAGAATTTAAAATTATGTATGTGGAACTTGAATTCAGGTGGGGAATAAGCAAAATCTTGTTTTGTTGAAGGGGATGCTGAGCAATGTCTGCTTATTTAAGCCGGTCTGGAAAAGAACTGAAAGCTGATAAAACATACAATTCTTTTTCTCCTTGTGTTCATGAAATCAATTGGTTTAGTTACAGATCAGTCAATACAAAACCCAAGTGTTTTCACTAACTAATTATTGAAAGGAAAATGCTCTTTTATTAGGCAACTATTTCTTTATTTGTTGATTTTTTTTTCTCAATATTAGCATTTTTTGCCTTTGCTAAAGGAGAGGCCAATGAGTACACAGAACCCAGTTGTCAAGTATTTCACATGGATGCTAAATTCAGCATCTGTCTACAGTGAAAAGGACATGGGTTTATAGTTTTATTTCCTTCAAGGTATTCCCTTATTAGGTATTGTTATATAATAATGACAGAATTGGAATTACTAGACCATTTGCAGTCTACAGTCAACCATCAAGTTGTAAGTAAACCTGTCCCTGGCTACTTCTGGCAGCATCTGCTGCAGCATGACACAGAGCATGAAATTAATGTTAAGGTTTAAAAGTGGATATGAAAACTGTATTCCTATTGTAAAATGTACTGGAAGACTGTATTACCTGAATTCTTGTATTATCCAAGTTACTTTAGCAACCCTCATATCTGCATTTCTTCTAGAGGTTATGTGCCACATACAAACAATTTTTTTTTCCCTTTTGATGATCCACTTACATTTTTGGGACATCCTGTTTAGTTATTTTGCTGTTTGTCCATTGATTACTTCAGTCGTCTTAATCCCTTTCATCTCGTAACTGCATCCATTTTCACGCATCTTTGGATTTGCTTTTGTTTTAGTGCTGCGGTGGTATGCTTGGGCTATTTATACAAAAAATTGGGAAGAATTTTGGGAAACAGTTTTACTGACACCGTTGGGAATGTGCTTAAAGCAATGAAGAATGCAGAGGTATTGGAACAGCATGTTTAAAAAATGATTGGAAAAATAGAAGGATTTTTACTGTTGGTAGCTGGATGAATGAATAAGAGAAAATGCATGATACCAAAATACAAAAAAAAATTGTGAAAATTCAGATAAAAATCAGTGTCTAAATTCTAAAGAAGTACTAGAGTTAATTGATTATGACTATAAAAGGATGGATCACAGCTTTCTTAATCTGATCTCATGAAATTTCTTGATAAATTAGAAAATTTAATTGCATTATTAATGAGAACATTTTTTCTATAGCTCATACTTTATGTTTTGAATTTTATAGTTGTAATTACTACTTTTCGATAGAACATAGAATTCCTATTTTCATTTCCTTATAGGGTTTTAGGGCAAGTTACCTGCTTTAACTTATTTCGGTATAAATAGATCTCTAAAAGACTCAACCATTTTTTACCTATTTCAGTAGTTGGCGTTTTGTAGTTCCAAAGAACGGAGGGTTACAAAGCTTTAACATTTCTCTTTTTCATTTTTCAGTCTCAAGGTCGTTATGAAATCATGCTTAGTTTGCAAAATATATTAAATGGTTTAGGAGCTGCTGCTATCCCCTGTCATAGAGATATTTACAAAGCTGCCCGATCGTGTTTGACCGATCGATCCATGGCTGTCCGCTGTGCTGCTGCAAAGGTAAACTGCTCCATGAGCTGTTTTTAGTAGCTCCCTGAAACATAAAATTCTTTTCTAATGATTGATGAACACAGAAGTAAATACATTGTTTGCTTATCTGTGTTTCTTTAATATTAACTTGGCAGAAAAAATTCAAGTCATTTTAGTATGAAGCAAAGTGCTTATTTTGTTAGGGAGAACTCAGTGTATCATGGAGCAAACAAAAATTTTTACTGAGTGCTTTTCCATGTCAAAACACTTTTATTTCCCTTTTTTTGTCTAGTGTCTTCTTGAACTTCAGAATGAAGCAGTATTTATGTGGAGTACAGACCTGGATAGTGTTGTTACCTTATGTTTTAAATCCTTTGAAGGTTCCAATTATGATGTACGATTAGCAGTTTCAAAACTTTTAGGCACAATATTGGCTAGAGCTCTAACATCTAAGCAGACAACAGGTAAAGTATGTACTTTCTTTGCTGATTCTTCATCTGTAAAAATCTGTGAGATGATAAGAAGCTCTCAAGTTTTCTTGAAGCCTGAAGTAAAATCACATTATAAGCTTCTTTTGACTGTTCTTGTCTCTGGTTTGGTCTTTTTTCTAACTTTTTTCTTGTGAACTGCTGTGTTTTTGGTTGTGTCTATGTCTATCTATCTATCTATCTATCTATCTTTATAAAATAATTAATAATGAAAAGTACTTGGTAAAACTTTTTCTCCACTATGAGATTGTTACTGTGTGGTGATAAATTAGTGACTTCAGGAATTTAAAAGCAAGATTAATTTAAGCAGTGTAGAAACAACTAAGATTTGAGGCTGTCTCTCTGTCAAACTAAAACGTTAAGGATACCTTCAAGCTGTTTTTCTGCAGTAATCAATGCAACATCTGGATTGTCAGTGGATAGCAGTATAAATATGATCAGAAGCAGAAATTAGCAGGCAGTTCTGTTTGCAGCAACAGCCATGTAACAGTTTTTTCTGACAGACAGTACTCGAGCTAACTGAAGCATCCTGGCACAAAGTTATCATTTCCAATACTTTGTGTGATTCAGACTGAGTGGTTTTAGTCTTAGAAGCCCCAAGCTAAATATCTAACTGTAATCTAAGCAAAATGTAACAGGGTGCAGGATAAGTGTGATTCAGACTGTTTGTTCTGCCTTTAATGGCAACAAAGAAGACCTTCAGTGCAATAAGCAGCAAATGACAAAATGACATGCCTTTAAGCCCAACTCACTGTTTTTCAGAATACTTGAGGCTCTGTATTTGCATTGTAGACTCTGAAGTCTTTGTTTACAAAGTATTTCCCTAAGAATCTTTTGGAGAGAATTACTGTGTTACAGAAAAAAATCAGCATTTATCTTTTTCTCAGTAAAATAAAATAATATTCTGACCTCTTTATAGACTCATTAGTTTTCTTTAATCTATGTAAGCAATGTACTTGCTATTTCTGAAGCTCTAAAATAAGAAGCTTATAAATTATTTGGTTGGGTATTTCAAGGAGTTTTGTCCTTATTTTAGTTATTTTTAGTTAGAAAGAAGTTAGAGCTAAGTGGGGCAGAAGCTAGATGGGGACTAGAAGGAGCTGTCAGAGAGGTGGAGGGAGCAGTACATGAAGAAATTTGTAGTCCTGAAATTTGTGCATTGTAACTGATAACCTGCTGATATTGAGGGGGTTTTGTTTAATTTTTTTTTCTGGACATGTTTATCTCAAATCCTCTTACTCCTTTTCTCATTTCAGTCCTTGAAAGAGAATGAAAAATGCAGTGAAAATTTTAGGTCACTTGGTTTGCACAGTGTGATCTCATCATGCTAAGTTTACACATATGTGTCCCAGCATGTATTTTAGAAGAACTTTCTTTCAAGAAATAAAGTGTTGAAATTGGAATAGGAATGGGGGATAAATAATTTTCCTAGACAATTGTAAGCATATTTTATTATTCTCACTCTTTTAGAGATCAATCTTAAAGTTAAGGTGAGTTGATTTTTTTTCTAAGAGAAGCTGTAGTTATGCCCTTCCCTGGCTAAGTGTAGCAGAGAGGTATCTGCCCTGTGTGTAGTTTGGAATAGAGGTTGTCTTTGCTGGTAAGCTGGAATGTGTAAGAACCAGGGCTTTCATGAAACTGTGGGTGGTAGGGGTATATCTTACAGACCTTTTTGCAGAGGGAGCATAGATGGTAAATGCTGAGGATGGGAAAAAGTATGCATATTAAGTAATGGCTTAAACTACTTAAAGGTACTTATTGCAGGAAAACTTGAGAGAGACTGTGCTTTGCTGGAGCACTGAGTGCTAAAATGTCTTAGTTTCTGTTGTGAAGTTATGCTCAAACAGTATTTAGATTTGATTGTGCTACTGAGTTTGTGCAAATTATTTTTACTAAAATTAAGAGAGTTGAAACTCTCTACTTTTAAATGTAGCAAGATTTTAGAACTATTCCTCTAAAGATTTACATCTATTCTTAGCATCCACCAAGCATAACTTCCGCAGAATCTCTTTGGAAGATGTGATGGAGCTATTGGGAACTGGATTTCTTCGTGGAAGTTGTGGATTTCTACGAGCCAGTGGCGATATGTTGAAAGGGACCAGTTCAGTCAGCAGAGATGTTAGAGTTGGAGTCACGCAGGTTTGGATTACATCAGTTATGATTTTCTGAGATTGCTAAACATTTGTATCATTGCTTTGCTCTGCATATATCTCTTCTTTCATCCTTTTTTTGTATCTGTAATGAAATGTATATACTTGAAAATAAGGATTTACTTCTTGAGTCACGCTGGAAGGAAAAGAAAAAGAGATTTTTGATGTTGCTTCTTGTTTACCCGAGAGTTTGAAATTTTAAAAACTAAATATGTCCTACTTGTGAAAGCTTCACATGATATGAATTTCAAATGAGTGGTATAAATAAATTCCTCAAATTTTTAATTTAGAACTTATTTCCTTATGTCTGAAAATTAAAGGGAGAAGTTACAAGAAATGTTTGAGTTTGAAATATTTTCCTTCTCTATAGAGAATTCCAAGTCTAGTTCTGAAAGGATGGTTCTGCTTTGAGTAAGTGCATGAAAAGTAAGGAAAACATAATTTAGTGGAAAAAACCCAGCATCTGTTTTGCTATGTTCCAGGATGCTCAAAGCATAGAATCTTGTTAACTGAACAGGACTGAAGTCAGGCCATATAGTGCACGCTCGTAAAAACAGTATAAAATTTTAACATAATCTCAGCTTGGCTTCGTCCTCTAAATATTATCTTAAATGTAAACATGCTAAATTGTAGATATTCAAATGTGAAACCTGTGAATCAAGACTAAAGGTCATGATGAACATTTATGTATTCAACAGCGGTGATTATTTCAGTATGTTACAATCCCACAGCTATATGATTAACCACCTTTGCCAGTAAGGCAGTTTGTCAATACATTTCAACTTCTGCAGTACAAAGGATCTTTAAATTAGCTTGAATTTCTAATACAAGCTGCCAGATTTTGCAGTGAAACAGCTAGAAGGTGCTCACAAATTGTCTTCTGTGCTCAGGTCTTGCTGAGTGGAAGCATTAACTTTTGGCAGAGAGAACAGAAAAGCTGGGGAACAATAATACGTTGACAGCTATTTGCCTAGAAAATGCATGCCAGAGATTCCTAGGGTGTTCTATAGACAGTGTAGTTTTATTAGTTTTCCAGGAATATATCAGGTATCTCAATCCAATGTTTTGACTATTTGTACTGGTTTTTGGAAGTTGTCTCCTTTTTCATGCATTTCTATGTTAACACAGTAGTACCTGTGACAGATGGTACACTCAAACTGTACCAGAACAGTTTAAATAGTGCAATGTTTCTGTAAAAAAAGCTTGGAAAATTGTGAATTTATCAGTGCGTGTGAGTAGAAAACACTTGCAGTTATAAAATGTATTAATTAGTGATGGCAGGTTATTATGAAATTTAAAAATAAGAAAGTCTCTGAAGATGACTTCTTACATATGGAAGATTTTATATTTGTTGAAGACAGAGTTTAAAATGAAGCCGTGGCAGACTCTTCACAAGTCTATCCTCTTAAATTCCTCAGTTTTCAAATCTGTAAAACCAGAGTAATGTACTGATGCATAATGAAACCTAAGTAGTATTTGTCAAGAACAATAAGCTGCTAACAGGATCTATAGTATAATTATTTTGTCTACAATAGTTCCCTTTCTTCTACATGAGTAATTTTGTTGTTTATGTTAGACACAAGACAAAGTATGTATGAGGCAAATACAGAAATTGGTGGATATAAGCAATAATTGTGAACTTTCTTATGAGGAATTTTGTGTGTTCGTTTGCATATTCTCTTTTTTTTTGTATTCCATTTTCTTGATCTATTCATTTAAAAAATCCAACATATGTGCATGGAAGGCAATTGTAGGGGAGCTTATTATGTGGCAAAATAAATGGTCTTGTGGGAATTAGATTTGTGAAGTGATTCCGCATTCTTTCTCTTTGTGGTGACAAACATAATCTTTTTATGGTACCTCCATTGCAAGGCAAACAATTAAAATTCATTGGGTTGAAGAACAGTGTCTGGGGCCTGCAAATGTTCCCTGATTTGGACCCTTTAATAACCAATGGGTTATTTTCTCTGGGTTATGGGTTATAGTTTTGTAACATAGTAGTCCTTAAAATGCATTCATACATTAAATTTGGGTTCCATGTGCAGAATGTTAAATAGCTGGAAGCTCTTGTTCAGTGAGACCAAACACAGTGTTTTACATAACAAGTGCCTGTGCAGGGTAAACTGCCGTTTCTCATACTCTGGAATGAGATGACATGGGCAAGCAACTAGAAATAACTTACAGTCCTTTAAAGCAGGCTGCAATATTACTAGTGCAGAATCACAGAATGTGCTGAGTTGGAAGAGACCCATAACAGTTTGGATAGTAATTCAAATTATTTTTAAAAATAATATATAGATATAGATATAAAATATTGCAGACACCTAAAAGTGAGAATATATGTGATTTATGGATGCATAAATGTATAAATCATTTCAGTTTCATGTTCTAGTTGTGGCAATGTGAAGACTTAAAAAAATATGTATGTAGGATAGTTAGCAGTGATTTTCCAGATATTTTGCCCTAAAATATGTTTCTTTTCAAATCTCTTCCAGGCATATGTAGTATTTGTCTCTACATTAGGAGCACAATGGCTTGAAAGGAACTTCTCTGCCTTCCTATCACATATTCTAGATCTTGTGTCTCAGTCTCACCCTAAGGCTATTCAGAGTCCAACGGATGCTATCGGCTGTCGCCGCTGTGTTTCATTCATCCTTCGAGCTACAGTAGGAGGCCTGCTTGGGGAAAAGGCTCAGATTGCAGCTGCCAAGGAGATTTGTCAGGCCATCTGGAAACTGAAGAAAGTTGTGGGTATGGGTCTAACAAGATTATCCATTTGGGCCTCTGTTTTTCCTTTTTTAAGTGATTGTCCAACTACCTAATCCAGAGACTGCAGAAATAGAGTATATAGTGCTGATTTATTACCATGATAATGTAGAGGGCTTTTGATGGACTGCTTTGTTTTTAGCTTGGGCTGGTTATTTGCTTGTGTGTGTCTGTGGTTTTGTATGTGTGTACCCACACAAGTATATACAGATTTTGTAACGCTCCAAAATGGCAAATGTACCATTTAGCATTTTAATTTAACCATTAACAAATAAAATAATTGCAGTAATAATATAGAGACAGTATTGTAAAGTAAGTTAGGTTGGCAGATAACGCATGTCTAGTCAGATCCTGCCTTCCTGTTCAAAGCAGTTGACATGCTGAAGGTTCAAAAAAGAAGCATTTCTTCCTAATCGACAAATGAGCATTTCTCCTAGAGAAAACAGATCTCTTGCATGATAAGGTCTTGTACACTGCTTCCAGAAAAAGCCGCTGATCTTCCACCATTGGCCTTCTGGAGGAGAAGAAGGAGAATCCTGGACATAAGGAGTTGTCCTCTGGTGTACAGCTGCATGTTGTATCTGATTTAAATATCGGAATGTTTTGTGTCTAAACAGACGTAAACATTTGTGTCTCAGAAGATAAACTTTCAAAAAACATCATATTTTTCCCTTCCTCTTCGTTCCATCTCTCAGCCTTCTCGCTTGCTCTTGCAAGATTTCGTTCTTTTCTTCCCTTTCTTCTTTCCTACAATGCAGTAAAATCTGGCAAGTTATATCAAAGCATGTCTTCTTCAAGTTACTGTTGGTGGGGCACATGATAACACACTTCTTACTTACTACTGTTCCCCATCATGTAAAGATAAGCAATTTGGTAGTTTCCATTTATCTATACTCTTGCGCTCACAGAGGTTACTACGCCATCCTTTTAGTAAAAGAAATGTACTTGTCTCAGTGAAGGTAACCCTTTATGGAAACAAAAATGGTAATGGTAGAAGCTCATTTAGTAATATAAACAACCTCTGTTGACAAAAACCTTTCTCCCATCTGTTTCTTTGATTTTGGTATGATTTCATGGTGATTTTCTTGTATTGTGTTATCAGATGCTGCAATGAGTGATGGTAACTTGGAAACAAAAATTAATACAACAGATGTAACAGTAAGTCAGCACGTGCTTGTGTGTGCACTTCAGGAACTTGGAAGTCTCATTCATGGCTTAGGAACTACAGCAGCACCGTTACTGCAAGACTCCAGTACAGGTACAAGCCCTGAATTATTTTGTGAACCAGAGTACAAATTAAATTTATATTTGTTTGTTCACTGTGATCTTCTTTGATTTCTTATGGCTGTTCTTCTGGTGCTCAGTCTCCATACCAGAATCCTCCATAGTTCTTGTGTTATTTTCTGTATTCTTCCAATAAACTTTAAAAAGGGGGAAGGAGGGAAAGTTGGCTGCCTTACTGCTGTAGGAAAATTTCAGACATTGCCCAAAGAGTTCTGTATCTTTCCTAACCTGTACAAGAATGTTAATTTTAAAAAAAAATCTTCTTCATCAAATTTAACTCCGTTAAGGGTTGCTTTTAAGGTCCAACACTTCATAATGTTTATAATAAACAGTTTGATTGAGCTGGGTACCTTTTTTGTTTTCATTTAGCTGCATCCATGGCATGGATTTCTGCTTCCTTATAGAAGCGTACAGATATTTTCTATGCATATTGGGGGATAACTGTAATATGTTAGGTTTTCTCCATGTTACTTTTCATCCAGGATAAATTTTTCTAAAAAGTGCGTAATTATTTAAATTTGTTACAATTACTTCAAAATAAAAAACAATAGTACTTTTTCAAGAGAAGTATAGAAATTGGATAGCGTTTTGTTTGCCAGTCCTGTATATACATTTTCGCTTGTTTGACAATCTCCCTTTTTCTTAAGTGTGTTTATGCATTTTATTTTTCAGGAGTTCTGGAAGCAGTAATTTCTGTCATTCTTCATCCCAGTATTTCAGTGCGACTAACAGCAGCTTGGTGTTTGCGCTGTATTGCAGTAGCATTGCCCTCCTATGCATCCCTGCTGTTGGATCGTTGCATTGAACGTCTTAGTGCATTGAAATCCTGCCCAGAAGCAGTAACTGGCTATAGTTTTGCTGTTGCCGCTTTGCTGGGTGCAGTAAAACATTGTCCTTTAGGAATTCCACATGGAAAAGGGAAGGTATGGTCTGAATACTTTACATATAGGCCATTCTTATATTTTTTTGCAGCAGTATTTACATGTTTTCTTTGTGATATGATCACAATACCCAATGTTACTGATGAGATACTTTGGTTCCTCAAGAAGAGGGCTTTGAAGCATACCATAACTCAAATAAGCATGTGTTTTTCTCACATGTATCAGGATCCGAAATTCTCATTTCTTGGGAATGACTCTCAAGTGTACAGGTTAGTCAGTGCGTACAGCAATAACTGCAATTATGTACTATCTTGAAAATCTTTGGTCAAGTCCAACAGATACACACGTCTGCTTTGTTGTACAGAAACCAACTTATTGCATTAACACAGTCTAAGATGCAACCCTCACTAGTGCAGGTAGGATATGCTGTGCTCTGAAGTTTTAAAGATATGCAGCCATACAAATAAAGACCAGGAAAAGGAGCTGTTTCCATCTTCGTTAGAATTTTATCCATTGAGTTACTCATATTTGGAAAACTATGGTGCATTACAAATGTCAGCAGTACATGTTAATTCTTTGCATAATGTAGAAACATTCTCTCTTCTGAAAAAGACTGTTTCAGAGTCAGTGAACATTAAGAACATTCTGGACATTCAGAGTCCTGAGTGATGAACTTTTCCTTGTGATTGCTGAAAGATCATGTGGAGAGAACAAAATGAATGTAGTTTGCCCACTTATATAGATAAGTGCCATTCAAATACTCTACACCTAAGCAGAGCTGAAGTTTCTGTTTAACAGAGAAACATAATTCTTAACAAAGATTTCTTTTAGAAGATTATAATAGGATGAGATAGGACTAGGGAGGAGGTATGGGAGGGCACAGAAAAAAATATGGGAGGAACACTGTATTCTGTACTATGGTGGCAGGGAGAAGAACAGAACAGTTGACAAAAGCCCTTTTCTGCTCTCTCCTAGGAACACTGCCAGATTCCAGACTAGCTCCTCTTCTGAGGAGCAGAAAAAGACCAGTGTTCAATAGAGCAGTTTTGAGAAGGAAGTATCAAACATAGATAATAATGATCTGTAGAGAAGCTGTTTTATATTAATGGATTTTCCTTTGAGAGAGCAGTTAGAGTTGCAGGTGGAACCTAAAGAAAATAAAGTAATTAGTGAGTTTATATGTATTTAACATTCAGTGCTATTGCTTATAATTCAGTTTTTAAAAATCCTTCAAATACAAGGCATTCCTCCTAGTACACAGAGAGAAAAATTGTCAGAAATCATTAAATTATGTCCTTTCTAGCATGTATGCTTTACAGGTAGTTTAAGTATACTAAGTTGTTAGTGATTTTTTAGTAGTATAATTTTAAAAAGGTTTATTTTAGAATCAAATGTATTAACTTTATCTGGAATGTATACAGATACATTTCTTCTTTTACAACCACCTGGTAGCATTATGGAATTGGGGAAACTAATATTTTCAGATTGGAAAAAAGACTTCACATGAAGTTTTGGAAGTGTAAAAATCTCAAACATTGGTGAAACAAACTTTCATGACATTTTAAGTGTGAAAAAAAATTATAGAAGGATGTTTTCTATACTGAAGCTTTTAATGATACTTTTGATAATGACACTTCTTACTTGCAATACTGATTTATGAGCAGTTTGTTTTGGAGACTGGACATAATGCAAGTCGTAAGAAATATGTTTTAGCATATGTGAAACATAATTGAAGCAAACTATATGCAGAATACTTACAGCATTTGTAGCCATACTGTGGTAATTGTGCATGAGCACAAGGTGTGTTCCTCCACGTAAGTTCTAGGTAGCTTATGTTTTGGTAACAAGCTGAATCACCTTGCATTTAGCACGTAGTGTGCACGTGCAGTTATTCTGGAGCAGCTAAAATAGGATTAATTCTAACTATACTATTTTAATTTATTTGTCATACCATTTGTTGATTTGAAAAATGGTCAGAAAGAACAATAGGCTTTATTCTGAAACAAGGATAGAAAGATCATTACCACTCTCACCCCTTCTTTTGAGCTGTAAGTCATAGATGTTGTGCATACATTGTGGCATAAATAGAGTATCAGAACACTTCTATCCTTCCAATGCATATTCCTGTGGGAATTAGCAGTTGTGATTTTACTGCTGATAAAAGAGAGAGTACAAAGCAGCAAAGTAACTTACCTAGTACTCCACAGAACTGTTTTAAGCCATCCCAGACTAGTACTGAAGTCAGGAATTGCAACTTCATGAGCCTGATTTATTGCCATAGTGTAAGAGGAAGATGACATTGTATCTGGGCGCAAGAAAATAGGATTAAGTATTATACCAAATAGTATTGAAAAAAAAAATTGGTAGTTACCAAAATGTGATGCTCTGTTTTTCTCTTTTACTTTGAAGGTAATCATGACAGTAGCAGAGGATTTGTTGTGTTCTGCATCTCAGAACAGTCGCATTTCACTGCAGCGAATGCAGGCTGGATGGCTCTTGATAGCTGCTCTCATGACATTAGGTAGTAGCTTTCTACAATTTTTCTTTATCTACATTAAGGTGTTCAGTGTTCTGTCTGATTTTTAGTTGGAGGTTTTGTCTAGTTTACTGCTGCACAATAATTCTTAAAAACCCAAGTGTTGAAATATTTTAGAAAACCTTTCTGAGATCAAAATGTTGTTACTTCTTTCAAATTTGCTTTTTAGTTCATTGGGAGCAATGTCTGAGAAGTAGTGATTGGAGTGGGACTGCTATTAATTAAATGTAGATGATAAATTTCAAAGTGAATCTAACCAAATGTCCTGGTGGTCATGAAGAATTTTTAAATAGTTGTCACAGCAAAAAATGAGCTAATCATTTGTATTTCCATCTTGTCAGGCATTTGAAATCTTACAGAACTTTCTGATATGTATTAATGGTCAGATTATTGACTGCAATCAGTAAATTACTAATAAAGAATGTATTTTATTGGCTTTGGTAATATTTTTAAGGCACTTGCCATGTTTTCAGGTATTATTTCTGCCCAACAACTTCCATTTTTTTCTTGCGCTTGCTTTTCTGAACATTACTATTGATCATTACATCTCTTCTATGCTGGTGATCCACGGGGTCTATACTTAGTAAAACAGAGATTGTAGTTGGTTTGGTAACATACTAGTAAACGTGTCAGTGGGTAGTTAACACATGAAAATGAAGTACCAAAACACTAAATATTTGAGAAATTACATATGAGAAGGCTGAGAAAGTAGCATAAGGTTTTGTTTACTGCTGTAAAGATTTTACGAACACAGAAAAAAAAAAGAATGACAGAAAGTTTAGTTTTATTAATCCTTGCATTGGCATGACAACTGTCAACATTTACAGGTCCTGCAGTTGTCCAACATCATCTGCCACGAATGCTGTTACTGTGGAAGTGCATCTTTCCATCATCTCCTAAAGACCTAGAGACAGAGAAGACACGAGGAGATTCATTTACCTGGCAAGTAACACTGGAAGGTCGTGCTGGTGCTCTCAGTGGTAAGCAGGATTTACTGTCTTTCTCTGCCTATTTATAATTGGTCTCTTAGTTAATTTTCCTTCTGAAAGAACAAGGACATTTCATACTGATTTTTTTTCACTAGCTGGTAAAGGCTATATTCATTCCCCAACATACATGCTTACATACCAATATTTACATATAAATATATGTTTCATTTTTCTAAAAAAAGAAAAAACAAACAAACAAACCAAGAGAGTTTTTCCTCTCCTCCTTCTAATCAGTTGCTTTTCAAGCAATAAATGATAATCAGGAAGGTTGCTTCTCTTGTTTAGCAAGCAAATCACAATAATGACTGAAGACCCAAAGCAGGGTATGTTCTATTGTTTATCCGGTCTATTATATGTGGCAAATAGTGGTTCTGTTTCCTACTAGGTAACTTACTATAAGCAAAATAGAATTGGTGAGTCATTCAAACGTGTTTGTGAGAGTGGAAGGATTTGGGTAAAGATTACGATCAGGTAGTTGGGTTTCTCAGCCAGGAAAGAGTGCTTTGGATGTGGCTGCTCTCTGGTAGGTTGCAATTTTTAATCATGAAATACTGTGAATTTGGGTTTCCAAGAAGTTGCTCCAGTGATCTTCAAATACTTAATGTGTTTCAGTCTTGTATTCTAGAGTACTAAAGGGTACTTTGCTTTCCAGTAAACCCTGATATAGTAATCACCCCTCTCTCTCACTATTAAGATGTATCACAAAGTGTGGAATTCGATAGTAATTTCATTTTAGAACTACCTAAACAATTAACCTTTAAATCTTTCTTCTTTAGAAAGTAGGTATTTAATACAATATATTCTCTAGATGCTTTCGAAAATAAAACTCAAATTTAGTTTTCTGTAAATTATATACATATATACATATTAATTGGTTCCTGAAGAACAGTAATTGAACTAAATTTTAATGGAAAACTAGTGAAGTAAGCAGTAGGTCACCTGATCATCCTCCTATTCTCTTTTTTAAATTATTATTATAGAATTATCATGAAGTTGAATTATATACCGTCACTTAGTTCATAACAAAAGGCAAAAAATAATTGCATTTATATATGCAATTAAAAGTCAGGGTATGAATGTCCAAGCTGAGACACGAAAAGGGTGCATCTGACTTTTTTCATTTGAGATTTTTATCAGTTTTTTCATTTATTGGCCAAAGAATTTTTTTTGTTTTTTTCTTCTACTTTTATACATTATTAGTGATGTAATAATGTAATTACTTTGCTAATGTGATTTTTTTTTTTCAATATAACTCACACTAAGTAAGTTGAAATCCAATTCCTTTTCTAGCTATTAAAAGCTTTGTTTCCCACTGTGCTGGTCTTCTTACGGATGAAGTTGTTCAGAGACTTCTTCCTCCTCTCCCAAGTGCTGTTGATTTATTGACACAGTAAGTGTGTATATAAAAGTGTTATTTGAAAAGCTAGAGTAATCTTCTGTATTTGATTAGTGCACTTTCTAAAGAACTTTCTTTTCAAGGGACAAAAATCAGAGTTTGTGTTTGCAGATTCCAGTGTCATGTGAAAAATCTAAGGAAAACTTTCTTGCAAGGGTTTTTTCAGTTAGTTTTTATATACTGCTTTTTAAATTAAACATGCACATTTTCATTTATATACCATTATTTTTTATAAAATAAGAATCCAAGCTCAGTAATATGCTTGGAAAAACATCTTTTAGACATGCATATTTTCTGTATTTAATTTCAGATCTAAGCTGGAAGGGGTTTTATAATTTTTAAACTTTTGCCTTTGGAATATAGAACAATTTAATGCATTTGGGCTCTAAGCTCTAACTTAGAGAAATATATCCACAATAATGTCATAAATATAGGTACAATCAAAGGAAATAGAAAGCTTGTTTATTTCTCTAATATTAAATAAAAATAACCCTTGGAAATGGACAAAAGACATTTTTTCAGAATATGTGAGGTAAATCAGTTTCCTTTTACTGTTAGTTATGCAAATCAAAACTGTACTTCTAATATATATAGATTTTAAAAGCATTCAGTAGAGCGGTACAAATGAAACTGGGGTGTTACATAAAACTTAAAGTCCCTACTATCTCTGACATGCTTTTTATATTTTAAGGCTTTCTTCAATATACAAATCATATGGAAATTCCTTAAAAACACCATCAACGGTTTACAGACATAAACTTTATGAATTACTAGCAGTATTGCCCCCAAAGGCCTACGAAGGTACGTATTTCCATACAAAGAAAAATCCATTAAAATACCATGGGCTCATTTTTAAGTTTTTGTCCAACACACATTCAGCCAGCAAAGATTAGTTCCACCTTTTCTAAAAAACAAATTTTATTCCCTCTATATAAGTTTGATGAATTGTAGCAAAGTCACTGTGGTTTTGAAAAGCTAGTGTTCATGATCTTTTTTCCCTTTTCCTAATACAAATACAGACCTCTGTCACAAAGAGACACTTTTGCTCTGTTTTTGGTTCACACTTGAAGTTAGTCATCGTTTCAATTTCAAACTAGTTGAAAAATTTCTTTTCTTTGGTGCCTGCTTTACTTTTCCCTTGAATCCTAATTCCCAAAGTGTAACTTTAGCTTAAACTAATTGCATATAGACCACTGAAAGAATTCAAATTAATTGATTTAACTAAGCATATATTACAGACATATTAATCTGATCCTGTGCAGATTGTGGATAAAAGGTTTGTATTTATGGAACAGTTTCAACAAAATCTGGGGATTGACTTAATTTTTATAGGAGAACATAACAAAAAGAATCTAGGCCTCTAAACCATTAAATATGCAATGTAGTTGGATGGGTCTAACTTTTCAGCTAAAATATTTATTATCTTTGTTATCTTTAAATCATTTGCCATACAGTAGTGTATGGACTGCAGCAAGGAACTAGAGTGTTTTGACAGCTGTAAAGAGAAGTACAGGGTATTCTTCAGGACAGAAAGAACATGGAGCAACACACTCTAAGTTAGCTGTGTCCTCTGTATCTTGGAGGGAATCCTTACTCAAATAATCTGCTCCATCTAGTGGCAACTGCTAAGAGGATCGGGACAAATCCCTGACCTATGCCTTAAAAGCTGTTGTCACATTAGAAGTCTCTGTGTAATGAAGCATAGTCTACAATACTCACATGTGACTGAAGATTGCACCGCTGTCCCTGAGAGCAAGTTATTCCTTTTGTTCTTGAATACAGAAGCAACATGTCATAGAATACAAACATTTGGTATGGCTGGGTTTGGCAGTTTCTTGGTGTGTTTGGGATTTTTGCCTATGTTCTAACTTCATTGAAAATATACGGTGTTTTACAGTGTGACCTGCAAAATATAACTCTTGTGAGAGACCAGCCTAGCTGAGGATGCTGCATTCTAGATCCAACAAATAAAGAAAAAGCTTGATAAGTTTGTTACAAATAAGTTGACACCCCCCTGAAAGCTTTGAAAATAGCCTTAGAATCAAAACAGTAATTTGACAGGTATAGTCTCAGAGGTGTCCACCCATGTGTAATACAGCAGTTTGAGAGTGGGGAAGGAATGGAAGTACATACATTGCTAGAACTTATTTTTATATATTTTAACATATAAGTGTGCATCATTTAAAAATGCAATGAAAAGTTTCTAAGGTAAAACTTGAAACAAATACCATTCTTTCCATAATATTTCCAGTAGGATAGCTTCATGCAGAAGCTGTATGTCTTTGCAAATATTGGGAATTTTAAAAATACATTGTTTGGGGAAAAATTATCACTATGAAACTCAGAATGCTTTTTTCAGTGTCTAAATTTAGTTATTATAATTAGTACTGTTGTGTTGCACAGCATGGCACATTTTACATGGCTCAGAGTGACAAACTGAGAAGCTTTCACCTCTTCATAGTTTTATTTCTTTTCTATTTATTTTCTTCAATCCAGGTAGTTAGCCAGATGATAGAAATCTGTAAGTTACTTCTTTTTAAGAAAATTGGTGATAGAAACATATACCAGGAGTTGTAATTCAAGCTTTTAGTATTTGCAAATAATGTGCAAAGCTTGTTTTCTTTAGTACAAGAGGAACAAAACAAAATACCCAAGAAAAGAAACAGTTGAAAACAGACTATTCATATACCCAAGCTTCTCTGTCAGTTCATGCTTTTAGATTTCTGAGGCCTGAGATACCATGACTTGTTTAGGCTCTGCTTGGTCCTTTCCTACTCACTTTCTGCCTCTTTGATGTTCCTTTTATTGCTTTGTCATCTCTCAAAATCATATCTGCTCAACCAGCAGAATTTTGCAAAATTCTACCATGAGTGTACACGAATCATAACTGATTTTTTGCATTATTTCAGCAATAACAGATATGAGAAGAACATATTAGGTAAACTTGAACATCAGTGAAATACATTTAACATGTTTTAGTTGCTGTCTTCCATCGTGTGTGAATGGTTAAGACCTGTAATTTATCTGCTCCAAAGTATGAACTTGTTAAAGCTGGGGAAAGCTGGTTGTGTTTCTAAGATGACAAGTCATATTTGTGATCATTTTCATGTGTCATTAATTTTTGATTATAATGTGGTCATGTTTTTGAGGCTAAACATTTATTCCTTGTGAGTTAATATAAAAAGTTTGATATTGTCCAAATTGAAAATTTCACAAAAATAATTTCAGTAGTTTGAATTCTATTAGATTTCTTGATGTTTTGTGTTGTCTGAAATTAGTATGTTTTGTCAGACAACTCATTAGGGTTCTTTCCATTCTTCGGCTTTTTGTGCTTGTTATGTTCCACTGTTTAAACCATAAAATTGAATACAAGCATTCACTTTTCTTTCTTAATAGGATGAGATTAATAGCTAGAATGCTGAAACAGCATTCTGGCTTAAAATTTTGAACTGCTTTACGTTGGGGTAATATTGTTTGAAGTGTTGAGGATTGCCAACTGTCTGGGACTAAAATAAATGTTTATTTGGTTAAAAAATGCTGGATATCTCCATGAAATTTTATTTCAAAAACTGGTTTTTTTCATAGGAAGGGGATTTTTTAAAAGAAATTTTGTTGTGATGACTAATAATGAAAAAACAGCTTCTAGTTGTTCAGTATCATGGTTTTTTTAAAGGCTCAATTTCTATTCCTCTCACACATTATCCTTACGCCTTGCAATATATGTGATAGTGCAAACATTTTGCATTAAGATTTGAGTAAAGCACTTTGGGAAAATTACATACTTGCTTAATTAGTCAGGGAGGCAGGCAAAGCAACAGATGCCTGCAGGGGAGACATGCTGATAGGGCCAGGAGTTTGACAGGTAGGGGAGAGCAAGTCAGCTTCTCAGAATAGATTCTGTTTTCAGGAAGGGTTAAATAGCTGGTTGCAGCTACCAGCTCCAACTATACTAATAACTCTGCTCATGCTCATGAGGTGCTGATAACTGTGTTGACCCACTTTTTGGAACTTCCATGTGTTGAAAAATTTTAAGCAACTGTAGTGCCAACATGTAATTGTGTGGTCAACTAACAACAAAACTGAATGCGAGGAATTGGATATGTGGAGTTAAGCTCCTGTCCTTCTCCCCTCTCCGCGTCTTAGTGCTGATATTTCCCAATTCATGAGGACTTGACTTTTCAGTCTTAATGCTCTGGAGGTAAATTCTTATGTAATATTTGTATAAAGACTGTGTACATTCTTTAAAATCAGTTCTGCAGTGTTTTTCACCGCAATTACAAACCAGTCCTTCCTCATCACATGTGGTTCAGCACTGGAAATGTTCTCTCACTACAAAGCCTGTTTTAATAACCTCAGTAGTCTGACTCGAAGTGCCCAGTGTTGTAGTATTATGTACAGCCTTGTCAGCAGTATTATGTGCAAAAATATGTGAAAGTTTTAACTACCAGTGTAATTTATCATAATGTAACCTACAGTAAACTCTTCCTGCTTTGGTTTTTGCATGCAAACTCCTAAAATAGGGCACTGCATTAATCAGCTTTCCGTTACTTATCAAACCTATGTATGTTTTAAACTACTTCTGCTTGCCAAGTCCAAGTATCCCTTTGTGATTACGTAATACATTCTGTGGCATTAATTTTCAGGAAGTAGAAGAAAATATGGCTATGTTCATAACTGCCTTTCCCCCTTTAATTTATTTGTAAATGTAACTAATTTATTGAATTATCAGTTGTATGGCATTATGCCTTCTGTAAAGGTAAAACTCTCTGGTTTTCAGCTTCTAGATTGCTGTGGGTGCTTAGCTTGCTTATGTCAGGTACTGCTCTGTGATTTCTCCTCTAACAGAGAGTCTTCTCTAATTAACTGTTTGAAGACTAAAGAGAAATGTTAGATGGATGTTACTATTTCAGGATGAATATATTGCCCCCAAAATTGCTTGTGGCAAGTAGCTAATGAAGTGTTTTGAATATTTTTTCTTTAATTTAAAGGAAACTTCAGTGCTGTTCTAAAAGAGTTAGTGACTGACTTGACTGTCCCAGATAGCCAGATTGATGCCTCTACATTCCTGCTTCCACCCCTTTGTCATGAGAACGATCGCCTTTTACTTGGTCCCCTACTGCAGGAGACTGACCACCGATTTATTGAAGAGCAGGTACTTTTTGGTTTTATTATAAAGGTATTATTGTATTTTCATACAGTTGTAGTTATTTGGGTCAGTACTCATTTAGACTTGGTCAAAAATATGGCTATCACTTTTTTGCTTCTTACAGCTCCTTTTAGGTAACAGCATAGCTGGCGGCAGCTTGGAGTATGACCCTTACTCAATTTATGAGAAATTTGTAAAAGGGGATTCATTACCTAAACCACTACCTCCTGCATTATCTGTTATCAGTGCAGCAACTCGACTTTTTGGAGTTATGTTTTCCCACATAACAGAATCTCACAGGTAAAGTAGTATCTGTAACTGCTGGGGAATTTAGGAGATGTTGTAAGATGGTTACAGTGTTTGACATTGAATGCAGAAGAAAACAGTTCTGAAAAAAAAAATTTTTACATGAGTGGAGTCTGTAGACCATCTGAATAGCATAATTCAGACCACCACGCTATTGGACTTCTCTCTTTAAGGTTACTAACAACAAAAAAGCACATCCAGCAGGAGGTTACTGTCATAGCAAATTCCGTGGACCAAGAAAAATAATGTTTTGTTTTTATAGCCAGATCAAAATGGAAGCTATTTGGAGAGCTATTACACAATTTTTGTGGTGCTTAATGCATAATACATTCTTTATAAAAAGTGGATGGGAAGAAATAATAGAGCGTGTCTTAACACAGTTCTGTCAAGGTACAAGAATGCTTAAAAGACATCAAAAACTTCTCTTGGGTTTTTGTCTATGTTTTTTCTCGCTGCATACATGGCATTTTGGTTTGTTTCACATTTATAAGCACACTGATTGCTAAAGCATAAAATTCCTGAAGATTTTTGCATGCAGTTGCTTCTTCTGTGTGCTGCTGGTAATAATTTTGTATGCAGCTTTAGAGCAGATGAGTTATTTTAAAATCAAATAGCCTTATATTTTCAAAGCCAGCTGTAGTTAGACCTCAACTGTTAGATCGTGATCACTGTTGCTGGTGATGGTTTTATAGTTTCCTGTGTGGGATGAGTGTTTAGTGTTGATGAGTCCTGAGTCTTGATGTCTTCACAACTTTGAATGCTTGGGATCTAGTGTAAGTTCCAGGCAGCTGTTTGTATATGAGAATACCTGCCAATAAAATTGCCACAAGATATATTTGTTCTTCTGACCTGCCTTTACTTCTTCATTCTGTCTTCATTGACTACTTTTATTTTGGATTTTTTTCTTTGGTTTTTTTTTGCCCCAACTGTCACTGGCTTGCTGGTTGGTTTTCTTCACCTGTTTCTCAAGACCTGAATTAATTGCTGCAGATAAATACATTTTCATTTTATTTCTCCTTTTCCCCCTCCTTTCTCAATTGTAAGTCAAAAGGCATTATTCCCATATATTCCTTTTAATAATGTCTGTTTAATCTTACTTAGATATAAGCGATTATCTATGAATACGTGTAAGGAAACAAATGTAAAAAAATTTCATGTTCATATAGGGAAGTTCATATTCTGAAATGGAATATGCAATTTTTTTCGTAGTAGACAGGGATGTCTGTTGAAGGAAAATGCTCAGGAGTTAATTTATTCTACCTCTGTTTGTATAATAAATAGGTTTTGTTATGGATTTTAAAATAAAATTTAAAAGCTTTATTTATTTCTTTAATTTTCAATTCTGTGGTTTCTCTTCTGTTTTTGCTTAAGGCTCCAGGTGTTAGAACAGTTGTTGAATTCCATAAAGCAAACAAAAGGATCTCGACAACAAATAGTACAACTACATGTTGTGTCAGCCTTTTCTACTTCCTTAAAGGTAAATCTGCTCTCTCTCTCCCCTTTGTTTCTCTCTCTCTCTCTCTGTTAAACCATAGCATCTCTTGGTTCAAATACATCAATTGCTGTGGTTTAAACTGAGCCACGCAGCCACTTGCTCACTCCCCCCACAGTGGGATGGGGGAAAGAATCACAAGAGTAAGAGTGAGAAAACTCCTGGGTTGAGATAAAGACGTTTAATAGGGAAAGCAAAAGCCATGCACACAAGCAAATCAAAACAAGGAATTAATTTCCTGCTTCCCATCAGCAGGCAGGTGTTAAACTGTTGCCAGAAAAGCAGGGGTCTATCTTGCCTAACAGTCACTTGGGAAGACAAAAACCATCACTCCAGAAATTCCCTTGCCTCCTCCCAACTTTATATGCTGAGCATGATTCCATGTTAAAGGAAGAGCTGTTGCAGGGGCATTCTCACACTGTTCAAGGAGTCGCACACAAACCACCTGAGACTTTAGGTGCTGGGACAGGAACCCCTTTGCAGTGGGCAGCCCCAGTGAGCAGACAGGTGTCCCCTTTGTCTCCTTGTTGTCACATACACTCACTCTCTGGTGTGCTTCCTTCTTCTTCCATCTTAACTCTGGGTTTCCCGTAGCGGAGTGTCAGGCATCAGATTTATAAAACCAAGTTATTTAATGGAGTTATACAGCAGCAGGTCAGCTCAAGCTGGGTGTCTCTGAAGTACTCAGAACAAAAATCCCTAGGCAATTATACCCTTATGATTTATGCACCTACCCTTCATATGCTCTTTATGTGCCTTGCATGTGTCTCTGGGTCCAGTGGTGATTTTTGGTAAGGGGTCTTCTAATATGTTACTGGGTTCTTTCCCTGTGTCTGTGCAGGTAGGTGGTTCTTGAGGAATTGCAGCTTCTGCTGCCAGCTGTAGTCTCCTGATCTTCTGGTTTGTGTTTCTGATGCATCTGCTCTCTGGCAGAGCATGGAAAATTTAAAAAACCCTAGTCTTAAGATAAACATTACCTAGCAACAACCAAAACATCAGTGTGTTATCAATGTTCTTGTACTAAAGACAAAACACAGCTTTGTACCAGCTACTAGGAAAATTACTCAGAAAATTAACTCCATTCCAAACAAAAACATCTCTAGGTGTAAGTTCAGAGCTACTGGCCTAAAGGCATCATCTAATCCAGCTACTCATGCTGAGCCAGTAAAGCTAGGCAAGCAACATCCTAAATCACTGAGTGTTTTACCTCTATGTAGCTCATTCTACTTAAAACTTATTTATGCTAAACAACTATCTCTTGACAGCCATGTGGTATGGAATCTCGGTCTGGTCTGTTGGGGTCACCTATTCCAGCTATGTTGCCTCCCAATTCCTTGTGCACCCCCACTCCGCTCACTGGTGGGGGTAGCACAAGAAGCAGAAAAGGCCTTGGTTCTGTGTAAGCACTGCTCAGCAATAACAAAAACATCTCAGTATTGTCAACCCTGTGTTCAGCACAAATCCAAAACATGGCACCATGCTAGCTACTGTGAAGAAAATTAACTCTACCCCAGTCCAAACGAGGATAGTACACAGAAGTTTGTGTTTTGATTAACAATCAAGGTGATCGGTCCTGTTTTCTATGGTATTATATTGTTTTGTGATGGCATAGCTTTCTTGAGTGCAAAGGAATCACTATTTAAGTTTTCTCCTTTTTTAGTATTAGTTTTAGGGAAACCTGTTCTAGTACACTCTAGTGTGCCAGCATCCATACAAGTGTCATTCAAATAAGAGAGATACGGAAAAATTCTGTTTGTATCATTTCTGTCTTTGTCATTTTCTTTCATATTTCTTACTGTATAAATAAAAAAGTAACAATCGGTAAAATAAAGTGATGTCATAATTATATGCCATCTGTTCATTTTCCCTGATGCTTTATTTGTATTTTCCTCTGTTCATGTGCAGTTTTCATTCTTCTCTTCTTAGGCAAAATGTTTTCAGAATAGGCAAGAACTTTTATTGTACAATATTTGTATTTGGGGCATATTTAGTATGCAATCCAGATAACTGCTGTAGCTTTTGCTCATGCTCTTATTTTGGACTGAGATTTTTCTTTGTGTTATTCTGTTCTCACTGGTTTTCTTCTTCTAATGTGTTGGTTTATCTGGTTCTACTGCAATCTATCCAGGATTTCCTAAAATCATAATGTTGATACTATGATGTTGTGCTGTGATGTACGCTTATGTGGGTTTGGACATCTGACTCTCAAACCAGCAAATTAAAAGAGAGGAATTCCTCAGACAAAGGGGAAGAAAATCAAAATCCTTCTACAGGTCTTGTATTTTTTGCATGACTGACAGAAAAGCACACTCTGATTATTGTCTAACTGTTTAATATATTTAATGTCTATTTTTAGCATTTGGCTAACTGCAAGGGAAGTTTAGGTTCAGAAGAAGTTAGAAGATCTGCCCTGATGTTGGTAATGGGTGCCTTGGAAAGCAGTAATCCACTTCTAAGATGTGCTGCTGCAGAGTGTTTGGCCAGGTTGGCACAGGTGGTTTCTGACAGTGCCTTCACTGCTGGATTAGCGCAACTCAGTTTTGACAAGTAAGTTCAAAATAAGCATGAAAAGATACTGGTTGAGTTTATAAAAGTGTTTGAGAAATGTACCTGACACCTATTATGATAGTTTTTAAAAACTGTTTTCCTTTATGAATTTGATGTCACTTCAGAAATTAACAGGAAAAAGCACTGCCTGAGTTCTGCATGTATTTCTTAATGTAAGACTATCTAAGTAAGCATGTAGACTTTCAAATTAATTAAATCAGCTGCTGTTCTAGCAACATCATTTAAGTGTATCTAAAATATTTTGTTACTTTCTTCAGATAAGAGACAATGCATGAACTTAGAATTTTGGAAATATGATAGTATCTAATAAAATTTTTTGCTGATTATATACCAGAAATTTCATTTGTAGATGTGCTTATTACGTAGTAAGAGTCTTGGTGATTAAACTAACAGTTTTCTTTCAATTAATAGGCTTAAATCTGCTAGGGATGTGGTATCAAGAACAGGTCATTCTTTGGCTCTGGGATGTCTGTATAGGTACCTAGGAGGAATAGGTTCTACTCAGCACCTGAATGCATGTGTTGGAATCCTTTATACTTTGTCTCAGGACAGTACTTCTCCTGATGTACAGGTACTTGTCACTTATATAAAAAAGTTATGTTACAAATTAAGTGAATTATATTCTGGAGTTTAAGATTCTTTTTCTTGTAAGAATAACGCTTCACAGCCTCATAGGCATACCTCACAGGTAATGGCTGGAGCAACAAAGGCAATGTAGAAAACAGTCCCTGCTCAAAATCCACCTTCAGCATCTTCCATAGCAAGAACTATGATGAGATGTGGGAGGTTCTTATTCAGTGATCTGTGAGACTGATAAGGCTCACCAAAACCAGTACCTAATGTTTTAGGGATTGATTAGTTTCACTTTCACCTATATCTTGACTTTGATTAGATAGTACCTAGGGTTTCTGTTGATGAGGGATTCTTTTTTTTTTTTGGTATCAGTTTTTGTCTCTTTTACAGTGTTTACCTCACAGCATTTTTTGTTGAAGGGTCATATAGTAAATAAAAGGGATTTGTAGCCTAAATGCTGTAGAACTTGGTGGATATACATTCTTGAGTAAGGCAAGAAATTTTGAAGACTAATTAATGTTATTTCTCTGTGGCTAAAACTGTTATCTGTCAGAATAGCTTTGAGAGACATTGAGTGTATTTAATGTGTTTGTCTAAATATCAGTTAAAGAATTTTTAAAGCTTTTTCCACAGTATCTTTGCACAAAGAAGAACTGTTTGTTGACATTGGTGCAATGTAACTGTGACAGTTTCAGCAGTTGGTTGTTTCAGCAACTCTAGTATTTTTTCACAATTTTTTTCTTGCACAAGGAGCTGTAAGAAATTTTTAAGTAATAGAATATAATTAAGGAATAATAATCACTGTTAAACTCATTTACTATTACATTCAATTTTTTGTTTATTAACCATGACAAATTTAAACTGGTTGTTTCATTGCACAACATACAGTTCCTTGTAAAATATTCAAAATGGCTTATTCAACATCAGATTCATAAAGTTTCTGTGTATAACCTCTCTATTTGTTCCTTTGGAACCTAGAAGTGCAACTTCTATTACACTTCATTACTGAATTACACTTTCAACTATCAAATTTTTAAAAGGTCTTATGTATATCATATGGACGTTACATGACTGCTTCTCTTATTTTACAGGCATGGGCACTACACTCTCTGTCATTAATAGTAGATTTGGCTGGGCCCTTGTATCATGTGCATGTGGAACCTACCTTATCTCTTGTTCTCATGTTGTTGTTGAGTGTGCCTCCTGCTTACGCTGAAGTTCATCAAAGCCTTGGTCGCTGTTTAAATACACTTATTACCACTCTGGGCCCTGAGTTGCAAGGTATATAACATTAAAAAGTGTCAACTTTGTTTGCTGTAGCAACTGAATTGCTAAACATTGTTTGAATGTGTGTGATTGCACTGTAACAAGTAAGCAGATGGTAAGTTTCTTTGCATAGTTGTAAGACAGTATTTCGTAGGCCATGACTTTATGCAACCAAGATGACATGACTGCTAGCTTTCCAAAATAGCATCTCCTTTGTTTGAACTGGTTCTCCAAGCCTTGCCTTGGGCTGAAATTTCTTACATGAATTTTACATTTTACAGTTCTTACATTCTTGCATCTTATAATTCTAGCATGAGAACAGAAGGTGTTCGTATTTCAAGAGTCAGGTACCCGTCTATGTCTTAGTTAGGATGCAGATATTTAAAATTTGCATCTAAATCACCAGAGAGCAATGTGATCACTACTCATTGATATCAAAGTATGGCACAGATACAAGGATCATCCTTTAGGAGGATGAACATTGTGGCTGGCTTGGGAAAAAGACAGGTTATCTGGTTTATTAAAAATAGATATGTTTTAAAACCAAACAAAAAAAACACCCTACCTTCTTTATTCTCAATATAGGCAGCAGTACAACAGTGTCAGCCTTAAGAACTTCCTGCCTTTTGGGCTGTGCAGTGATGCAGGATAATCCTGACTGCCTTGTTCAAGCTCAAGCCATCTCTTGCCTTCAGCAGCTCCACATGTTTGCTCCTCGACACGTCAACTTGTCTAACCTTGTAACCTGCCTCTGTGTGAGTATATATTTACTAGTTTATATTCCTTGTATTTTAAAATTTGTTCATATTTTTCATAAACACTTAAAAAATGCAGATGTTCCTTTAAGCAGAGAAACTGATCACTGCGTAGGCGTGAGGTGTTTCGTGTTCTCCTACAGGCAAGTATTCTATATATCTTCATTTTTTTCCTCAGTTCCTGCTTCCCCTTTACAAGACAAGCACATTCTGTAGAAATCTTGGCCTTCTGAACTGCTTGCAATTGCAATCTGCTGTTCTTATTAAGACCAGTTGTCTGGCAGGGTATACCATTCAATACAACTTTTTGCTGGATTTTTACCAGCTGTTTTATGTTGGCAAATTTTTTCCCTCTGCTGCTTCTTGTGTCTTGGTTGAAGGATTGATTAAAAAAAAATTGTGTATAATTACTGGGAATTGTTTTGTTTCATTTTGTTTTTTCATGATGCTGAAAAATTGTAGATTTCTCTGTTTTGTAATTTCTGTGGTACTAATGCTTCAGTGTTCTGACATCTTGGCAGTCAGTATAAAAATTTCTAACACTTACATAAGTAATAGTCAAATCAGGTCTTTGGAAAAAATAAACAAGACTTTTTCAGCCCTGTTTGACAAAGAGATGGGGGAGTTTATTTGCTGGGTGGGATCTGGGGTTTTTTGGGGGCTTTGTTTTCACACAGTATCTCTTTGTCTTTGAATAGCTGCTGTTCTGAAGTACTTACTTCTATTAAAAAAAAAAAAGTAGTTTTCTGGTGGCTATTAGCCTTGGTGGATTTGGGGGCGCTAGCTAGGGGGGTGTTGGTTGGAGGGTTTTGGAGGGTTTTTTTTAATAAGACCATCTTGTCTCACTGTTAGTCAGAGAGACAGAAAAACCCAGACAGTAAGATGTGGTAGGATTTTGTTTTAATCTCATCTATTTCCGCACAGTTCTTATTCACATCTTCCATTGGGTAGCACTTGTGTATTGATACTGAACATATATTAATTTTGTTTAAGGTTTAGATTCCTTACATTTTCTTTATTTAGTTGGACTGGAAACATGATTGTGGGAGCTAGGAAAAACTGAAGTAGGTTTTTCTGCCCCACACTGTGATACACATGGGTATGCTAGTTTCAGAAGAGCTGGAACTAATCTGAAGTGTTCCTTGTTTTAACATACACTAACAATTATTTTCTCTTCTCTGGGTAAAACATAGTTCTTCTTGCATTGATAAAATGACAACAAACCATGTCAGTCCATCTCTTGCTTGGAGGATGTGGTAGCATTTGGGAGCATTTCTAAGTCCATGTACGGTCTGCTTCTATCTCTAACTAATACTAAGTACCTACTAATAAAGAGGATGTAATGACAGAGTTGTCTTTTTCTATGTAATATTACTGATTTTTATTGTTTTTGCAGGTTGTCTCAAAGTACTTCATGCAGCAGTTTATGAACTTCATAATATTAAATTAGTCAATTCAGAAGCAGGGGTCGTGGCTTGATTGTGTGTGTTCATGCACCTGTGCATGTTCCCCTCTATCCCAGAAACTGTTGTGGGCTTCCTGGGAGGGGAGTCCACCAGAGTCAGTGGCCTTACATGGGTGACCTTTTCTCATTCTAATGAACTTGCCAATGTTGCTGGCACTGACAATTCAGTAAATGTCGATATGTCTCTGAAGAGTGTCATAAACAAGGTTCAAGTGTGTGCTTTGCAGGTCTGTGAGAAGATAATTGCACAAGCAGAATTCTGCATTTGTAAAGCTCGACATCCGTCTGTGTAGTTTCCACCCACTAAATCACCATCTCATTAGGGAAGCAGAATAAGTTATTGGATCTGAAGTCTGCCCTTCACTGTGCTGTTTATTTGCAAGGTAGCCCTCAGCTAGTTACTCTTCATGAGTTTAAATGTCTGCAATTTGGAGAACAAGGTGTGATGGTCCTCCTTTGCATTGTATTTTGAAGTCTTAAGGGGAGGTAGCATGCAAAAGTTAGGCCTTAGATCATGCAATATTCACCGTTGCATTCTTTATTTAGGGAAGAAAAACAGGAGAGAAAAAGAACCTGAGGTCAGATGAGCAATCTTTTTCCCCTTCATCTATAGAAACATGAATTTTCACTCATAAAATCTTGAAAACAAATGTGCAAACAAATTTTTTTTTTACTTCTTTTAGTAGCATTTGAACCAACTCCTCTCTCCACCCTCTTTCCCCAAGGATTCTGTAAAATTGTGCCTTCAAACTTGCCTTTTTAAAATTCTCATTTTCCCTGCCATTACCCCCCACTTTCCTCTTCACCTCCTCTCTTACCTCCCTCCACTCTCTCATAACCCTCCCTCTCCTCTCTCTCCTCCCTCTTGTCCATCTTTATTTCGTTTTTCCCTCATTAGGCATGCTAACAGAATTTCTTGTGCAGGCAGCTGCAAGCTGCCTCCTCCACTTGTCTTCCCAGCCCCTACAGCACGGGATGGTTCAGGTCTCCAGTGTATTTAAACAGTTCAGGTTGTGACTTTGCCAGCACTAGTAAAACATGACTTAGGCAATGGACTCACTGCTTCACTGGCTCATGTTTTGTGGTTTGGTTTTTTTTATATTGTGTACATGTGCTTGTCATTATCTAGCTTCCATTCTTCAGCTTCTGAGAGCGTTCCCTGTTTGTCAGTTGGATCTTTCATGGGGCTTCTAACAATAATGCATATTTATCCTGCTATTTGAATTCTTGGCTCCAGCAGAATACAAATTGTGTGCTTTTAATCATGTCTAAAATTAGCTCTAAAACTAAGTTAGGTGAGCACAGACTTCTCAAGAGCTTATCTGTGTAAGCTTATGATGTAGTACTCCTCAACACAGTGAATGCCAGTTTTCAGCTCTAAGATATTAAAGATATTTTGAAACACAATAAGTATACAATGTTAATAGCTATGCTCTCCTGTTGTCTTGGTACTGTTTTAGTATTAATTTTAGGGGCAGTTGGATTGGAATTTGTGTGTTCAACATGAAAAATGAGAGAAATGAACTAAGCAAATTAGGCTTTTGGTATGTTTGAGATAAGATTCTGAATTTTATTATATGCTGAATTTACATGTTACAGTCTCCTTGTGTGGTTGATATCACTGTGATACCTATTTTGGTTTTGTCATGACTGGTTGTCGTTTGTTTTTGTGCAGGAAATCTTGTTGGATAATTCTGTGTTGGTAGGTCCCTGTGCCTTGTTAATCCTTTTGCAGTTTGCAGTGGTGTTTTTATTTCGTCTTTTATCTTTCCTTTTAACCATTTTAATGTAATTTCTTTTAGCATGTCAAGTGATATTTTATTGTCATCCTAACCAGAGCCTTCCTAACTTTCTGCAGATGGCAGGAATACATTTCATTTATGTGCTTGGTGAGGGATAATTCTGTTTTTAGTGTGTTAAGTACAGAAAGGGAACTGTTTGTACATTTAAGTTTTAATGTGATGCTTGCATTTTATGTCTTTTATTTAGTCCTGTCCCCTGCTTAGAATGTGGGAGAATGAGAGAGATGAAAAATGTGCATCTTGCGTTATTTCGGTAGCCTCAATTGTGCCCTCTGATTTTCCCTTTTAAAAATGAGCACGGAATTTATGCATGTCCAACTCGAATGTGTAGCCTGCTTGCATAAATGTTGCATTAAAAGTCTCACTTGTTTTTAACGTTGCAATTAAAGTGTGTCAGGTTTCTTTCCTTGTAGAAGAATTATGCAGAAAGTGTATCTTTTTGTGTATTAATTACGTAACTCAGAGTATTGTAGATTCATGTGCATGCATAGAAATTCCAAAGAGGAAGCTGAGTTTTGTTAATCTAACAAAGCTGAAATTCTGTAGTGCTTATTCTTTTTGTCCTTAAGTTGCTTTCTTTAAGCATATGTTAACTAATATATATTAGTCATTTTGACTAACATATATTGGCCTCTTGCTGACAAATGAGGAGCACAGCCTAATGCAAGGTTTTCCTGCAGAAGACATTCAGCTCTATTTAAGGATGGTAACAGCTAAGGGTACACAACTGCTTGTTGTAGAGAACAATTTTTTTATGATAAATTAAGATTAATTTAGAAGAAGATGCATAAAAATTGTTGTAGCCATCTTGCCTGACCACACAGCTAGTTTATCGTATCTCTAGGATTCCCTTCAGGATTGTCTTAAAATTGAAAGAAGCAAATAAATAACAGAAAGCTCCACTCTAACAAAAACCCCTTGAGGCTATGTCTTGGGTTTTTTAAGTGTTTTTTCCTTGTTCCAGTGATAGAGAATCTATGATCATGTATTTTCCAGTAAAATAACCCACACACTGGCCTGTTGGTGTTAAAATATGATGGTGCTATGAACTTTTTTGCTAGAGACTGCTCAGGAGAGTTGACCTGTCTCAGTGTCATACATTTACCAGTAACTCTCACCCTTTCTCTCACCTTCTCTAAAACATAATTTAATGTAAACTGAATATATAGTTTTTATTTTTTTTCCAATGAAACTGCAGCAGTGTTCTCTTTTCCTTTCTTATGAAGTTCCTTTCATGCATGGAGTTCTTTTTTACTAAAGCCTGATTGACTCTCTCACCCTTGGTTTCACTGACATTTCTCTAGTTACATCTGGTGATGACTTGTGCTGAGTTTTCAAGCTCATTTTATGCATATACCCAGTAATCAAAGAATTAATTGTTCATTGAGACCATGAGTCACCTGGCATTGAAGTTAATGGGGATCTTTGTACTATATTGGTTGAGAGGTGGATCCAGCCCCAAACCAATATTGTAAGTTGCCTTTGGAGAGAAAATGCTAAAAGTTCTGATATGTTTGTAAAACTGATTACAGGACTTGCAGAGCCTTTAATTTGGGGGTTAAAAAAAAAAAGCTGAGCAAAAAGAGCATCAGTTATGTGTTTACTGACTTAACAGATTTGCCATAGCTGTGGTTGTTCAGAAAATACCAGCCTTACTGAGGTATTGCCACAGAGGTTTGTTAGCCATCTTACTGTATCTTCTTGCATGTTTCAGATGAATCTCTGTAGCTCATACTTATTACTGAGACGTGCAGTGGTGGCTTGCTTACGTCAGCTTGTGCAAAGAGAAGCTGCTGAAGTATCAGAATATGCTGTTGCACTAGTGAAAGAGAGCAAAGAAGATTTTACTCCAGGTAGTGTATTGAAGTTTTGAGATCAAAGAGCTTGACATATTGACAGTGAATTTTAAACACATTTTGCCATGGGTGTGAAAACTTTGCTACATTCTTGAAATCTTAGACTCAAAACATTTTCTACCTCAGTTGTCTGTATAGTACCAAATTATGATAAAATGGAGAAAATGAGGAAATGCAAGGGGAGTTCCAGAGAAATCTAAGCCTATCTAGCCAGTAGCTCTTGTATTAACTTTTTGCTAAAAGGCCTGAGAGTGATCACTAGTTCATCCTCATGTGCTTTTCTGTGAGTGAGTGGTGTTAAAAAGTTATTTCACTTTGGCTTTCAGTTCAAGCTCATTTGGAAATTCTCAGAAAAGATAGACTATAGCCATTTTTAAAAACTGCTGATATTTAAAATTTGTAATATTGGTCAAATAAAATTGGTCATATTAATTTAACAAATTATTTCCATTTGTCTGTTTTTGTGCTTTTTTGGAGAATAGCTTTAACTTCCATTTCAAGTTAAAATATTCTTTTAGAATTATCTTATTAAGTAAGGTAAGTGAAATAATTTTTTTCAGGAGCTAGATGCTGTGGTGATGGTAATGCTGTGACATTCAGAGTAGGATTCTTCTTATTTTTTGCTGGGTTAACTTTCTTCCTGTTGTTAATATGTTTCTGTAAAAGTTCAAAGTTTCTTTTGTATTCGTAAGTTAGCTATAGTGTTAAAGTGAAAAATATAATTGTTTCAAAAATATTTTAGGGCTATTAAGTACTTGTTCAAAAGAGACCCTGTGTGCAACCTTCAGTGGGCTTTCTGTTGTCATTACTGCAGTTTTGTTATGTAGAGTACTCAGCTCACAGACTTTGTTCTTAGCAGATGTGAACATCAGAGAAATAGGCCTGGAGGGGGCATTGCTGGGCTTGCTGGACAAAGAATTGGATCCAAGATTGTGCCAAGATATCAAAGAGACTCTGACTCATATGCTTACTTCAATGGCAGTTGAGAAGCTCTCTTTTTGGCTGAAGCTTTGTAAAGATGTTCTTGCTGCCTCTGCTGGTAAGTCGTAATACACTGTAGTTGAGAACACTATCAGAGGAAGTCCTGCAGCAGTACACTATGTCACTGAGGGAAAGTGTTCATGTTTCTTGAATGTTTGCCATTTATAAAGTGTATAATCGTCATTCATATTGAAAGATTGGATCCTTTAACTTAGTTCCTTCAGAGGAATATGCCTTTCTCTCTTCTGATTGCCTTTTCCCCATTGAACAAGTTCTTGTAAACATCTTAGGATGTGTTGCCTGTTCATATTCTTGATTTATACTCCTAATGTTAACTTATTTCTCTACCAGAAATGGAAATGCAGAAACGTTTGAGCTTGTGAGTCCTGTGCAATTACCTGCAAGAAAAATAATCTGATCTGTTCTTCTATTAGTAATAGGAATGATGCAAACCTATTGTATCATAATGAAACTCTTGAGCAGACAAAATTATTACTGTGCTGAATACTGACGGGGGTAAAGGAAATTCTTTTACCTGCAGTGCAGGAGGAAAACTTCTTGGATTTAGATTTTTTGATTTGGAATAGTTATAGCTTCTAATGCATCACACATATTAAAAGGGGGTTTTTTGGATTGCTTCTTTCACTGCAGTTCTTAATTTACTTTTGTGGTATTGATCTTGTCTTCCAGCAAGTAATATCAACCAAATGTAGACAGTTTTGTTATATTTTAATTCTGACATTTACTGTAAGATACCAAGATTGAAGGAAGTCCCTCTGCATTTGAGGCTAGATATAGACTTTGAAGAGATTTCTTTCTGTAGTTTTCAGTTACAGTAAGGAAGAATATTATATTTGGTTTTTTTTCCTCTGTGTCCTAAATACAGATTTCAATACAGTAGCATCAATAGATACCACTCAAGAAGAGGAAACTGCCAAAGTGGATGATATATCTGTATTAACGTTTGACAATGATGACAGATTCCATCCTTTCCGAAATCCACGATGGTCTACCAGAGTTTTTGCTGCAGAGTGTGTTTGTAAAATTATAAGCCAGTGTGAAAATGCAGGCAGTGCACATTTTGACATAACTTTGGCTCAGGAAAGAAAACAACGTGATTCAAGAGGTATGTGTTAAGCACTGGAAGAATTTCATAGAATGCAAAGTATGTTTACAATAAGTATTAGCTCTTTGCATCTTAATGAAATTAATCATAAATTTGTTGTTTGTAATCAATGAAGCCTTTAATTACTCTGATTGGAAGCCTGTATTCATTAAAGTATAGAGAATTTTTATTTGCTAAAAGAATGTCATCTTACTGCAGCATTTACACTCAGTTTCCTGGTTATAGTACTATGGCATATGTGTAGGAAGGCGTTGTTTCTGAATAAGCACCGGCAGTCACAAGTGATAGCTGGCACCAGCCTACAACATCGCAGTTTGGTATCTGGGAGTATGACTTAAAAAAATGCCACTTTTTTTCTTTCTATAATTTGCATAATCACCAGTAGAAACACAGTGCCATTTTTCAGTACCTCTCTATGTTTATGTGGAGGTGTTTTCCTCAACACTCTTTTTTAGAAAATCTGTCTCATGCATAAAGATATTTATACTTTCTTCTAAGTACTTTTTTTTAATATTTAAATGGAAAACAGACTAGATAGCTAACATAAGGTAGCCAAGTAAAATTGATGTATGTGTAATCTGCCGGAAGTGAATCCTTGATATGGGTTAGGGTAAAGTGTAAAATATACATTTTGAAAACATTTGAAACAGTCTTATAAAACACATTATGTATAAATTTAAATTTAATAAAACTATTTTGCTTTTTTAATTTCTGTTTTCAGATGACTTTTTGGTATTGCATCTAGCTGACTTGGTCCGTATGGCTTTCATAGCTGCCACAGATCACAGTGATCAACTTCGTCTTTCTGGGCTTCAAACGTTGCAAACTGTTGTTCGGAAGTTTGCAGCTGTTCCAGAACCAGAGTTTCCAGGTCATGTAATCCTGGAGCAATATCAAGCCAATGTAAGCACCATTGCTAATAACTTAGGAAAGTTTAGAGTTACAGTCGATTACTAAAAGAAATTTGCATTTGCAGTGTGCAGGTGCAGAGCTGGGTTTCAGTTACTTTGTTACTGAAGTATTGTTAATGTCTTCAGACTTAACTTCCTTAGAAATCATCTTTTCAGTTGGCATATAATTTTTCAGCTCCGAAGTTTTTCAGGTTTCATCGTTTTCCCCTCTTGAACACAACAAAACCAAAATAGATCATTGGTGGGGTTTTTTCGGAAAGCATTGGTTTCAGGGTGTGAAAGTATCGCAAGAAATATTAGGAATAACTATAATTTTAAACTCAGCTTAGAAATAAGTAGCCTTTGCACAGCAGCCATCACATTTTGAGATCTTGGCCAATAAATAAGCTAGAAGAGGTAGAAATGTGGATTGTACTCATAAGGTTTGTTTGAGTTAAGTCTTGGTTTAGATTTACAGAAAACATGTCCTAGTCATTTTGCATTCCAGACCACACTTGGGTTAAATATGACAGACAGCTGTGTTAAGCTTCATACAGCTTCAATTTCTAGCAGGCACTGAATAGGTCAGATCACTTTCTCTCATAGAATTGGGGAGATCCTGACACTGAAGACATCCTAACCTACTTTGATCTTGCTTTTGCCATTATAATTCTATTTTGTTGGCACTCCTTTGTGGGAAAGAAGTGCTATGGTCTAGTCTGAAGCTATCAAGGGAAAAAAATAAGCCATCTGTCCTTGCTGTCTAAAACCATCAAGCAGGTCACAAGTAAAGCTGATCATTTTCCTTTTAAGCTTCAGTACTTTTAAGGTGTTTCTGCTAATACTGTGCACAGATCTCATCAGCTGTTTCATATAAGTTTAGGAGATGTGAAACTGTTAAAAATCAATTTTTTTTCCTTAAAAATATCATAGTAATCCAGAAAAAGGTTATATAAATTTTCTGGGCTTAAGTAACAACTTCCTAAAATCTTGTTCAGAAGTTCCATAAATAGAATCTCAGCTTTAGAGGGTCTTAACTGTTTCTTTGCTCTTTAATCTCACTGAAACAGTCTGTGAAAAAATGACTAAGGAACTATGCTTTATAAAGGAAAACTGTAACAAAGTCTGGTTATGAAAAGTAAGTATTTAGTTGATTGTTCACTATGTATTAAATATTGTATAACTTCTCTTTAGGTTGGAGCAGCACTTAGGCCTGCCTTTGCTCCCGAAACTCCTCCTAATGTCACAGCAAAAGCATGTCAGGCAAGTGTTGAAAGTCAGAAGTCTCTTAGGTAATAGACCCTCTGAAATACTTTTTTTTTTTTGCGTGATACACAACACAAGAAGAAGGAAATAAATCCTCTAACTTCAAATCCTCCATGCACAAAAAATAATGTCACCTCTATGTTGTGACAACACAAAGATTTTTGTCACTTTAAAGTCTTTGTAGCGGTTGTAAAGACTTTGTAGCGGTTGATGTTTTGGCTGTTGTTTGTGACACCCCACTAATGTTTTGGTTTTCACTATTTAAGTATATTAAACTGTGATGTCATTTAACATTTGATATTGTCTGAGAGCAACTGTATCTTGGTAGAAATTAAATCTGGTTTTCATAATTTTACAGATGGAAAAAAGAGTATCCACAGGTGGTTTTTTCTTGTTCCTCATTGTTTCTGTTTTGCAACACTAGGTATGCAGTGCCTGGATAGCAAGTGGTGTAGTAAGTGATCTTAATGACCTTCGAAGGGTTCACCAGTTGCTTGTGTCCTCTTTGCTCAAAGTGCAGGCTGGAAAAGAAGCACAAAATCATCAATATAATGAAAGCACCTCAACCATGGAAGTACTAGCTGTCCTAAAGGCTTGGGCAGAGGTTAGTGTAACAGCTCTGCAGTATTAGTCTTGATATCTGGTAGGTGATTTAGAACCTTTCAGACAGAATTTTCAGGAATTTCTAACATGCTTCTTTAAATAGAAGGTGCTGACCCATCATTTTGCTTTTCTACCTCTAAAAGTACATGAGCTTCGTAAACTTGACAAAAGCACTGCTAATTAAACTGGTTTTATTATACTATACGTTAAGAATAACGACTCATACTTAAAAATATGAATTCCTTAATATATTCTAATAGTTCATTTAAAAATGTATGTTGTAAGTGGTTATGGCGATGGTCCACTCAAGGTACCATTTTAAATTGGTGTCATTTTTCTCATTGTTTATTGGCATTTTGTATCTTGGAAATAGATCTTTTCAATTAATATTGTCAGTTCAGTACTGCTTTATTTAAATTAAAGTCAGCTCATGTGAATACCTGTTTTAATATGTGTAAATGCAAGGTTAAATATTTAAAAGTCAAAAGTGTGGACCGTGTACACCACCTCCAAAAGATATGTATTAGAAAGTAGTGATGATGGCCTTGGATGCTGATGGTTGATAACCAGCTAAATGTGAGCATGCTCTGAAGGTGGATGATATTTCAGTGTATAACCAGGAAGGTACTTTGGAGGAGAAAGTATGCAATAGATAGTTTTTATGTGAACATTTGTAGAAAAATATGCCAATGTTTTGTGTGCATATTTGAGAATGGATATTGACGAAATAGGAAATCCATTGGAGACAAGCTAGCAGGTGGGAATAAAAGTCTTGAAAACGTACTTACATTGAGAGATTTAAGTAGGTCGGTTTATTTAATCTGTTCAGGAAAATAGATAAAGTACTGTGATCAATTTAAAATAATTACACAAAGAACAGGTTTTTTATAGCATATAACAACCTTTCGCTGGTCAGAAGCCAGGACAAAATTCAGACCAGACGTGAGGCTCAACTGTCAGAAATGAAGATCTGTAGATTGTTCCAGCCTATAATTAAGATCACTAGAATTCTTCAAAGCAAACTCTGTAGAGCTTCCTAAAAGCTTTTGTGACCTGTAATTTACAAATATTTCACTTAAGCCCTAGGCAGTTCCTTCTCTGTTAGAATCTTACCTATTTCTTGTTTACAGAAGTTGAAGGAATTCCCCCATCCTGTTGCTGCAGGGAGGTGTGAGAAAAGGGCTTGGTGTGTGTTTAGTTGCTGGTCTGGGACAACCCACCACAACTAGCAAACATGAAAAAGATACAGAAATCATAATTGCAGGAGACTAGTACTCAACAAAGCTGACGAGATTTGTTGCATCTAAATGTGTCCTTTGTAGTTGAGGAGAGCTTCCCTCCAGGGGCATTTAGGAGATACTATAAAGGGCTGTTTGTCTGAAACATTCTCAATTCTATCTTTTTGATAACCAGAGAGATACCTAGGGAAATTAGCATTAGGAAATTAACCTATAGATGGTAACACCCAAAGTTTGCAAAGTATGCAAGACTGTACTTTTCATTCTTTACTGCTAACATGAAGTAATACATAATTTTGAGAAGTCAGTTTCAAGTGCCATACAGCATTTCAGTTAAAAAAATATTTAGGAATGGGTTAACTGTTGTTTCCAAATCATTATTATAGGTATATTATTTGATAATTCTTCAGCCTTGTAGCTCTAACAGGGTTTGATGGTTGGAAGCAGAAACTGGACAAATAATATATTAATTTTTAAGAGCAGGGAACTTAATTGCAGGTAGGAATTTTAGTAGTTTTCCCATTTTGGGGATTCTTCCATCATGATTAGCTGGGGAATGGATTCAGAATGTTTAGAGTGCTTGTTCATCCATGCCTAGTGGACTTGAAGCAGAAATAGATTTAGGAAATCTCATGCCTGCTCAACAGTCGTGCTAGTGATCACAGTAGTTTTCCAAGTGTTAATATTTGTAACTCTCTATCCAAATATATCAACAGGTTTACATAGTTGCAGTTGAAAAGCAGAAAAATCAAAGTGATACACACAAGCAATGTTTAAAACTTGCAAACTCCTCAGAAGAGAGCTACAGAGATACAACATTTTCAGCCAGTGGACTTCTGGACTTGGTACAGGCAGATCTTGGAACACTGAGCAAGCTCTGGCTTGCTGCACTTCAGGATTTTGCTCTCTTAACTTTGCCTCCAGAATATGCATCACACCTACCTGCTGAAGGTAAAAAGGCAAATGAGTTGTATTTTCATAAGTCCCTTGTAAGCAAACCGACTTGTGTTAAGATCATAGTAAGATTAAATTGTATAGATAATAATCCTACTTATGGACCTATTTAAAGATCAGGACTGCTTTTGAGAACAGAGGTTTCATGGATGTGAAGAGTGGTTTGGTATTCTTATTTGTTGGCTAATTTTATGGTTGAAAGAAGAAATGGGTAATCTACTGGATTCTGTCCAAATAAATCTAAATGAAGTACCCTCATTGGCCTGAATTTTAATACTAAACATTTTAAAAAAAAGTCATACATAAAACACAATCCTGTTTTAAGAATGAGAAAATACAGTAGTTGAAAGTAAATTAATGTCTTAAAACTGATTCCTTTTCTTGTAGGTGGTACATTTTATACAGCAGAGACAATTGAAAATGCCAGACCTCATTACTACAACTCCTGGGCGCTGATACTTTATGCTACAGCCTTATGGCTTACTAGCACAGGTTTCATTGTTGTTGATCCAGATGAAGGAGTTACAAATCTCTCCAGACCTGTTACCCCAACTACCATGTGTCAAGATTCTTCTACCAGGCCCTTGGTGAAATCTCCTGAGGATGTGAATACTGACAGATTTCATCTTATCTTGGGTTAGTGAGTGAGTGCATAATCTGCCTAGATGCTGTAACTCAAAATAATTCTTACTAGAAAAAACTGTTAGCAGGTAAATATTTAATTATTAAAATTCAACTGCATCATTGAATATCACATCTTTCGGAAAAACATACAGTCAGAAGAATTTTAAGTTGTAGTGAGAAAACCATAAGTCATTTTCCCAAATATGGTACAAAAAACAGTGTGAGCTAAACAAACCCTAAACAAATGCTTATTGCTCTGCTCATAAACATGCAAGTTCAAGGGAGGATTTTATGGTGTTTGTACCAGTACAGTTACAGAGTGTATGGATTAGTTTCACTGAAGTACAGTTTTACATCACACAATAGTGTATAGGTTGGAAGGGACTTGCGGAGGTCATCTTATCCACCTCCTGCTCAAGCAGGGTCACATAAAGCCAGCTGCCCAGGACCATGTCTAGACAGCTTTTGAATATCTCTGTGGGTGGAGACTCAACCTCTCTGGGCAACCTGTGCCAGTGCTCGGTCACCCACACAGTAAAGAAGTGTTCCCTTACATTCACGTAAAGCTCTGTTAAGCCTCCACTACTGCAGAAGCTAATCAGGTAGTTGAATTAGTCCCAGTTCTCTAAATTTACAAAATTAGGCATTTCTGATTATATGTTTTTCTTGGTCTCTCTTTTGTATCCTTCTTTTTGTAATCCCTTTTTGGAATGAGTTTGTATGACTTTATTGCATATGTCTTCTTTTGAATCCCAGTCTTTCTGCAGAGAGCCATTTCACTTTTGAAATCTATTGCTCCCTCAGTTAAAAGTGGGACCTCTGATACAAAAGCTGCTCATTTTCCCTGCTTCCTCTACTGCTTAGTGCATCAAATTTCACCTACTTGACTGTGGGCATCTGGCTTGTTTATTCTGCTTTTGAATAAAATAACATTTTAATTTTAACTCCCTACAGAGAAATGGAAAGAATTTAAAACCACTTTTCTCTTGCACAGCCATTGTTTAGTGGACATTGATTGGTTTCCCAAGTCATCACACATTTTGGAATTACAGCCGTACAACTGGACTGAGAATATGGATTGCCAGTTTATATGACTGTTATCTCCAATATTTTGAGGTGTCCTGAAAGCTGAGAAAAAAGATAGCTCTTATCTGCTCTACAGTTTGCAAGCTTAGGCTTCATGTAATTTACTTACTGCTGGTTATGTAGTTGCGGTAGTTGGCATCTTCAGCATTTTTTTTAAATGAAAAGATAAAGCCCCAGCCTTAGAGTTTGTGAACTACTATTACTTTTACCATTTCCTTCTACTACATAAATCAGAGTGATTAGGCAAATATTCTGCTATATACTCATTATGAATTATCCTGTCTGATCATTGGACCTCATGTTCAGTGTTTTATTCAGAAATTGCTGGGGTTTTATTTATGTTAATAGCCAGTTATAATTGGGTCTTACACTGTCTAGAAGGTGAAGTTTCTTTCATTGTTTTGATGGAAATAGAGTTCTTGCCCTGAGTTATTAGCAATAGGAGATGAATTCACTTAAAATGCTACTTCTATGTTTGCTCAACCTTCTGTGACATTACCTAGTAGTCGAAAAAATTACTTCTTAAAATTTCAAGCACACATGGGGTTTTTTCTTCTGATGCTTACAGGAATTAGTGTGGAGTTCCTCTGCTCTCCTCGATCAGATGCAGCAATGGAGAACATTATTGCCTGCTTACATGCCCTGCAGGCACTCTTCGATGTTCCATGGCCAAGGTCTAAAATAGGTGGTGATCAGGTAATGCATAATGACCAAATGCCCCCCAGAATTAAGGCATAGTTTTAGTCTGAAGAGTCTCTACATTCTCTTGTATTTCCAGGAATCTTCAGTGTAAAAGTAGTAGGTAAATTATATGCTTTACCCAAATCCAGAGCTGTAGAGGGAGGACATAAAAAAGAGCACAGTGTGGAATTTGTAAGGTGAGGGGCAGAGAATTTGAGGGCATTTCATCAGGAAGACATAATTAGATGAGTAGGATGAGAGCCAGGTAAAGACAAAATTCTGGAAAAGAGAGTTCTCTTACTCTCTCTGACAAGGCATGGTTGAATTAATTCTGTTGTAAAAATCAAAGTTGATAAAAGAAGACTGGACAAAAGCAGTGATACTAAAAAAAGAAAAAAGGCAAAACTGAAAAAAAAGCATTACACAATGGTGATCCTAAGAAGAAGTAGTAATCTGAAATTTCTTTTTTTTTCCTTTAAATTACAGTTTATACCATCCTGTGTGCCATGCAATTGTCTAACACAGTAGAAGTGATAAAGCCTGTGGACATGGCCAGGTTCTGCTGATTGTTGATGTTCTGTCCAAGCAAATGGCACATAGTGTAGGTGGGATACAATGTAGTGTCCCCACCTTCAAGAGTTAAGAAGCCATAAGATAAAGATTACTTGGGGGTTTTGTAGTTGTTTTAAGTACCCTATGTCTTAAATTACTATGATAAGTATTTTGTTGGGAGACTTGATTGGGACTGCTGTTATTGGGAGCTAGGAGCTGGATGTTGAAGAAAATGCCAACTCCTATGATTGTATCAATTACATTGTGTTCCTTAGTGAGATCAATCAGTAATACTGTTGGCTGTAACAAGTACTAACAAGTTCCTAAAACTCCTGCATTAAAATTAAGGTATATTAGATGTTTTTCTTGCTGTAGGAGTTGGGTGTAGAGCTGCTGAATGTTTTGCATCGACTGATACTGACCAGAGAATCACCTGATATTCAGCTTGCTGCCCTTGAAGTGGTTCGCTTGATTCTTTTTGCAGCTCAGGAACATGTGAAGGAAAAGAGGAGAAGTGCAGAAGGTACAGTACTGTATGAGATGTTTGAGTACCTATTATCAGGGTTAAAGCAATTCTTTCTTGGAAAACTGGATTCCAGGATGCATCTTAATTAAAGTTTTTCACATTTAGATTCTAATTCTAGTTTACTTAAGACAGTCCATATTCCTGACATTAGAAATTCAGGTGGTATGATGGATAACAGGTAGTTTAGGTGTTGAACAGAGGGTAGAAAGTGAGGAGAAAAACTGCAGAAACTGCAGCTGGGTGGTGTCAGGGAGGGAGGAGTCCTAGTGAAAAGCTGGGGTCAGCTGCAATTGAGCAATGGACAGACTTGCCACACACAGCTGTTACAAGCCAGGTTCCAGTAGTTACTCTGATTGTAACTTCCTAGCATTCACTTTCTAAAAGGAAAAAACTGGGAGAAGAATCAAAGTGCTTGTATCAGGTGACATCATATTGGCTTGGTGCCTTAGGATGTTGTATGTGGAAGTCTGTTGCGCACCCTTTTCCCTTTTGACAATCACTCCATAGTTTGCTTATTTGGAAGAATGGATGTTTGCTAGTAGAATTTTGAATACATACCCGTGCACATACATATGTGTCGAGATTATAATTTGGTGCTGAAACAGTCATAAGAAATAAACTTTTTGGAGACAAGTCACAGCCTGCAGACTTCTGCTATATTCCTTGTTTTTCTTTCAGTTGATGATGGTGCTGCAGAAAAGGAAACATTACCAGAATTTGGAGAAGGCAAAGACACAGGGGGACTGGTGCCTGGGAAATCATTAGTCTTTGCAACACTGGAGCTGTGTGTTTGTATTCTTGTCAGACAGCTTCCCCAGCTCAACCCTAAATTAACTTGTAGCCCTGCAGTTCAACCTGGAAAACATCTGTTACTGTCAGAAGATGGAAGCAGACTGGTAGCAGCGGCATTAGTTATTCTCTCTGATATTCCTGCAGTCTGCTCTCCTGAAGGTATGCTATTTCATCACAAGAAAAGATTAATGAAAGAATATCAGGCCCTTCTGTCCCCTTGTTATTACCTAATTTCTTAGCTGATTAAATCTGGCAGCAAGTTTTGTTGATTTGCTTGTGACAATTTCCTTTTCTAATTTTTTTTTTGACTGTCAAATTGCAAAACAAGTTACAAAACTGAAGCAGTTAAATGAGTAGTTTCTCTCTTCCTCCCACCCTATAGCAGTGCAATTAATAGATTCATTTTGTACTGGGTAGTAAACAACAGCTACATGATTATATTCTACTTGAATTGTCTATTCTGGAATCTATAATGCAGACATAAATTTAAAAGGGAAATGTGTGATGTTACCTTCCCATCATTTGAACATTAAGAAATGGCTGTAAGGAGTTACGGTTGAATTCTCAGATTAGTTGACTTTTACCCATGATTCATTTTGGATTCACTCCAAACTTTAAGATGGTGCCCCACCACCAACCCTCAATGTCATATTCATACATATTTCAGTACTGTTACAGCCACACATATAAACCATTTCTGTCCTACTCTGTTCCTGCCTTAAGTATTTTTGTTACACCTTATGCAAATTCTTGGCATTTACCACCCCTGAAAATTTCTTCTTTTTTTTAAAATTTGTTTTCTGTTATATTATTCTTCTATGTGGAATATGATACTCCAAATGGAGTAGCTGGCAGCCCTTGCAATCCTTGTAAGATGATGATTTGCTTTCTCATTTCCATCTGCAGCCCATTAATTTATCAGTTCAAAGTGAAAGGAAATACACATCGCACCACTCAATCTGAGGACAACTATGTTGTGTGAAAAATAATCTGTGATTTTTTTCTCACTGTAGTTGTTTTCATCTTTAGCAAACAGCTTGCAGGATCAGACCACAGGGAATGTGAGAGAAGTTAAGCATTTGGTTCAGGTGACTAAAAAGAGGAGCTGAAGCTTGCTTATACAGTCAGTTGAATAAGGAAGCAGCTCCAAAAGTCAGCTGACATAATCAAAGAGATGAGAATTCCTCTGTGGAATTGCATAATTTTTTCTCCTTTAGTAGGTAACTGAAGTTACACTCCTGTGACTGCCACATCTCTTCCTTCAGGCCCCTGTCATGATATGTGTGCATAAAAAAATTTGCAAGTAAATGATGTTCATGACCTAAATTTCCTACTGAATTCCAACACTAAAGTCTCAGCTGTTCAAAAATACATGTCCTCAGCTTCAAAAAATACTTGTGCGTAAGTCAGAGACCCTCATTATTCAACAGGCCTCTCATGAACATCAGTGTATTAAAATCTTAAAAACGTAAGCATTTTGCTGATTAGGGAATGCAATAAGCATATTAACCCATATGCTTAACTCTGTGCTTTGCTGAGTCCTAACTTAGGACAGGAGCAACACATAAGTACGCAGGTTTCTAGATTGCCTCCAATATATGCAGAATTCTAGATTACTGTTAGATTCCAAGACATAAAAATAAGTGAAACTGCTATGCCACGTTATTCCTGTGAATTTTAAAATATTTTTAGTGCTCTGTCATTATGACTGGTCAACTATCAGATTCTCAGACACGAAAATCTCTTCAGTAGCCTAAGGAACAATCCGCTTCTCTCCTTAGGTCTTCTCTTTTCCAAGATATTTTTTAGAGCTTCTATTTTAGTTCTGGGGGGTTTTATACATATATTTATTCTGAAGTCCTTATTACTCTTACTAAACTCTTGACTTCAGTGATTTCCTAGAGCAGTGGCATCTTTAGCTAACTACACATCATTGAGTAGAAGTTTCCTCTTGCCAGTTTTGAAATTACCCCCATTAATTTCCTTCACTGTATTGTCTTCATGTGCAAAGTATACTTAGATGCTTATACTTTGTTTTCTTCTTTCTATGTAGTAGTATATACAAAGAATTTACTATGTATCAGTATATATACTATACATATACTGTATATATATATATACACAGTAGATATGTATAGTATATATACTAGTATATACTGTATACGCTACTATATATACTTTCATGGCTTCTCTTCCATGAGAACCACCTCCTTAGTGGTTCTGATTTTTCTGTTCTTGCTTTTCTCTGAATATGACATAATTCTAAACTTCATGTAGTAAAATCATCGAGGAAAAGATATATAATGCTAATTTTAAGGGGGAAAAGGTTTAAATTCACTTAAGCAGTCTGACTCCCTGTTTGCTATAGCAGGCCACATGATATTTCAAATCTTTTCTCTAAATTACCAGTGCCTCTCTTCATAGATATGCTTAAAAATTATAAATTATTAATAAAAAAGAGAATCCAAGAAAACTACCTCAATATAAAATATTAAATTTTAAAAGTACCTGCATTTTTTTTAGATTTCTGTTAAATTAGTTTGCATTGTTTTACAGGAAGTGTTTCAGTTCTTCCTACTATTTTGTACCTAATTATTGGAGTACTTAAACAAACTGCTGTGAAATTGCAAGATGGCCAGTTACGTCTGACAGTTGCTGCATCTCTACAAGCTCTTAAAGGACTCTTGTCTTCTCCAATGGCTCAAGCAGAGAAAAGTCAGAATGCTTGGACTGATCTTCTACGTAGTGCTTTGGTCACAGTGCTTGACTGTTGGGATCAAGGTAAGCACAAATGTTGGGTTTATGAGTTTAAAAACCAAATTTAAAATGTTTGTGTGAAGTGTTGCTTGGTTTTATTTAAATTGAATTCATGCACATCTGAAAAAAGACTAGTCACTGCTTAGTCACAAGAGAATTAGCTGGTTACCAAGTACTGTTGAAACTATCGTGCGATCTTGTCCCTACAGTGCATATGAGAAGTCATCATCTATAAAAGTATAAACGTGGGTGCCATGATTTAAGCCCAGCTGGAAATTAAGTACCATGCAGCCACTTGCTCAACCTCCACTCCCTCTTCCCCCCACCCTAGTGGAATGGGGAGGAGAATCAAAGTAAAACTTGTATGTTAAGAACAGTTTAACAATTGAAACTAAAGTAAAGTAATAATGGTAAATTATTATAATAATAATGATGAGAAAAAGGGAAAAACAAGTGATGCAGTGTGCAGTTGCTCATCACCCTCTGACCAATGCTAGACCCCGCTTCCCAAACCCAGATCATCCTCTCTTCCAGGTAACTCCCCCCAGTTTATGTACTGGGCATGATGTTCTATGGTGTGGAATATCCCTTTGGTCAGTTCAGGTTACCCATCCCAGCTATGCTCCCTCCCAGTTTCATTTGCTTACCTTCTCACTGGCAGAGCATGAGGCAAGGGATAAAGTCCTTGACTTAGGATAAACACAGCTTAGCAAAAACCAAAACATCGGTGTATTATCAACACCATTCTCATTCCGAATCCACAACACAGCACTGCAACAGCTACTGAGAGGAAATCAGCTCTACCCCAGCTGAAACCAGGACAGTGGTTTGAGGGCTTACTCCTGTGTTGTGTAGTGCCACAGTGTAGTTCCATGGTACGAAGGCATAAACAGGAGCTATGGCTTCAGTGTACGGCTGAGTGTAAAAGACAGCTGTACACTGAGTGCAGGTTCTCCACTAAGAGTTAGTGTCTGTAGTGAAGCAAAGGGTGTTAAAGCAGTAGTGCAAGAAAAGAATTTTTTGTCTTCAGTCAGTTTACTGTGTGCTGCTGCTTCAACTTCCTGAGTTTGTAGTATTTTTATTGTTCCTTACGTTTAATCTCCTAAGTTGTAATTTATTGTTGGAACTTTTCTTTACAAAACTGTTTAAGTTACAAGAAAATAATATATTCTAAATCCAAGTTTTATATTATTCTCAAAATGATTGTACTTTAATATGTCATACTAGCTCTTCAAAGATATTTATTGTACTTTATACAATGAAACAGTAGAATAGGAGTATGCTGTAATTTTAAGTATGCATATGATCACCCCTAAATTCCCATTTTGGCCTTGGCTTTTATTGCAGTAGAAGTCCATACCACTCTATCAGAGTATGTTGTGTATTTGAAAACAGAGGTTCCTAAAGAAACATAGATGTTGGTATTTCTATTCCACCTCTTTGTACCACTTAAACTCACAGAATTTTTAATGTAAATCTAACAATCTTCTTCGTTAATGTAAATCTAACAAGTACTTTGTTGATAGTAGATGGCCTTCTCCAAGAATTCGATGAAGTCAGCCTTCTCACTGCTATTACAGTATTTGTTATGTCTACCAGCCCAGAAGTTACTACTGTAGAGTGCCTTCAGAAGCGTTGTATTGAGAAGTTTAAAATAACACTTGATTCAAAAGATCCTCTTGTAAGTACTGGTGAAGTTATAAGAATATCACTACATACTGAATGAACCTCGGCTTATTTTAGTTGTGTTGCTAGTCCTGTGTGTTGATGGAAGTTAATTCTCTCCTGACTATATCTGTTGTATTTTAAAATACAGTCTGAGCAGTTGAGCAAGAACATGCCCAGCAGTGCATTTAATCATTGTTCTGTATGCAATTCTGGACTCCTATTATTTCTTTCTTTTATTGCATCAGACTCAGTGCTTTATACGTTGCTAAGTACATGATAAAGTTGTGTAGTGTTTCAGGCACCTGTCGAATTTTATTTGTTCATTTTATCTTCAACACACAGATACTATCTTTTGCAGAGGAAATCCCTCAGCTATGAGTCTTTGGGAGCTGGAGCAAGTACCACTACAAAACTGTTACTATCCCATAAGCATCAGCTCCTGGCCACTGCTGGATGCAGCTTACTGAACTGGATTAATGCTTTGTTCTGACCTAGCATAAATATTTTCATGTTAGTGGCATTAGATTATAGTGCCACAATTCATATATAACTGACCTGCACCTAAAAAAGTAATGTATCAGGGAAAAAAAGTATTTATACAAATGGCTTTTCTAGGTATTGGGGCTACCTCACTTTCGAAGTTAAGTTCTGAAAATAACATGCATTAGATTTCATATTTGTTAGAATTCACTGTAAACCGCTTTCTTGCATCTTCTCTATATATATTTGTGAAGTAATAAAAATTAAACAAAGTTTAATTTAATTGAGAAATAAATATAAGACAATTCTTTTTTATATATCAGTACATTCCTAATATTGTAAACTTTGATTTTCACTGTTAGGAAACCGGAAATGCCAAATATGACTGCAAGGAAATATTAGCATGCATTTGCAAACTTTATCCAAGTGTTAGGCATCAGAGCCATTCAGAAATTGTGTAGGAACTTCGCAGTTTCAGTCCTATTGACTTCCAACAAGATGCAAGCTTCTGCACCATTTAAGGCATTTTAAAATTGTGCCTACAGTTTGACTGGGATATTGCTTATATTTTAAGCACCACTTTTTCAGTATTATTGCACTTTTGCTAAGAAGAGAGTATTTTCAAAATAATACTAATATTCAAACAAAAATAGGTTTTTTTCCTTAACTCAAAAATGACAGAAGATATAAGACTTGATGAAAGAAACAGAAAGCATGATCTGGTTTCTATTAATAATTGATTACAAGTTATGATGCTCCTATAAAGTATTATACATGAGCAGCCTACAACCTGATGAATTTTCAAGCTGTGAGGCACATTTTCCCCCCTCCCAAAATTTTTATCTGACAAGCTGTTAGATTTAGAACACCCAGAGATGTATTTTTAAGTGTAACACTTTGTAACTGCAAATTCTGTTTTCCCTTTAGGTACAGTGTAAGTGCTACCAGCTGCTGCACTCCATCTTTCAGCATCCAAACAAAACTGTGTCGTACCCTTATATCCATTCTTTAGCACCATCCATTGTGGGGAAACTGCAGGAAACAGAAAAGGCAAAACCTGAAAATGCTGCTGAACTTCAAGTCATTCAGGAGGGAATAAAGGTGGTTACAGCTCTGACAGCAGCTGCTGAGGAACAGCACCGTAAGTTACTTCCATTTCTTGTACCCAAAGTGTTAAAGATGCTCAAAGTTGCCATAAATAACAAACTAAAACCAAAATGACCACTAGGAATTCAGTCCTGAACACTAATTGCTAACAAAATTGGTCACAGGAATGTTGGGTTTTTTACCCTACAGTTCAGCTAACCTTTGCAGCTTTACAGTTTGAATTAAATGTTAATCTGGAGAAATACTTCCATTTAGAATTTGACACTATTTTAAAAAATCATATATTTAAGTTCTGTTTTCAATGTTTATAGGTGCTCACTTGGTGGCCTGCTTTCTTCCCATGCTCATTTCCTTTCTTTTGGATGAAAATGCACTGGTTTCTGCTACAATCTCGGCAAAAAGTCTACATGAGTTTGCTTTGCAAACTCTGATGCAGATTGGTCCACAGTACTCATCAGTTTTTAAAAAACTAATGGCCTCCTCTCCAACTATGAAAGCCAGGCTTGAGTCAGCTGTTAAAGGCAATCAAGAAGGCATCAAAGTGAAGACTACTAAACATGCAAAAAATCCTGGGAAAAGTTCAAGCATTCAGCTAAAGACCAATTTTCTTTAAAGCCCCATATTGTAATTTTACACACTTTGGTATCAACAGCAAAAAAGTCCCTTTTAATTTCTAATCACAAAGGATTGTCAGGAGTTGATCTCATGTATTTCAGTTTGTGCTGAAGTATTACAGAAAGTTTTTAAGAGAAAGCAAGTCTCTGGATAACTTTCTCTTAGTGTAAGACTTTTTAAATATCTCTAAACACTATGAATAAATCAGAGGTCATCAAATCTGTATTTTTTATTATTTTGGACTAAAATATCAGACATGCACATGCCTATATTAAAAAGAATATAGTGAACTTTACCATAGATATATTTAGGAGCATCCCACACTTAGCCATTATGTAAAGTTAACTTTTTTTTTTTTAAGTCAATATTTGTCAAAAATAAGTTACTGTAATTGGTTTTTGGATTTAACAGGGACATAAATTTACTTACAGGTTGTAATCTATGCTAATTACTAATTCAACACACTGCATCATTCTTTAAACAGATTAAATATCCTTGTAAGCCTTACAATAGTTTATTGCTGATCTCAGAAAATTCAACTCAGTAAAGGTAATATGGATAGCTTTAATCCTAATAACATCTTGAGCTGGCCAAGATGTAACAAATGCTGTGAAATACAGCTCTACAATACCTCTCTGGGGACTCTGTGGTTCTTTCCAGAGTGGGACTGTCATGCATATGTAAGGATTGACAGGCTTGGTGCCTTGCTGCTTGACACAGTCTCACTTTTCAGGACATGTACTTTGATAAGTTTTTATTAGGGGAGCCAGACAATTGGAGCTTACATATCCTGTCCAGGATAGGACAGCAATTTTAACGTACTGTGCCTCAATTCAGACCTCTGCTCTATGTGGATGGATGTTCCCTGATCTCTGAATGATCGTTGATATATATATATGTAACTTAATTTCTGTATCTCTGCAATGACAGATGGATGCATTTGAAGTCACCTTGTCTTGTGTCTATAAATAAAGTGCAACAAACTCATAATAAGAAGTATGTAATTAACATTTTTATCAAGGAGCGTATTTTAATATAGAAAAGTAACTATCAAAACTGCAATAGCTATAAAGTATTTTCAAAGTACAATGCATTGACTTCTTTCTTAATACCAGTATTACCTAAACCAAACACTGTCAAACTGAGGATATGATTTCCTTCTTGAATCTAATTGCTTTAAAAGGAAGAAGAAAAAAATATTTACAGAACTGAGAAACACGCTGTGACTCAGGAAGAGTGTGATGTACTGTATTTTATTAGAAGTTTTGTATATAAATATAATTGTAAATTGTACAGAATTAACAAATCGATGAAAGTTCTAACAATTCTTTTTTCTAATTTACATAAATAAAGCTAGTTTTCTTCACTTAATATTTGTCTTAGTTATTTTATCCAATAGCAGAGGAACTCTTAAGGACTTGTGTATCAGAAAAAATAGTGTTGTGTGCTGCCTCAAGGAAACTAAAAATAAATGTTTGGGTTGGATGCATCAAGGTCTGTGACTTGACACTGCAGGTCTTCCTCTGTTCTGAGTAGCACAATGAGTAAATAAGTAGGACCAGGGAGATTCTCTGTGTGTAAATCCCTGTGTTGTGCCAAATGCTGAAATGTGTGAACTGTGGGAAGATGGTTGAGGTGCCTTCCATCTTTCCCTGGAGAACCAGAAGTCCTGAGTTCCGCCTCTTCATTGAAGTCAAATCTGTAGTTGCTGGCTGTGTTAAAAGGGACTTACATTAGATTTGCCAGTTACTCATCTTTATCTCATTAGTAATTTTTTTATCATGTTACTTTACCCTTCCAAGTTTACTGGTGGGGGTTTTTCTTTCATTTTCTTTCCCAAGGCTGCTTCTGGAAAATCATAGATTCTTATGAAACTTTAAGACTTTTAAATGAAACTCAAGTCATGTTTGGGATCAAAATGGCCAAATATGTTGCAGAGGATATTAGTTGCTAAAAAATGTATTTGTGGCTACTTTTTCATTTTCTGTCAGGTATAGTAATGTATCAACATGTTTTTTAAATGTTGATAAGACAATCTGTTGAAACCGTGCTTTGCTGAAAAACTTTTAAGAAGCATATTCAAATTGCAAGAGCACCAAGAAAAACTGTTAAAAGCCAAAAATTAAAGTTCAGTGCAGCTTAGTCTTAGATTTCTTAGGTCTTGTTGCAGTAGCTCACAACTGAGCCGTTGAGAGGTGCCATAATTATGTGATTTGACATTTCTTGATCAAGTCTTGTGGCCACATGTGGAAAAGTACCATTTTCAACATACCTGTGTATTGCAGAAGCAAAAATGATTCCAATTAAGAGAACTACTGCTAATTCTTAATGTCAGTTGTAAATTAGGACAAATGTGTGAGCTTTATTTATCCAGATAATTAATTTATCCACATAATAAAAATACCTGTACCCTGAGTTCTGCTTTCTTATGTACACATAAAACAGTGAGTTGGATCATATGAATAAATCTACTTAGTTAAGTAACATTTTATAAACGAATCTTACAGAAATAATAATTTTTCAGTTATAAAAAGATTTTGGCCTTTAGATATCAGGTTTTTGATGCAGTCTTACAAGGAACTTGCATAATTCTCTTTTTTCCTGAAGAAAGAAGTAAGACCACAGAGCAGTTTTGGTTTTAATTCTACTCTTCTTTTTCAGGTATTGCTTGACATGCAAGCTCTCATGTTTAGCCAAGCAAAAAGAGCCAAACATATGCTTAGCCATAAACCAAAGCCCCACTTTTGGCACCCCTGCTTCCTGTGTCCCTTGCCTCCTTTCTGATTGTTTTTTGTGCCATTTCTCTGCAAGCACCAGTAAATTTTTTTCTAGTAACTTGTTTTTGCAATGAAACATGTGGCCTGCATGCATGTTTACTTTGTATGTTTCCTCTGTTTATACAAGAAGTTTAATGGGTTTGTGTGACAAAAGATCCTGTCTATGTCTAGCCTCAAGTGCATATATACACATATGAGTACCTCATGGAATGTACTATTTAAATACTATGCAAAAATTATTTGCAGACAACTTTCTGTTGACTGCAACAAACCAGAATTAGTCAAAACTGCAAAAGTGTCACACAGCTGGGATGTGGTGGGTTCTAATTGGATACAAGTCTGTAGCACTGCAGCTGAAAAAGCAGCTTTTCTGTTAGTATTGCTTAGACTAGAATAAGTCTGAGACAGACCTGGTGTGTTCCAAGGTGCAGGAGTCACCTTCAGGCTGAGAGAGGTATCAGTCCAGTGATGCGCATGTCACCATAAAATAGGATTAACAAATGCATAGGAAGCATAGCAGATTTTTCTATTAATGAATGTCATTTACTAATTGGAATTTCCAAAGGGATTTTTCCCCTCAAGACTGCCACAGCAGTATCAAAGTGAGTTGTTGCAATTGCAGGAGTGATGGAGGGATCTAGGATAGTTTGCTAGTTTATAGGAAGTAACAGTAATACTGCTTAATAGGGAATCAGGTGGAAAATTCAACAGCATTTCAATGCATTTTTAATTTGAATAGTTGGATGTATCTGTGACAATAACACTGTGACGGTCTCCTCTAAAGCTTCATCCGTAATCTCAACACTAGGTATACATGTTTTGTTTTCAGGTTCATGAAATGTAGCTCTCTTATCAGTAGACAGTAAGGCAGAAACAGTTTCCAAGAAAAACATGTTAGTACTGGTCTACTAATAAACCACTTGTGCTTCTGACAGTGAAAAACCTAGCCAATGATACTTCAAACTAGACAAGAAAGCCAGGGGGAAAAACCTTAGACAGCTATTACTTTGTTTAGGAGGAACATACAACAAGGTGGATTATTTGGCTACTTCTCTGCACTGTGATGTCAAAAACCACCGGAAGAGTCACTCCACTGTGTCTTGAAAATAGCATTGCTTGGCCAGCCCTTATGCTGTGGGTGTTCCCAGGTACTGCTTTTTGTGCATGAGAACCTCTAATCCTAAAATCTGGCTAATAAACTGTGCTTCTCTGCAGCCAGGTGTTAGAAGAAGTGCTCAGATTTGTCCACTGCACTCAAGCGGGAGCAACCCTGGAGCTGTTTGCTGTAGATGACATCTCACAGAGGACTCCCATTCAATTAGCTGAAGTATGTAGCAAGCAGTTCAAGCTGTTTAATGACAGTGGGCTATAGATTCAAAGACATGAAAATTAAAAAGCATATTTGGCCACACATGACGTGCTCTACCTGCCTTTAACATATCTAAAGTAATGAATACTGAAAGTTGATTATTCAAAATGAAATAAGCCAGCTGCATTTGATTGTGTTATCTGCACGAGGAAACCCTAGAGATGTCAGTGCTATGCCACCAACCTATCCAAAATGTGTAGTTCTTACTTTGATGTACAGTTGTGGATTTTTGAAGCTTTTTTTTCCTAAAATATTCTCTGGAGAATAAATGGTTTATTCCATATAACAATGAAAGGGGAAGTTACATCTAAATATAACAAAAGTAGGGCTGAAGGTACTGTCTGAGAAACAGGTCAGTGCAAAAGCAGGCTTTGAAAACCTGTGGTACATTAACCCAAATTCACTCACTCTGCAGCCAAATATCTGTTTTGCTCTATGGTCCTATGCTACTTCCACAGTCCCACTTACCTGAAGTGCAAAATCTGATTCTAGAAGGAAGAATGTGGCATCAACTCCCCTTCTTCTGTGCTTGCATTCCAGCTGCTTAATGGTGGCACATGCAGGAGGAAACAAGCTGTGAGGATGAGGAGCAGCCAGAGCAGAGCCTGCTGTCTGTGTGCATATTAGTGCCTGTGCCAGGTTACCTAGTTACTGCACAGGAAAACTTATTGTTATGTATGTAAACAGGTTTGCAGATGAAGAAAATCTGTTTCTAAATGCTGCTGATGAGAAGCTAAATTTAGTAATGCTGAAGATTGATAAAATCCCATTCGAAGCTACAGCCTTGTAATTTGCAACTGTGTAGCTTAAAAAAATGCATTTTTTTAACCAGTGTTAATATTCACGTATTAAAATTGATGTGAACTATTTCACTGCCTATAGAATTACTGTGAGTCCCTGTTGCTGCTAGTAGGAATTTTTTTCTTATTATAACCTTCTCTGGGGATGATTTTGTTTATGGTATTTTTGTAAGCCTTTTTTTTTTTTTTTTTCCCAGTGCATTAGTTCTCTGTGTCCTTTTCCCCAAAAAAAGAAGGTTTTGTATGAGACACATCTTCTGTGGAAGTAAGAAGTACAGGCCTCAGGGATTCTGGAAATAATTTTGATTTATATCTAAAAATAGAAATATTATGCAATTTGAAAATACAACCCATAATTATGAAGGCAAAATGCTTTTAACCTCATCTTCCCTCATGTAAAATTCATGTCAAACACCAAGAAAAAATTGTCACAGATGTATGCATGTTTTATGGAAAACACAAGGACAACTGGTTCAAGCTGCTGCCACCAAATTAACCTGAAATTCAGCTAGGGGAATAAAATAATTTGCTTATAGGAAAAAATCAGGTACTTCTTCAAGTGCATTTATTAAATAATCAAGGTTGGGATGAAGAGGGGAAATAAAAGAGGCAATACAAGTGAACGTATTTTCCCCTCCAATCTGAGGCACAAGGCAAGCTGGTATTTAGCTGCCAGGGAGTTGAGCCACACAGTAATGTGGCCAGGGGGAGGATGGGAGGGTAGATGGGCTTATTTTTAGTCCATTCGTCCCAGTTCCCTTTTGGGAACAACAAATCTGGGTATAATTTACTTCTGTAGAATGAGAATTCTTAAGCTGGATGTAGAGAGAGTCTCAAGAACCAGTGGCCTTGAATTGGAGCCACAACCAGTTGGAGCCTAGTTCTAGGCACCCTCTAAACCATATGGTAAGTGTAGATACATGCAGACCCCTGGGGCTTAAAGAGTTGCAGTCTTCTATCTTGACTTTCCCACATAACTTCGGAGATGTGTCCCCCTGTAGGTACAGGGTGGAAAGATAGTCAGGGGGCATGGTATGAACCACCAAAGTAGTTTTCTCTGTGTGAGGGCAGCTGCGCCTGGGGAAGCCATGAGTGAGTAACTTATTTTCTGAGCAGGCAGTTTCCTGCCTTTCCAGTAGGTTTCTGTAGCCACCTGCTCCTCACACAGGCACCTGTTCTGGGATGCCACTGGTCCATGCAGCTACCGCAGCTCGGAACACTGAGTTATGCCTGTGTGTGTGTGTTGCTCAGCAGCTGGCCGTGGCCTGAGTCTGTGCTGAGACTGTTGCTAGTCAAGCCTGCCAGACTTTGTGGATAAATTGAAATGATACATAGAAGTGAGCTGCTGTGCACACTGGTCTGGGCCGTAATGCACACATGTCTCTCCTTGAGACCCTTCAGAGCAGCAGTTGCTGAAGCTGTCAACACATGTGGATTTATCCACACAATGTCCTGCTCATTCTCTGCACTTGCAACAACATTCAGAACCATGAACTATGATTTAGGATAAGCAGCATTCCTAAAGACTTCTGGAGATTTTCCTGGCCAAGACAGAAGAGAAATGGCTGTTGGATGTACTGGCTATAGAGCAGAGAGACTACAGAAGCAGCTACTGGCTTTGGAACCTGGCTTTCCCAGGTTGTGGTACATCTTGGCTGGATCAGCTTTACATTTGGTGGTCAGGATTTGAAACTATATTCTTCACTGGCTGGTTCTGGACTTTACCTAAAGGAATGGCTTTCAGTGCCATAGTTTTCTTCTTCAGGAGGTAAAGAATATATTAACTGTCCGGGGTTCTCTCCTGACCCTCTAGGTTTGTGAAGCTGTACCTAGACTACACAGAATTCCCCCAAAACAACTGAATCTTTTTTTCACTTTTTTTTTTTTTTTTTTTTTTTTTTTTTTTTTTTTTTTTGTATTTGTGTATTTCTAGTAAGTGCAAGTACTTAGGCTGACATGCAAGTATCTAAAATGCAGTTCCTCTTCTTGCTAATCTCCCAGAACAGCAACTTGCTGTTAGAGATCTTTTCTGCTTGTCTTCCTTTTGTTCAGGTAGCCAACATCCAGCCATGACTTGCTGAGTGACTTCTGCTGGGTACAAGTGCTAGAGGGCAATATGCTCCAGACAGCGAATCAAGAGAGATGGCTGTGGAGATGGGGCAGGTCAGACAAAAAGGCAGCAGGAAAGTAGCAAATACAAAGGCTGCTGAGGCAGCAACAACATTCTAGGGAGATTTTTCAAATCAAACAAATGTTGAATGATTAGGACAAAAAGGAAGGAACAGGGAAGCAGGGCAAAAGACACAAGCCTGGGTAGTAAAAGAAGGAAGAGAAAATAATAATTAAATCAGTCACCTTGATGGTTCATTGCTTCAAAACCACCTGTGTGAAATATCATAACTTAATAGTTGACTGGAATCCTAAAAAATATTTTACAAATTAAACTGCTCTGATTTGTAAAGTTCACACAGTTTTCTGTTACATGAGATTTACTTGTTCTATTTTGTACTGCCTATTATTTAGGAAGAACCATCCACATAAATCAAAGCACAACACTTTGTAGTAGCAGCACAGGATGAGACAAGTTAACAACATTACTATAAAAAGTAATGCGGTTACTTGCATACAATACTGGGAATCTCTACATGTTACTAAAATACGCAAAGCTGCCGCAGCAGGACCACATTCTGTACAGTCTCTAAATAAAGCATGAAAACAGCCACTACAATGATGGAAACTTCTTCAGAAGCACTATTTGTTACACACATAGACACAAAAGGAAAATTTTGAATATTATGCAAAGTAGGAAGACAAGTTTGCAATGATGTAATTCATCAAGTGCAAGAGCAGCCACACGCCTTGGTTTCCATTGCCTTTTCAGTACTGGTTACAACACCCGTGCGTACACGCTTTGGATGTTTTCATCAGCAGATTTTGAAATTACTTATAAGGAGTGAATTGAATGGCAAAACTTTCACCACTCTTCTTAGATTAGGATTTTCACCTAAATGGGTGGGTAGTCCTTAGAAATGAAGACCACTCCTTGGTGGGTGTTCAGAGGCCAAAGGAAACGCAGAGCTGGGAAGCGTCGCTGTTCAGTGGCATATGAGTTTTTCTAGGGCAGGTAGATGGGACCAGAGTGCGCTTCCTGGTTCCTGGTTACTGTGATCCCAGGGAACCGCCAACTGCCTGTAATTGCTGGCAACAGCTCAGTCCCTCCAGGGCAGGGAAGAGAGGATAAATACCTTCAGCCTTTAATTATAGCTTGTTCTTACTCCCCAGTTAAGAAGCAATGGAAGCTGCTGATAACATGGTCTGCACAAAGTAGGCCTAAAATGGGAACTGATTTTAAAACAACAAATAAATGTGCTTGTTCTTTTGGGGAGGGAGAGGTACTGGAAACAAATCATGAAGGTGCCAGAGAAAACATTCTGTGAAGAGTGAATATTGCTGTGCCCTTTTTTGTGCCTCCCCGTCCCAACCCCACAAGAGAGGGGTTGTTACTCGCAAAGTGCCAGCTTTATCAACCTTGGTAGACATGCATTGAGGCCACATGGACTGCTGTCATGCAAGTAAGATTCTTGCTGTACAGGTTATCTGGTTAAGATGTCCTAAGATTAGCTGGTAGCAAATGCTGTCTAGAAATCAGAGCTTCTGAATTTCTTTGCAGATACACCAAGGCCAATGAATTGACATTGATAACAGAGTTGTTCCACTGCAAAATAATGTTTATGAAGTGGTCAAGGTTTTAAACTTTTCCCATTTCTAAATCCAAGATTATCCTGTGTCTTAGCTGAACTGTGTTGGCTCGTATTCTACTAACTAGACTGGTGAGTAAATTCTCAGTAATTAATATTGTACCAAGGTGAACATCATACCAAGTAAGACAGAATCCTGAAAATAAAATAATCCCTGGAAACCTCCAAAAATGTAGTAATAATTCGATATTATTTGTAACCTTGATAAAATTGGCTGTTTATCACTACATGGTAAAATGTTTATATAAGGTAAGTGTGTAGGGAAGCTTTTTTCCCTGGTTTGTTTCTGGTCTAAAATCACATTACTCCATTTCTTCAAAGTAGATTAGACTCAAAAACCAGATGGGATATATTCATGAAAGGGTGGTAATGAGATTAACCTCATCTTTTTATATTTTGGTATCTAATCAGTCACTAATTTTTTGGTTTTCAAGCTGGAGTTTGTGGAACTGTTAAAGTATTGAAACACACAAAAATATGGTAGCCATTTTTTTTTTCCTGTAGGTCCAGCATTTACTGCTTTCTTCAGACATCTTCTGGTGTGATCTGAACTTTGGTGTAAGGCTGAGCTTAAGGTTATCCTAGAAAGACCATTCTGATTCTGTGGCTCTGAAAGCTGAAAGCAACACTTAAGCGACACTTAAGCACAATTTAAATAAATCCTAACATCTTCCCACAGCCAAACCTTGATTTTAAATACTAGGATTCTCTGGAATCTCAAGTTATTTTGCATGTAAAGCTTAGTCTGGAGTGAAAATGGGAGAAAGGGAGGAAAAAAGATTGGATAGACTGCCAAGGAAAATTTTGAATTTACTGCAAATTTGATTTAGACATGACATCATTTCTGGGGAGAAAAAAAAGTAGTAAAGGGGGATATTTTCAGAAATATTGTATCATTGGTATTGAACTGGTTTAGAGGTTTTTTGATAAGTATTTGCACTGGCCTATCAGATAGACACAGCCTTGCTATCCCCATTACCAGGTCTGAATGAAGGTACTCTGTGGACCCCCCCAAGGGCTTCTTACTGGGACAGGAGGAGAAGCAGGAGCTTGTGGGTTGGGTGGCAGAGGACAAATGTACTTAGGAGTGCCTGCAAGGTGCAGGGGGTACTCTGGGACTCCCAGCTCCCTCCTATCAGTTCTACTTGATCTTAATAAAAGAAGTTCATGTGTAGGATGTGTCTGACATCTGAAGGATGAGGTGGGAGAGGCCTGTTTGAAGGATGGAAAACCCGATGAACCAATTTTTCCATGTAAGCTATAATTTTGGAAAATTACTTAAGGCATTCTGGAGACCAAAATATGTTTCCTTAAAAATCTTTTAGACTTCTGTGAAAACTGCACCAGAGAGTTGGTGTTAGTGGTAAGGGAAAGGGGAGAGAGAATGGGAAGCTCTTTCAAAGGAATGCTGGGGCAAGTGTTCCTGCAGTCCCAGAAATGCTCTACATCTGACATGAAAGACCCTGAGGAACAAAATATTTTGTCTGTCAGGATTGGTCTTAAGTTGACCGTGCCAAATAGCTCTACCAATAGAGGCTGCCTGAAAGGAAACCCAGCAGCATCACTGTGAAAGTGATACTGAAAGTATTGCTTCTATTTAGGTAATTTATACTAATCAAATTAATTCTAATATTTAAATTGTCAGTCTTATTTATAAGCTTATTTATAGCTAAGGCCATCAGAAACAGAATCCTCTAATACAACTGCATATTTCAGATCAGTAGTACAAGATAGATTAGTTTTGCATGATTTTTTATTCTGCTATTCTATGTTTTTATAAATCACAACTTGTACTGGCAGGTCTGCCCTTTAGTATTAATTATTAAGTTTGCTTTTAGTTCTCATCTGTGATTTGTGCTTACTCCTGACAGCATAAAGCATCTCTGAGCTAAGCCAGGAAGTGTCAGCATGCAGCAGCACTGTGTTGGCTGCCACCAGTGCAAAAAGCTGATTAATTTAGCTACAGAAGCAGGGTGGGGAGGGAAACAAACCTGGAGTTAACACAGAGTCAGCACCACCTTATACAGAATTCAGCCATATTAATGATGTACTCACCAAGGGTGCCAATTTCTCTTTTTTTAAGGTAAATATGTAATGTACCACATGGTACAATTCTAATGAGCTACCTTTTCATTAAAAGCAATGAATGCGGATGTGTGGTAATGGTGGTGGTGTTTTTAAATCCTCATATTTTGGAATGTCCCTACTATGTCCCTAGTCAACTATGATTTACAGAATACAGTTGATAATGACACAAACTCTCTCTACAGTTCAAACTCTGCTGCACAACTAAAGCAGCTATGTGGGGTGTATAAAACTGCTGTGTCAGAGCACAACATCACCTTAGGTGCAGTTTGGTACAGGTTAATACTGGAAGGCAGTAAGGAGTCAGATTTTTAGCATATAGAAGAGACAAAACTGAGTATCATTTTACAGCTGAGAATGGTTTGATGGTTGCATCGTCTAACCATTTTAGGAGACATCAGGGTATCCGTATCTACCACAATTGTTTATCAAGGTACAGAAGAAAAGCAAATAGGGCTACAATCTTGAAGTCTTCATTATCTTTATGATCTTTATTGTTTAAAACAGGATATTCTATTGCTGCAGCATAGTTCTACTAAAGTATACTTTGCTGTGCTCCCTTTCTTTCTAGTGCTGAGATAGAATCCTTTCCTCTTGGTTCATCTTCCTTGTCTGTGGGTCACCCCAGGGCCAGGAAGTGCAGGCTAGCTTGTAGCCATGATCCATATAGAGTGTAAATGCAGAGAAGCTTCTGGTTTCCTCTTGGCTTTCTTTGCACAACAAAAAGAGTCAGCTCAATATAGCTGGGAGACCACTAATGTGTAGGCTTTGGAGTGAAACTACTAAACAGCTTATCAACATGGACTGTGTTACTCTCTGATCTGCTTTGTAGCCTTTGTCTGAATTTTCTCTTTACTGTTAACTCTGAGGTGGAGATGTCTTTTATCTCATATGTACAGTGAGGCCTGAATTTTCATTGGGGCCTTTCAGTATTTAAAATGTCTATCAGTGACACTGGTCCTCCACTGTGAAATAATTGGGAATCACTAGCATAAGATTCAGCAGCCCCAGGCTATTCCTTCTCTCATCAGGGTCAGAGTAGGGACTGGGACATAGACTAATTGTTGTATGTGAAATGTTACTGCAAAAATGACATAGACAAAGTTTCTCCCCAAAACAACTGCTGATGTTGTCAGTGCAGCACACCACTTACTTGGAGAACATGTTGTAAGCAGACAACATTTCTCTATCAAAAAAACTGTCCAACGCTCCCTATAAATGAGCTTGCAAGAGGGAATCTCAATGGTGCTTCTCACTGAAATACAAGCAAAAAATCTATCAGGTCTTTGTACTCTTTTGATCTGCAACTTGCTGCTTCTTAAAGAGAAGAGAACTGCCACTAGATCTGGGTCTGGGTTTCACCTTAAAATGTCAAGCCAGCTAAGAATCTTGTACAAAACTTTAAATTTCTGTAGACTCAGTTTAGCTAAACTCCTATAATCAGTACTAGTATTTGAGCCCAATTGCATGCTGGCCCAATCTTGGTGAGGCCCTACTGACATCTGTAGAATGGCATTTCTTTACAAAGATGATTTGGCCTGCTGATCTAACGGCTGGCACTGTATGAAAAAAATGGGTAGAGTACATTCTTGCTTTGATGCAGACTGACACACAATACTTAATCATTTTAGTAAGTTGCCTCTGTCCACTGAGACCAGTGTTTACACAGAAATTTTACAGACTGCAAAACCCCAAAGAGCTGATGTTTTACAGCACAAAATATAACCTGATAACAAAGAACTGATAGGAAAAGCACATGCAATATGCTTGGATAAGAAAATAATGCTTGTGTCTTACCGTATATAACTAAGAGTAAATGCAAACAGAACACTGACATTAAAACACTTAGCTGCAGTAACTTGGGCTGGGATTGGACTGGAACTACTTTACAGTTGACTTCATTTTTTAAGGTATTGGTACCAAGGGCACAGGAAATGAAATATAAAATCCTTTGCACTAGTGGAAGTAATCTGTGACCTGTTCATGGATATTCAATTTTACCAGCGTAAGTCAATGGGTGCAAAATGGGTAAAAACATAGGGTATAAAAAGAAAAATTGATAGGAATCATTTATCCTGTGCTACTCACTTACTAATCAGGTGGATCTCTGAACTCCTACAGAATTAAAACACAGGTGATCAAACTCTTAATAAATACATTAATAACCATGCCTTAAAAAATAAGTGACTTGTAGTTTTCCTTATGTTTGTATTAGATAGTTAACTAAAAGCTCTTAGACAAATGATTTGATAATTACACCAATTTTCTTCCATGGCCACTTATTATCCTACAAAAATGCAGCTCTGCCACGAAGCTATCTACTATGAGATCAAAAAGGTCTCCTTAATTGGCCTGGGTCACAGTTTGAAATGTAGTGAGCCTAGATAGTGTTTGGAACCTTCATAACTGCATATCCACATCTTTTCTCCTGCCAGAAGTGCTGTTTAATCCGGTAAAGCCTAGTATAAGGACATTTGAGACATATGAGTTTTTCTTTCACAGCCAGCTTCTTCTAAGATCTTTTCTAAACAGGAATGTGTTTATTTGTTTTTAATGTCCTTGTTTTGTTTCTTGTCCTTTTCCTCACATTCAACATAACAGAATGAATTTCAGGAATTTGATCTTTAGGGGTTATTTCTTCTCTTTTAAAAAATATTTGTGTTAAGGAAGTTAAAAAAAAAAAAAGGTAGATCAACAAAAGGAAAACAAAAGCTAAGAAAACAGAAGGAATCCCCACAGCATCATTTACTGCATTCACTAGCAATGGGCAAAGAATGAAAATCAACCCTGTTGCTATTAAAAGTCCTTCATCTCTCTTTGCAGACCCAGTTTCCCATTTTTCAGACAGTTTTATTTAATACAGTTTGTAGCCTGGAAGTATGTTCAAAGGGTACGGTAGAGGGCAAATCCCAATACATGTGCAATGTGATCTTCATTTATTCATAAAAATTAATGAAGAGAAAATTTGGTACACAGTTTATTGCCTGTAATATACTCCTTAAGGAATATGCATTCTTTCCTTGCAGGAGTATAGATTTGAGGATCTGCAGGAAATGGTTTCACATCACTAGAAAAATTCTAAGCAAAGTCATTTCACACTTCTGACAAGGATTTAAGTTGTTCAAATGGCACCTTTCATACAAACCAAACAACCCAAGCTTAATTGAAATTTCAGGGTGTTAACTTTCTGATCAAACAAACCATCAGTGAAGTATACTACTTTCCCATTTTCCCTAAATGTCATCAGTGGGACAAGGAAGTTTTCCTGTTTACAGTAGTAAATGATAAAATTTTCTTCTTGTCTGTCTCATGTGCCCTAGGACAGTGCTATTATTGAATTTTGCCATGTTCTACCACACTCTTCTGATTATTTTTCCTGGTTTGAATGAAGGACGGAGCTCTTTTCAGTTAGCAGTTAATCCAGAAATTCAGGTTTTAGAAGCTTGAGATTGTTTCTTATTTTTGCATGTCAAGATATTCAATGGTGGTGAATAGGGCATAATTTCATGACAAGAATTTTAAAAGACATTATTAAGCTTTCTAAGTATGTAAAAATTACAGTCTTTTCAATAAAACTCTAAGGTGGATTTTCTTTTTATCCCAGAATGTAGAAGAATCATTTTGTGATAAAGACACTTTCTCCTTATTGTAAGTCTTCTCATCAGCAAAGATCATTCAAATTAATTCATAATACTTCATCGAAGTTTTGGGAGACACATCATATGCCTGGTAGGACTACATGTGTTTTACTCCTGTAACAACAGAGTAGAACTATGAGGAACAAATACCAAATCTTAATTAACCTTCTGATTCAGAAAGTTATAATGTAGTCTGTGCCATTAAAACAGTAAGAAGACCTGTGATCTGAGTCACTGATCTTTCCTTGCACTTGGCTTGGTTCAGGATTTATTGCTGTTGCCTATGGTACTAGTGGACAGGGTAGAGCTAACAGCCTGAAATAGATAACTCTTGCCTAAGTTCTGTCTCACTTTCCCCTTGGCAACTGGAGGTAGAAAGGACATGAGTAAGGGCAGCTTAATTTCTCTTTTATGTCCAAAGTAGTGATATAGCTGAAGCTAAACTGAGGTAAAAAGTAGTTAATTGGTACAAAGTTTATGCACTTCTCACTCTTCAGCCTGGAACGGCAAAAAATTAAATCTAAAATAAAAAGCATCCCAGAAACAAAAAAACCCACACAAGTGAGTTTACTTAGGAAAAAGCACTGTAATGCACATGGTTTTGATCAATAATTTCAGAAAGAAGAAAAGATCATTTCAGAGTATTTGCAGTTTTCTACATGCTCCTCTGTAGCCAGCTCTGAGGATAAGAAGCTTCCAGGAAGCTGAGCCTCTCCTGAGGAGTCCTACAAGCTGAGCAGTGACTCAGCCCCGTACCTCAGTAAACACCAGCCACCTGCATGTCACTCTCATATGCATCACGTCAACGTCAGTCGTGCTCTCACCACATGGGCTCGTAATTGCAGGAGTTGGCCTCCCCAAGAGGAAACCTCTCACCCAGCGCCTGCTGCAGGGTTGCGTCAGACCCACGTGGTAAACACAGCTCGCTGTGCAGCAGCACAGGGTTGTTTGTTGATTGCCAGGGCTGCAAAGACTGGCACGTACTTTCGGAAAGCCAAGACGCTGACACTATGTTTGTGTTCTCCAGGCTTGTGCAACAGTGGAGTGGCTAAGAAGAGACTGTGATAACTTAGGAGGATTTAAATAAATAAAACTTTTCGCAACTGCATTTTATTTATGAAAAATAAAAGTTTTCCGTAAGAAAATCTTAATATACTTAAATAGCCAAATTCTATAAAACTAAATCTTACCTGATAGAGCAAGAAAGCTTCTGTAATAAATGACCTCATTGCTTTGAAATGTGTAGTAAACATTTAGTAACTTTTTCTTTAGAAGTATAATATTAATCCAAAAAATGAAATGCATGGAGTTAGTAATCTTTTGGATTTGGAGGAGTAGGTACTTTTCAGTGTTTTCAACTACATTATTGTGTGGGTGGCAGAGAAAAAAAGTGTTAAAGCAAAGAATAAATAATCCATAAATAGCCTAACAGTTTTATTTCACTGGGCACAGCCCTGGTCTTCAGCATAAACTACTCACTTAAATTTATGGAGGTGTTCAGGTTCTGCTTATATGACCCTCTGATCTATTTACTATAGAGGGTGTACACAGATACTTTCGAAACATCGACTTGGCATGTATACAGAAGTAGACAGTCAGCTAACAAAAACATCAGTTATCCTGGGTTCTACTTGCTGTATCAATTAAAAAATTATGAAGGAACCTGAGTCTTCTGGTTTTGTTTGAATTGTAGGTGTATTTCAGTTTGATTATTGGTCAGTTTTGTATTTTCTGTAATAAAACCCAATCATTTCAGTCTGAAGCTTGCAATCCTTACTATCACACTTGTGACGTTAAGAATGCCCATGACATTCCTTCTGCTATCAGCTAAAACCATATAGAAAACACCAACATGAATATAATATAAAAGAAGTACTAAATATTATCCTTCTTTGAGCTATAAGTGAAAAAACACTTGGGGTTTTTCCCCATCATGAGAAGATTTTGTGGAATCCTAGCCAAAAGTGACTTCTTTTCAAAGAGAATTAAATCCTTTTGAGAACACCTGAAATGTCTTCTTGTTGAGAAACTGTCTCAAGTGGGGTGTCCTTTACAATATGTCTCAGAATATCTCTGTGTCTGCAATCCAATCCCTGATCCTTGCTACCCTTGTAGCATATTTCACTGTTGTTCATGTGTCCCTGACATTATTCTAGTAATTGTGCTGACATTTTCTCTTTTAAAGCCAATTTTTAATTTTCAGGCAAATACTCAGCAAAAATGGTGGTCATTGCTCAATATAACACTCGACAAAGATCAATCTATGTTGACCCTATGTGGCCTAATTTCCAAAGGCATTGTCAGTCACTTACACGTGTGGTCTGCTCAAGTGCAGTCATAAAGAGGAATTCTGTTTTATAGCATTATTTAAGACTTAATATAGTAACATGTCTCAGCAACTCACAGTTCCATAAGTGCTAAGACATTTCTGACTCCAGCATTACTATCTCCTTATTTTGTAAAGGAGGAAACAGAGACATGCAGTGATTAAGGGATTAGGCCAAGGTCATACATGAAGTGCATGCCAGCTAGTGTTAGCATTTAGGCAATTTTCTAACTGAATGAAAAATACATACCTTGCACAAATACGGGGAACTGGAGTTGTTTTTCAAGTTCCACACAATGGTCAGTGTGGTTTTCTTCAAAGCAACTACAACAGCCAAGCTCCCTTTCTTGTCACTTCAGTCTATGCCATCACTTGCCTTCCCCGTCTGGCTGCATTAATCCACATAAAAGCTCTTCTTCCTCAGAAGACTCAGGCCCAGCACTAAGAGAATGATAGACATGGGCTGGAAATTTGGGGGTCTGAACAAACCTTCACTCGTGTGAAAATTCAAATGAATTTGAGTAATTCTGTATGAAAGCTATTCTGATGTCTTTCTTATCTGCTAAGTGCACTCTTACTTGCTAGTGATTTCCTTCTTAGTGAGCATTAAAGAGCAGTCACTTTTGAAGAGCAGTTCTAGTCTGTATCAGTGCTGTACACAGAGGGAGTCTGAAACAGTAACTTCAGGGGTATCACTTGCTGTGTTGTACTTCAATGGAGTACTCTGACAAAAGAGAGTGTTGAAAATAATTTGAATGCCCATCAGCACAGGAAGTGAAAAAAAGTACTAACCAGTTAATGAACATATATATATTGTAAGAAGTATATAATCAATAAAGCAGAAATTATCTAGTCAGCATTATTTTTCAGATTTGTTCTGGTGAGAAGAACTCGCATAACAAGGAACAAAAATCACTAGCAAACCCTTAAACATTGCAAATGTATCACAATGAAAAAAAGATCCTGATTTCAGTATACTTCTTTGAGTAAAAAAAAATTGGATATATGAAATCGGGCAATAAAAGCAACAGGACATAGAAGTATTTATGTTTTTCCATTTTGAAATAACTATGTACAGCACTGAAAGCTATTTCCAGTATTTAAGTTTTGTATTCCTGCTTAATAGTACTTTAAATCCGTGATTCATATTCTTTTCAAGTACAATATTTAAAGTGTTGATTTTGTTCCTAAATTGATCTGTATTTTATATCCTCATATTGTCCACAAATAACCATGTATCTTTCCAGACACGTAAACCAGAAACATCATTCTATGTGAAAAGAGTGAAATGTTTGTTTGATTTCAAAGTTTTTGGTCTTTACAATCAAAAATTGGGGCTTATTTTTGGTCTTCAGAAGAAACTAATAATATTGTTTTAACGGAATTGTGTTGACATTTTCTCTTTTAAAGCCAATTTTTAATTTTCAGGCAAATACTCAGCAAAAATGGTGGTCATTGCTCAATATAACACTCGACAAAGATCAATCTATGTTGACCCTATGTGGCCTAATTTCCAAAGGCACTGTCAGTCACACTCAAGCGTTATTTTCTTCACAAAAAAAAGCAAAGGCAACTGTTCTAGCATCATGCAACAAGAGCGAGGTCACTTAGCAAATGCAGGTGTCCTAAGTTTGGCCTAATTCTGCTGCTTCTGCACTGGTGAAAAGTTAAAGAAGACCAAGTTTTTAAATGAAAAGACTGTAGACTCAGTCCTCCTACTGCCTTGTGTCCTTAACTTTATGCATATCAGAAGTCTTCCTGACCTCTGAAGGACAAGCACAGGCAAAGGACATGTAGATCTCGGCTGGGTTGGAGCAAGTTGCAGTTAACAGAGATGTAATACGGTAAGACAGGAAGGCTAAGCTGCCTTAGAAATCAGACACAGAGACAAAAGAACTACTGTTCTTGTGTTCTGAGTAAAACCTGCACCAAGAAAGACAACACTTTCTAGAGGTGTTATTATAATATTGAACAATAAAAATGTCGGCATTTGGCAAGTTTTAACCAAGCATGACTGCAATTGCCTTTTGGTTCAGTGTGTAGTTTTAGCCTCCTAATTACAGGAAATGTCTATGATGTAGGTAGGAGTGACATTCAAATGTACAATAATCTTATTTACTGTACTTATATTAATAGGCTTAAATTCCTTTGCAAAAGATGTCATCCTACAGACAAGGAAATTATTTTGAAGATCCTTCATTTAAAATTTCTAGCAATTTGCTTCCTTTGTCTTTTACTCATTTGCAAGGTAATTGCACAGCATTTTGCAGCACGTATGGCAGCGGACTACTCTACTGCAAAAGGTGTCTCAAGCTACACAGCGTAGTTGCAGCACTTCAAACTCACTACTCCGTAAGAGCAACCTAAAACCTCCTCCCAGTACTGCGACATTTAAATCTGCTCACCAGATCCCCCTTAATGGAGGTGCTGGAGAGGGATCAAAGTGTTTTCAAGAGTGGTCCCTGAAAAGTATAAGCCCCACTGTAAATGTAAAGAACATTATATTGAAGTAAATAATCAGAATACGGCAAGAAATAAAATGACCTGTAAACCATAAAAAAAAAAAAAAAAAAATCCCCACGCATCCAGGGAAAGGCCATCCGAGCCGACGAGGGCCCTTCGCCGGGCAGGCCGCGACCGGGGCTCCCCGGGACCTCTCTCCCAGTTCCGCAGCGGCGGCGCGGGGCGGAGCGGGCCCGCGGGAGCGGCACCTTCTCCGCGGAGGCTCCCGCAGCGCCCCCAGCGGCCGCTCGGCCGCCTCAGCTCCGCCCCGAGCGCGTCTCCTGCCCCGCCCGCCCACCCCGCACCGGGCGGAGCGCCATGGATGCCGCTGGCCGCCGCCTGCCGCGGGGCTTGGGTTGCCGCCGCCGCGCCGCTGTCCCGGTGTCGGCGCGGCGCTGAGTAGGGCTCGGCTCCAGCGAGGAGGCTGCGGGAGGCTGAGGTGAGTGGCGGGGGTGGCGTGGGTGGCGTGGGGCCTCTCCGGCCGGCGCTGGGGAACGGCGCCTTTCCCGAGCAGCCAGGCCGGGTCACCCTGCGCGGCCTGCGGCTCGCCGGGAACTCGAGCGTCGCTGCCCGGGCCTGTCGGGCCGGGAGGGAGCGGGCCGGAGCTGTGGGCGGGGGGGAGGCGGCGGGGGTCGGAAAGTCTGTACGAGGGGCCGGGGGCAGAGAGGGGCGGCGCTGCCGGGGAGCCCCTCACGCCACCGGGTGCCCCGTGCGGGGGCGGCGAGGAGGGGGAGGCGGTGCCTCCCGTGCCCCGGGCGGCGCCGTGTGGGGAAGGGGCCCAAAGCGCCGCGCGGGCCCGGGGCCCGCCTGGTGTGTGCGAGCAGGCCCGGGCGGCGCGGGATGAGTTGGGCTGCGGCCTGGCCCCTGCTCTGGTGCGGCTCTCCCGGGAGTTCCGGCCCCTCGCCACGCTCCGTGTTCTGCGCGGTGGTTCCTGTACAGCCCGTCTGGGATGTGAGAGCAGCAGGTGCCTGCGTCGAACTTACCCTACTTTCACTGTCTCTTAATTTTCTTGTTTCTCTCGCTATCACCCGTTTCCCCGCTCCCGGAAATAACGACTTAGTCGTGTTAAGGAGAGGTAGAATACTTATAATACGATCCCACTTTTACTGGCTTAAAGTATTTTTATTTAGGATCAGAGCAGGAAATGTAGTCTGTAAACAGTTTGGAGAATCATAGGCATTGTTTAAAACACAGAAAATAAATTTACTAATATTAAATTACTTTTTAGAGTAAGATAATATCAAATATATAACTGGCAAGCAGTAGTTCAGTGATCTGTAATATTATGACCCTAAATTATGTAAAAATCCTCTCTGTTATACTTATGTCACATCTTTGAATTCGAAGCTATTCTGAAAGAGCATTGCTGGTTCGGTGTATGTTCCTTCATATAATACTAATTTCTGATTCTCTTTTGTAGACATGCCCTTGATGGAGTTATTTTTTAACTATTAACTCATTAGCAGCAAGTAAACAAGTAGGCAGACTTTGTCCAGATCAAGCTTCTCCCTCCCACATCACCTCCCCCCGGTTTGTGGGGACACTGTCCAGTATTTCATATTTACCTATGAGTTTCGTAAACTAATTCTTCTTCCATAAACTGTATTTTAAAAGAGTGGTTTTTTTTCTTGTGTGTCTAATTTAGAGGGATTGGTTTATAACCCATTAGTTTTTATACGAAAATAGTCATGTTTGCTGTGTTCTTGGGCAAGGGAGGTGAATTTGACTGTTTGTTAAAGGCAAAGCAAAAAGAAAGCACATATGTCAAAAGTATCTTAACATTTAAAAGGGACTTGTTTGGTCTTCAGCATGCCCAACTATGGCATTGGGCCAGCAAATAATGTTGTTTTCCTTATATGTATGTGAATTATTTGAATTATTCACCAGATTTTTTGGAAAGCCTTGAATTAAATGGGTTTTTTTTCCAAAAAATCCCCAAATAACGCAACAAACCCCTAGTGCTTGAAAATGGAAGTGAATCTTAGGTTCTCTTTTTTATCCTTTGACATAAAAAAACTATTTTCCTTATGTTTGAATGCTGTTTTAAAAGATGAAGGATTCATAAAAGGTTTCCATAAATTCTGCAAGTCTGTAATTGTACATCTCAGTTTTTTGTTTTAAGGATTTCTATTTAAAATGTGAAATTCACTATTTTTCTGTATTTGTATATTTTCATGAGGAGTTAATCCATCTCTCATAAAGCTGAACACTTTATAATAAAGTGATATTAGAGGAGGGGGATGGGTAAGATAGCACTTTCTTTCTCCTAGCTTGAAGAATACACAAAAGGGTTAAGCACAATTTTTCTAGCTTTAATTTTGAGTTATCCTCAAAACAGAACAAACTCATTAGCTTATAAAGCTTGAAAAAAAACCCCTTTGCTGATAAAATATGTGAAAGTTTCCCTAATTTCAGCCCAAACATATGCTATACTTTTTAGAGAGGAGCAAATATGGAAAGTTTAGTGACAAGACTGTGATGATGATTACTTTTTTTACTTTTTCTTGCCAGGTGAAAACTGCAGAAGTGTGAGGCTGACTGAAGAGAGAAATTAATTGTGCTGAAGTTAGTCTGGCTTCAACAATTAAAGGATATTTTTGGTACTTTTTAATTGAAGTGGAGGCAGCTTTTTTTTTATAAAAAACCATGGCAGATGTGGATCCAGACACGTTGCTGGAATGGCTGCAGATGGGGCAGGGGGATGAAAGGGATATGCAGCTAATAGCACTGGAACAGCTCTGCATGCTACTTCTGATGTCAGACAATGTGGATCGCTGTTTTGAAACGTAAGTAGTTTTGGCTTTCATTTATGGAATGTTGTTTTCCCCTTTCTGTCGCTGACTATAATATTTAACATTCCTAGAAACTTTCAGCCTCAAAAACATTTTACAAACAGAACTTCTGTTTAGATCACTGAAATCAAGTGTTTCTGTTAATGTCACGTGAAGTACCCTTGTCTGATTAAAAGTGTGGTGGTGTTTGGGTGATACACAGTGCCTGTTCTGACAGAGGAGCTGATTGCAACTCCTTAATACATTTCTTTAAATTAAATGGTGTGGATCTGGGGGAGGGGGCTTTTGTTGTTGGGGGCTGTTTTGTCTGTTTTGGTTTTGTTAGGTTTTGTGTGTGTGGTTTGGTTTTAGTTTGGCTTTTTGTGGTAGAGAAAAACTTTTTTTGTGCTAGGACTATAATGACTACCTAGATATATTTAAGTATCCATACTCTCACAATACTTTTAACAAGGGATATAGTAGGTTGTTGTGAGTTCTGTAAATCCAAGCAAAAATCACCAACAAAAGCTGTTCACACAAATATTTTGCCCCTTCTTTGGAGCATGTTGCTGTTCATGCCACCCTCCTTCTCAACTGCATTTGTACACATCATATAGCACAGTTCCTGCACTCAATCCTTTTCATATTTTTCATTGCATGAAATGCTGATGTAATCACTTCTGTTACTTGAGTGTTGCTTCTGTTACACTACTTTCTGTGAGAGCCCACCACTAGTCTGGAAGAGGTAGCAAAAGTGTAAACAATCACAACTTTTACTTTTTTCGTTGGTTTCTTCACTTCTGATTTTCATGCTCTTGCCTCTCTTCCTTTCCGTGTTTTTTTTTCATTGCTGTCACTTTTCATGATAAAATATGGCTAGTGTGTTTCAGATACATGCTGCTTTTTAGGAGTGTGGATTTGGAAGCATTTGAGAAAGTAGCGGTCTGTTACACTTTAGTTTTGTAGCTCTGAAGGAAACAGTTTTCAGACTTAGCTCTTAGAAGCGGTTCCCATGACTGCATTTATTGCAGGAAAAGTAAAATTAATACATCTCTAAAATTTGGATTTGTAGTAGTTGCAGAGCATTGAGCACAATTTTGTACAGTGCTTTAGATTTTGAAGTTGCCTGTTCTGTGCCTTGGTGAGCTTACAGGTAAAATTTTGACTTGAAGAGCCTTACTGTAGGGAGATCCATCCGACTTCCCTGTCTGTCCTCATGCTACTGATACTGGTGGAGAGAGCCTCAGAATTCACCATTGTATAAAAAAAACCTGGTAGTTAAGAATGAATTTTTCTGATGAATCTGGGTGAACTCCCTGCTTCAGGATATTCTGCTATCTTCTGGGTATTTGAGAGTCAGGAATGAAATGTCAACTTTTAAAAATATAAACCAGGTGTGGGTTTTAGGCATCTTATTTAGAACAGACTTTTATTTTAATATAAATTAATTAAATAGTCCAAGTGCCTTTTTTTTTCCTAAAAGTGTACATAGTGAATGCTCTGTTACTGCACTGTTGGGGTTTTAAAATTATTTGTCTGAAAGAAAAAATATTTAAAATGCCATTTGGCCTTTTAATTTTTCTTTTGAATCTTGGTATCGTTTAATTTTACTGGTCTAAGTTCTCTATTTCTTTTCCTCTTGTAAGTTTTCCTCAAATAGAAGAGAATGAAGTGTAAATAGGGGAAGAAGTTACCAAAGTTCTCTGCCTGTTGAAGTGATTTTGCAATAATGTTAAAACCACTACTTTTTATTGGCTCTGCGAATATACTGAAGTGTATGATCTGGTACCATGGTATTTGGTGAGCTGACATGGTAGCTCGTTACCTTCTTCCCATTTATCACCCACCGTTTTTACTCCTCCCAACCATACTCGTGTTCCTGCCACTGTAAAGGCTTACTGGACTCCTCTAATTCCCTGGAAGTGCAAGCTGCTCTTTAAACCTGCTGAAGAAGTTTGTTAGTTTTCTGCTGTTACAGTGAGTTACAGCATGTAGAGAGGTCTCTGATGAGCACTGGAGGTGGAACTGCATAACTGGAAGTATGGGAGAAACAGAGAAAGGTATACAGTCTTCAGTGGAGAAATTCTCAATGATTGTCTTGGGTGCTTATGGGTGCCTGCATTTCAAGGTGATTTTATTTATTTTGGAACTCTGTAAGAAATAGATGATATCTTGAAAAGTATTTTTAAAATCTTTGCAAATGGCAGTTCAAATAGTCAAAATGGTCATGTGCTGAGAGGGTAACTAAAGTAATTGTGGGTAATATTTTAGAGTTCCTTTTCAGCTTGTTTTTTAATGGAATTATTATTTGCTGAAATATGAGATCTACTTTGTGACAGAAGGGCTGCTAAACCCCCATTTTACAGGAACTATTTTCAGTGCATGCCTGATCTAGAACATAGATGTATTTTTCTGTTGGTAAGAAAACCAGCCTCTAGACTTCACAAATTTTTTTTTTGGTCTACTAAGAAAGCATTTCCAAGTTTTTGGATGCTGTGCGCATGTTATCTGAAGGTCTTGTAATTGTTTATTGCTATTTGTTATATGTTGACAAAGCTTTAAGGAAAATTTTTCATTTATGAAACTCAACAACTGTGACATGAACTTTTAAAACAGTTTCTTGGAGAATTAAATGAGGTGTTTTTCAGAGCGTAGTTAGAGTGACTTTAAATATTAAGTATTAGTCCACTTTTACATAAGAAATTATTTGCTTTTGTGATGTAAGCTAAGAAAAAGCTCATCATTTTAGTGAAGTACGTCTGGTGATTAAAAGCTGCATATGGTGAGGACTGGCAAAGCTGTGAAACAAGACCACATTAAAAATATTGACATGAGCGCTGTGCACCATCTCTAAAACCACAACACAGTTTCCATACTGCTTTCTTAAGCAGTTAAGGGGAATATACAATCTTACTTAGCAAAGAAAGCACAAAGTTGGAGGGAAAAAAAAGTATTGAAATGTTGGATTCAGAATCTTGTACTTCATTTTTTCAGTAAAGAAACAGGGTTACTTTGCAAACGTGCTCTGAAGGAAATGATATAGCTAATGATAAAGCTAATAATTTACCTTTGTACAAGAGTAATGGATATTGAAACTAGTGTTTCAGATCAGCTCAAAACCGGAAGCAGGCACATGTGCAAGGTGGTGTATTACATATTCTTGCGGAGTTCTAGCAGCATCACAGCAGATTTTGGGGTATGCAGCTGATTAACAGGTAGTGCTGCCAAATAATTGATGTTTCTTTATGTCTTCCCAGATTTACATATTACATCCAATTAAATTATTTTGGAAGTTACTCATATGTAAACATTACAAAAATCAGTGGCATATTCATCTTCTGGTGATAATGAGTCACAGACATTGCTAGTCACTTTGCATGAAGAATGGCTAACATTTTACCACCAGCAAAAGCCAGTAGCTTCTGTTAAGTAGTTGAGATGGAGTAAAACAGCAAAACTGTTGTGATTATAAGTGTTAATCCCAAATTGTCGTTAAATTGTGTGCTATTAAATCCACTTGAACAGAAGTTTAAAGAATGCATTTAATATAAACTGAATTGAAATGATGGACTTTTTTTTGGTCTTTTAAACTACCTGTAATGGTTTAAATGTATGTAGAGGCTCTTAGTTACAATCTCACATTATTAATGTAACCCTTTTCTACATAGGTGTTTCAATTTATTACTTTCTCACCTCACTTTTTTTGGTGAAATAAAATTAAAATTCTTCTGGTTGGACTTTTTGTTGCTGTCTGTCAGTGTTAAAGTACTTAGCAATTAATTACAATGAGAAGTTGTAGAAAAAGGCACTAGTATAACAAAGTAAGACCTGCTTAAAATATTTTTTACACAGCAGATGAAATGGGCCTTATTAATGCTCAGAAAGAGAAAACATATCTTCCTCTTTGGCTGCTCTGTAAGTCACCTCTGTATATTTAGCATGAGCAGATTTGGTAAGCAAAAAATTACTGGGAGTTACCAGCTCATTTGACAAATAAAAACAAATTATACAAAGGATCATATTTTAGGGTTCTAATGTGTAAAATAGAAATACTTTCAGTTTATTTTTTAAATCAAATATGTTTACTTTAATTCACACTAAACCTTGTTCTTTCCAAAGTATCTATTCACCAGGGAAAACGTACCTTGTATTTGCTAAGAAGAGGAAAATCCTAGTGAGCGAAGACTGCTGATGTGAGACTGTTAATGTGAAACAGTTTAGCTTTACTGCCACCTGATTGCTTAAAACTACGTTCCGCTGTCTTTATCAGGATTGTAAAACTCCAGAAAATCAAAATTAGATATATAGAGAAAAACAATACTTCTTTTAGAGATAGGTATAAGAATCCAAACTGCTGTTTTTCAGGAATATACTTGCAATGTGGGCTGCCTGTAAAAACATCTTTGTAATTCAGACAGTAAAGTGCCCTTGAACAGGTCTGACAACTGTGGAAGAACTAACAGGCCGAGAGAGCAGCTCTGTTGGTACCAAGGTGTTTTCACATTTTATGTCCTACAGATTTGCTCATTTTGTTATTTTAAGGAAAAAATAAAGCCAGACCATTGTTATGCTTTTGTGCTGGAGTGCAGCAATGAGTGAATCAGAATAAGTATTGATGTCAACAATAGGCTTTCATTATTTTAAACCATGCAGAGTATATGTTCTTAGTGTTTGGACTAATGCAGACATCTCTCCCAAATGAAATTTTGTAACCTTTATAATGGCAAGTCTCATGTGATTCCTACCAAGCTTTTTTTTCTTTAATGAAGGCAGAGGGGTATGGCACCAGTGAAATACCAGCACTGGCGTAAATTACTCTGTGGCCTCCAATATAGCGGGATCTTCAGCATCCTATAGTGTGATTTTCTGAGATGGAAGTAGGGGTGTGCTCTGTATTTTTCAGGGAGCAGTCTTGTTACAACGTAATATTTAGAATTATTCCTGATTTTTAAGGCTGTTTTGTTGTTGTTGTTTTTGGTTTTTTCTCTTTTTCAGTTATAAGAATTTTATAATACTAATGTCTTTCTGGTTGCTCTTTGTAAAATGGGAATTAATGGCCTCACTATCACTGGTATTGTGGAGATTAATTAACCTTGTGTAGTTATTTTGAGAATCTTAATGGTTGCAAAGGCCAGAAGGGAAGATTAAGTCTGAATTGATGTCCTCTCTTCTGTCCTGGTCCTTATATTTCATGTGGTTATTACTGGATTGAGCATCTTGTTTGATACAAGCATAATGTGTAGCTAATGCTGCTGAGAGGGCATCCTACCGTAGTTTTACCCTCTCTTTTACTATTAAGTCTGCTGCCTAAGCTGTCTTTGTTGTTGAAATTTGCTTGCTCTTTTCCATATGAATTGGCCAGACTTATGCATTCTGGAGACAGAAGTCAGTTTGCCTTTTCCTATTTAGATTAAAAGCCAGTAGTGTTCTTACTGTGAATGTACCTGCACACAAAAGATTTCATCAGCTCTTGATCTTCCTCCCCTTCTCTAGTTCTTCAGGTTACAAGTTCTTCAGAAATACTTTCCAGTGTTGCCTTCATCCATGCTGTTTATCCTAGTGCCTTTAACTTACTATTAACAGTTAAACATGCCAAGTGTAGTCAGATGTTTCCAAAACTTTGTACAGTAAGTGTGGCTTTAGTTATCTGTCTTCAGAGTTGCTTTCAAGGATGTGAGTGCTTGCTGCTTAGGTATGGCTCAATGTATTACCTAGACTAAGATCCGTAACTTGACATCTGCGTGTGTTAAAGCACATTTTGTTTAAATGAGCCCATGCCTCTGGGTAGTCCAGACAGCTCATCACATTGTCACTATTTACTAGTGTGGCATTTAAAAATTTTTTTTCTAGTAGTATCCTTTGTTTTGTTCAGAATTTTGTGTGTGAGATAAAACTGAACTGATTCTTGCAAGTACTGTGCAAAAGTTGGGGTAGAATGTTAAGGCAGCAGGCTAATGACCTTTTGAAAGTGTCAGCTCCTAATAGATTGGATGAGATCAATAAAAGAGATGTTACAGGAATTTCAAATCACAGGCTTCCTTTCTTGCATGACTACTGGTCAAGTGATTTTAATACTGGCCTCTTAAGAAGAGGTATAGATAGCACAGATGTTAAGTAGATTGCTAATAGGGAAGTGGAAGTTTTCTTGTGCAAGTCAGTTCTGGTTTTGGGCACCTGGGAATCCAGTAGAAGCTAGTGAGGAGATGTGCATGTTTAGGCACACATACAAAAGCTTTTTGTTTTAATTGTGAATTTCCTTTTGAAATGTTGACAGATGTAATGCATACTCAAAGCATTACCTTTTTTGCACAATTGAGGTTATTACTAGTGGAAATCATAGGCAGGATGACCTGCAGTTTCACATTCTTTAATTTATTCAGCTATTGTGGACTAAGTTTCTGTAAAATATTTACAAAATGCTGGAGACTGGAGAACAAACATGTGGAATCACTACCCTGAGGTATGGCACAGCTTTTATAAGATGCTGAAAAATGCAAAAGGCAGCCTAGCACATCCTTTATAAATTCAGGAATAAACGAAATGACAATTTATTTAGAAATACAGAAATACCTATCCTGTGGAAACTGTTTCCTCATATGGATTTTTCTTATTTTTCATTTTACACAACTGATATTTATTGAATGTGTAGTTGAATACTAAATGTCTAATATTAATTGTCTTCCTGCCTAATAATGAACTCTCAGAAGAGGGTTCAGCTCTGTCATTTATTTAGCTAAAAGAAAGTTTGAAAGTGTTTTTAAATGTCAAATTCGAATTCTAAATTAATTTCTTTTAATTTCTAATAAAGTGGATTTTCTCCTGGAATGGATACAGGATGGAATTGTTAATTCTCCAGCTTAATTTTATTGGCCTGAGCTCTGATTGCAGTCAGAAGTAGAGATTCAGAATTGTGCAAGTTTTAATGTTTTGTAATTCTGGTAAAAGTTCCTAAATTGCCAGTTTATTTTTAGTTGCTTTTTCTTTGTACCTTTAAAATATAGTATGGTATGTCTAAAGTTTTATACATGAGTAGATGTTTTCTGGATTTTATTTGTATTATAACAGTATTATAGGAAAGCAGTGCCAAATATGTTCTGGTAATGAATCCAGAAGAATACATACAGGCAGTGCAGGTGTGTGGGTCTTTTGTGGAAGGTCTTGATTACTCTGTGTTGGTTTTGGTTCATATCTGGAAAAAAACCAGCCTTTTGGCGAAAGAAACAATGAGGGAAAGTCTGAGATCTCTTCCTGTAGAAAGAACTACAGAAAGGAAAAACAATCATTAGTCAAAAATGAGTTGAAACTACTTTTGCTTTAAGAAAAATCAGTTGTGCAGGATGTTCTTAAAAGTTTGAGTTGTGTGACGTTGTTGTAAATGTTTATCTGGTGTATTTTCCCTCAAAAACTGTTACTAATGAGATTTAACTTCAGTACTTTAGTTTATATTTAAAATTATTATATATTAAGGAGTGTAGACACATACAATTCCTTATTTCCCACTTTTAACTGGTCTCAGCAGATGGAATGCGATAAAGATGCAGCTATTGCTAGCAGGCAGCTGAGCTTGGTTTTCTGCCGCAAGTCACATGTCTTGGACAGGGCGGCTTCGCTGAAGGCTTTGTCACATGCCAGGGGCTCCCCATCGACTGAATCCAGCTGAATCCAGCGGTTACTTTGGAATTGAGTAACACACCCTCATGCTAGCAGTAGTTGTTAACTGTTTGGGGGATTAACTGAACTGGTCTTTTTTCCTTCTTTCGGGTTTTTTTAAGCACAGCACTAGTGTAGTCTTTACCATTATTGTTTGTTTTAGCTAAAGATTTTAAGTGCATTAAAATATGAAATGTAGTTACAAAATTGAGTTTACAGTGCCTATTTTTACTTCCTTGGTATCTTTTTACATTGGCAAGCTGTAAAATCAGCTGAGTCACTTCATTAGAGTTTAGGGATTAGTGCTGGCAGGAGCTTACTGCTGTAGCTATTTAAGAATTTTGTATCCATATGGATATTTCTGTTCCTAAAGAGGTGGGTGTATGTGTAAAGGTTCAGAAGTGTGTCAGCATATGGAGTATGCTGATTATAGTGCTGTAAATGCTGTAGTAATATAATTATACTGACAAATTTTCTTAGACTTTCTTGACATCAAGATGATTATGATATTTAGAAAAAGTTTTTAGATGAGGTAAATTTTTTGCAGAGAAAGAACACATATTAAAGAATTTATGTATTATGCTGTTTACAACCTAATAACTCATTTTAACACTGAAAGTATAAATGTATTTATTTAAATATAAATTATACAGAATCAGCACTTTTAAATGTGGTTAACTTCTTAATGTCAGTGCAGGGAACAGAGAATGCTCTAGTGCCCTAATCTTAATAGATCAGAATATAAATGGGAAATATTGACATGGAATATTACCTATTTTGGACAAACCTGTCTTTCAGCAAGATCTTTGAAACATGGTGGGTGGAAAACTTGGAAGATAGTAAGTAACAGCAGCTCTTCTCCTGGGAGTACAGGAATGAGGTTGGGTGGATACTGAGAGCTGCAAGACTTAAAGTAATTAGCAAGAGCAGTAGTGTGGGTTGTAGAGTAACCTCATTAACTTGAAGTCGTCTTTCACTAAGGAGTAACACAGAATGACCTTATTAATTCACTAAGTAGTCCCTAATCACTCTTCTAAAGTACGCATTTGAAGTACTTTAGGAAGTGCCCAGTGTGATGTTAATACAGCTCCCTAGAAATGAAAATCTAAAAAGATTTTTATTTCACTTTCGTGTTTATTAGAAGAAGGGCCTAAATAGAAACCTGAACTTCGGAGATTTGCAGTTATTTTCTGATTTGAAAGAATAAAAACCTATTAAAGAACAGTCTTTTCTGTATTAAAAACTCACTGTTATCTTTTTGCTTGTTCCACTGCAAATAGGTCATTGTGAACAGTGATTCCTCGCCTACAACTTTAAGAATTTTTCTGTCATAGTTTCTTTTTTTTTTTTTTTTTTTTTTGAGATACATTACTTTTAGTTAATATATGGTCTGGATGAAAGAGACATGTGAATGGGATTTTGATACTGGGATGAGCTAGAAATTATGCCCTTATCTTTTTTTCTCCTTGGTAGGTGTTGATGCTTATAGTAATGGAAGGTTTATTTGTATATTTTTCTCTTGGAAATCAAAAGCATCATCTGTCAGTAGATGGAAGTGTACTTAAGCTGACCATTTGTTGCTATCCTGTCACATCAGTTCATTCAGTGCTGTAGCTCTGACCTCAGCCTCCCTTCTGTCCCAGGAAGTTTTGACAGCCTTATTTTTCCCATGTAGACTTGTTTTCTAAAGTTGAGTCCAGTGTTCAGCCTTTGTCTGTGTTATAGATGCTCCTGGAATCCTTTGTTTTACTATCTGTCAAAATACATTTTAGTTCTGAGCATAGTCTTAGTTGGAACAGCAATAAGGTCTATATTATAAAGGGCCCTGATTTTCCACAGCAAATATTTGAAGCAATTTTAGGTCATTTTGATCCATTTTGGCCTGCAAAACCAGTAAGGATTTACCTTGGAATTATGGTGTAATAGTGGTGCATACATAACATGATTTGTCTGACTCACTCTTTGGTTCCTGCTGGTGTTGACTGTATTTGCTTAGTTAATGCTTCATTAAAAAGAGGGGCTGGTCCTGAAAAGGTGCTGTGCTTGCTCTGTTTGCTAGAATTGCTTCTAGGTAAGCAGTGGATTTCTCTTCCCTCTACTTAGGCTTACTTGTACTTCCCCCTTGCTTATGCTTTAGTGCCTTTACTTGGGATTGGATTGCGTGAAGGCTCAAGGGCTACTCTGAAAACCCATTTTCACAATTTTGAGGCATAAAGACAATCCACTGAATGAAGGCAACACTTTCCCTCTCTTTTTGTTGATCAAATGCCAGCACAGAGAAATCCCCAGTGGAGCTGCCTGAAAAGAAGGGAGAGGTGTACTTTGGGCATTTGCTATATGGCTCTGATCGCTCATTGTGGGGCTGGTGTTCCCAGCTACCCCTGCTAGTTCTCTCTCTGGCACTACTCACCCAGGCATGTTCTTGTCCCTGAGACAAGGTAGAGCTGATGCTCATAGTTTCAACCACAGGAGCCCCATGTCATCACTTAGTGCAGATTTGGGGATTAAAGGGTGATCGCTATAAGCTGACCTGTGTCCTTTGGTTTGTATGCAGTTATTGATAGAAAAGTTAGCTACAGCATAAAGACTGAAGTCCTTCAAAATGACAGCTAGGCAATTTTATGCTGTAATTGTTTAGCCACCTGTTTGAGAAGATCATGGCTGGAGCACCAGGGATGTGTTCATATACCCTACTTGCCTGCTATTGCAGGCTGAACTGTTCATCTAGACTGTGTGAATGACAAGAACTGGTACTTTCTGGTCTCTTTTTTTCAGGAACTTTAAGCTCTGCTGAGGCCTGAGGGGACTTCAGCAAGCCAAAAGAATCTGAATTTATCTGTATGGTCTGTGTGTGCTTATGAGTGTAATCTGTCTATCTCCAGAGGACACTCCACTACCTTTCTGTTTTTAATTGCCAAGTCACTCTCTATGACTCCATGAAAAGTCATTGCAGTCCCAAGTTACTGGAAAGGAAATATTGAACCCATCTATAAAGGGTAGAAAGGAGGACCATGGAAACTACCACTCTGTCAGCCTCATCTCTGTGCCTGGGAAGGTCATGGAACAGATCCTCCAGAAGCTGTGCTAAGGCACACGGAGGGCAGGGAGGTGGTTCTAGACAGCCAGCACAGCTTCACCCAGGGCAAGTCCTGCCTGACCAACCCTGTGACCTTCTGTGTGATGGAATGACTCTGTCAGTGGGCAGGGGAAGGGCTGCAGATGTCATTTATCTGCACTTCTGTAAAGCCTTTGACAGGCTCCCTCCTAACATCATTCTCTCTAAGCTGGAGAGAGATGGATTTGATGAGTGGACTGTTAGATGGATTAGAAACTGGTTGAATGGTCACATCCGGAGGGTAGTGCTCAATGGCTCAGAGTCCTGATGGACATCAGTGACAAGTGGTGTCCTCAGGGATCTGTTTTGGGACAAGTGTTATTTAATGTCTTCATCAATGACACAGACAGAGGGATTGAGTGCACCCTCAGCACATTTGCAGATGACACCAAGCTGAGTGGTGTGGTTGCCACACCTGAAGGATGGGATGCCCTCCAGGGGGATGAACAAGCAAGCATGAGAAGTGGGCACATGGGATTCTCATGTGTTTTAACAAGACCAAGTGCTGGTGCTGCACCTGGGTCAGGACAGCCCCAGGTATCAGCACAGGCTGGGGATGAACAGATGGAGAGCAGCCCTGCCCAGAAGGACTTGGGGGTGCTGCTGGGTGAGAGGCTGGACATGACCCAGCCACGGGCACTGGCAACCCAGAGAGCCAAGTGTGTCCTGGGCTGCATCCAGAGCAGCGTGGGCAGCAGGGAGAGGGAGGGGATTCTGCCCCTCTGCTCTGCTCTGATGAGACCCCACCTACAGTGCTGCATCAGCTCTGGGGTCCCAGCACAGGAAGGACATGGACCTGCTGCAGTGAGTCCAGAGAATGACCATGAAGATTAGAGGGATGGAGCACCTCTCTTATGAGGAAAGACTGAGAAAATTGGAATTGTTCAGCCTGGAGAAGAGAAGGCTTTGGGCTGACCTAATTATGGCCATCCAGTAGCTGAAGGGAGCTTACAAGAAAGCAGGAAAGGGACTTTTTTACAAGAGCATGTGGTGACAGGACGAGGTTACTGTAGTGGGTTAACCCTGCGCACCCACCAAAGCCATTCTGTTGTTCCCTTCCACAACTGGACAGGAG